>NW_004524641.1:90500-91856 GCF_000260255.1 Octodon degus | reverse complement strand
TTCTCTCTCTCTCTCTCTCTCTCTCTCTCTCTCTCTCTCTCTCTCTCTCCATGTGTGTTAATGGAGATTGAAACCAGGGCCTTTGGTCTGGGCTATTGGGCTGCACCCTAGTCCTTTTTTAATTTTACATTTTTTTTTCACATAGGATCTTTCTAAGTCCTTAAGTTGCGGGGCTGAAACTTGCAATTCTCCTGTCTCAGCTTCCCAGACTATTGAGATTACAGGACTGCATTATCATACCCAAATAATAACTCTGTTCTTTATGCCTTATGACCATATAGAAATAGTGACTGGCTGGCCATTGTTTGAGATTGATGTAGATGTCAGATTCAAGTGGAGAAAATTATTAGGAGTTGGGCTGCTTTTGAAAACTAGTGAATTTTGGAGGAACTAGCAAACTTGGGGACTGTGAGACAGTCATGTACCAACAGAGTACGCAGATAGGATGAAAAGCTAGTTTTCAATGGGAGCAAGATGAAGTAGATATGCAAAAAGAAATAGATACAAAATTCCATGTACTATATTAGACAGAGGAAAGCAGAAGATACAGAGGTTTTCTTAGTGTTTGATGACTGTGTGAGTCAGTTTTCATCACTGTAACAAGATACCTGGGGAAAACTCACTTGAAGGAAGAAAGATTTGTTCAGGCTTCTGGTTTAGTGGTCTTAGCCCATGGTGAGCTCACTCTATTGCAGTTAAGGCTTTGGGAAGGCAGAAGCACCTGGTGGAAGACAGATGCTCACCTTGTTGAATGGGAAGCAGAAAGGGAGGAGCCAGAGAGGTAGCAGAGGCCCAGATATAGTACCTAAATCAGGCCTCCATGACCTGCTGTTTTTAAAGAAGCCCCATCTGCTCTTCCAGCACTTCTAGGCAATGCTGGTCAATACATGATCTAATCAATGTGTTGATCCAGTTGATGAGGTTAGATCAGGTCACTTCACAAAGGTCTATCACCTGACAATCAAGTCTGGAGCACATATTTGCTGTGTATAATGACTGTGTTCACTGTAGGAGCTCTACATGTACAGACCACATTTCTGTTTCCTTTGCCCTCCTTTATATTTCCAGCATCAGATTCACTTATTTATCTTGCAAGACCTTACAAAATTATCATAGTTAGATAGACAGACAGACAGATAGATAGATAGATAGATAGATAGAACAGACTATTAGGTCAAATAGCATATAAAGCATATAAGACAATTGTTTTAAGTCAAGGTAAAATTTAAGGTACCTTGTCTGCACTGTATTACAATACCTTTTCCTTCTTTCTCTTTTTTCCTATTATCTGTTTTTGAGACCCAGTCCTAGCCCAGGTCCGGTGAGTGTGTGGAGAGTTTCCTGCTACCCTGCGCC
>NW_004524641.1:82152-85310 GCF_000260255.1 Octodon degus | reverse complement strand
AAACTCCTAGCCCCTGCATCTGCCTAAGCAGGTGCTTTAATCCACTGAGCTATTTGGCCAGCCCTACATGCAGTATCATTCAACTGGAATAAATAAGAAATCGCTGATATATACTACAATGTAGATGAATTGTGAACACATACTGTGAAAGAAAGCAGTTGCAAAGACCACATGTTATTTTATTCATATGAAATAGCTGCAATTAGGAAAGCTATAGAGATCAAAGGTAAATTAGTGATTAACTAGCATCAAAGAGAGGGTGGAGAGTGGGAAAAATAATGGCTAATGTATGTACAGCTTTCCTTCTGAGCTGAATATCATGTTCTAAAATTGGCTGCTGTGATGGTTACATGTATTTGTGAATATACTAAAATCTATTGAATTGAACACTTAAAATGAGTGAGTTGTAGGGTATATGAATGGTATCTCAAAAAACGCTTTTGAAAGAGCATTGTTGTATCTTAAAAAGTAGTTTTTGGCTTTAAACACAAAACAGAATAATTAATATCTATAAGAGAAATACTATGTTTGTTTCACTCATCATTAAATTTGCTATTAATAACAATTTCATTCCTCCAGAGAGAAAGACATAGGTTGCAATATCTCATTTCAACTAATTCCCCGGTAAGCACAATAATTCTTTAGAGACTGGAGCTAGCCGCAAATTAAATTATTTCAAAAACAAACTTATAAAAAGCATTTTCATTTTGTTCACTGCAAAGATATTACATTTAATATGGCACATGGGTACATTTAAACCAGTTTAATATAAAGGATTTCCAAAAATGAGTATTGAGGGCTAACAAAGTCTTCAGATGTCTCTACTTTTGTTTGCTTCTCTGCACAGACATGGACCCAGACACTCTGCTGGATGCTAAAAAGCCTCCCTGACTTTAGTGTCATTTCTTTTGACTCATATTTTGGTTTCCAGGGACACAGCTTCAGGTCTTGATCAGAAATTCTTTATTTGGAATTACACTCTGGAGTTTGTGCATTCATATAGAGTGTAAGAAAAAATATGAACTACTGAGAAAATAACTCATTTTTATGAACGTTCTTACTAAGGGAAAATGTCTTTGTTTTAAGAAAGAAGAGTTAAAGGATTAGTCTATGGAGGTCTGAGAAATTAGATGTGGTATAGGATGTCATTCTTTCTTTTGAGATAACAGTATAGCTATTTTAATATTTTTAATTTAGCCAATCACTAAGAATGAGAGCCAAGAGAGATTTTGTAGGCAGAGGCCCTTGATTTTTCATTTATTGGTTTTGTGAGCTTGAACAAGTTGCCTGGCTTTGAAACTTAGTTACAAAATTTGTAAAAATATATTATAATAAACATAAATGAGAATGTATCTAGCAGTGTAGGCAACCAAAAGGACTCTTTGCCAGGACTTCTCTGTCCACATTAGGCTCATGCGACCATGGTGTGGAACACTATACTCCACCCTGTCCTCCTCTGTGGCTCACCCATGAGACGCCAGCATCTGCCCTGCTGTCAGCCATGGTGACTTCAATACTTCAGAAGGCCTGAGCAACCCCTCCTTGCAGAATATCTAGCAATTCCTTAGTTAGCGACAAAATAAATCCCAAAACTAACTTTGCTGACTATAAACAAAGCAAGTCTCAGTTCTTTTCATTAGTTTTTGGATGTAAATTTCTCTACCTCTTCCCTTAAAATCCCCTTTCTATAATTCAATATATTGTCATTATCCCTTACTACAGGAGGATTTCTCTGCTTTTATCTCTCGAGAGGGGCAAGATTATGTCCTTGAGAGGGCGCAAACTCTGATGCCTGCAATGATGGTCATTATCTGTGAGGGTGAGACAGGTGGCATTGCGGACAGAACTCTGAAGCAGCAAGATGAGACTGATGTGACAGAGATTATGTGCACTGCATGGCTCATCTTTCAGCGAGACCAAGAGGGCATCACTGGAACAAATATAATACTGCAAAAAGGGTAGTGAATCTATAGTCATCCAAGGTATTGCAATTCAAAGGAATCCCAGCTAGTTGTTTGGCATGGCTACAACAAGTGTGCCTACAAGTGTGGGCACACTTCTGAGAAATATGTCAATGGTAGGACCTAAAAGAATCCTGATAAAGCCAGTCCTCCAACCACAGGCGTGATGTTATAGTGGGCTCCGGGTCCAGGGAAGAGAGAATTGCCAAAGGCTTAGGAAGGGCGCAAGAGTGCAAGCTAGCAAATAAACTGGTGTGCAAAATTAGGAAAATGAGACAAAAATCCCCTCATATAAACCTTGATCATAAAGCCTGGATTTGAGGAAGGGACTGCTATAGCTTGAATATAGTTTTAAGGTTCCCCCATTGTAATGATACCTCTATAAAACCCCTGAAGGACTGGAGTTGATGGAGTAGTGTACACAAGGAAGCCAGAGAACCTCCCTGTTTCGCCTGCCCTTACATCTCTCCTCCAATACAGCTTTACATCTAGCTTTAGAGCTGTATTACTTTTATGATTCTTTATAATAAATAAAATAAACATAAATCTATCTCTAATCTCTGTAAATCATCCTAGAAAATTAATGAAACTCAAAGAAGAGATTGTAGAGTCCTAGCCCAGGTCCGGTGAGTGTGTGGGAGAGCTGCTTGCTACGCTGTGCTGGCGGGACCAGTCCCAGCCCAGGTGCAGCATGGGCCAGACCCTCTCCCACCCCCTTGGGACGCCCCCCACCACTCTGCAGCACCTCCCCCACCCCACCCGCTGAGTAGGAATTTCTACCGTGTTCCGGGAATTCCCAGACCCAATACTAGCCCAGACCCAGTGAGTGTGAGGGAGAGCTTCCTCTCCCTCCTACTCCAACTTGCCCCCTCCAGGCACAGCTCAGGCCTGGCATACATGCCTGGGGTGTAGCCCTGCAGCTGCAATCTCTGCAGAGAGTGTAGAGGATAGATCCACCCAGCTAGTCCTGGAGCAGAACATCTTGCCATAGGGGAACAACAGGTTCACCCTCAGGGGCAGCAGCAGGAAGGAGCTGAGCAAAGCAGCCAGACCCAAGCCACGAACAGCTGGATAAGTGAAACTTTGGAGAGCTGCACCTGAACTTCAGTACATGCGAAGGTTATAACTACAACAAAGATCTACAACAAAAGTCAGAAGACAGTGCTACACAAAATGATGAGAAGGAACAAAATGCAA
>NW_004524641.1:58865-64280 GCF_000260255.1 Octodon degus | reverse complement strand
TGCCTGTCATTCTGGTATTCTGAATATGGGCTGCTTGTCATGACATGCCAGTTACTGCTAAGATGTCTCTCAGGTAGGTGGATGTTCAAGAAGAAGGGGTGGTGAAGGAAAGCAAGAGACAGGAAAAGGAATAATGTGGGACTGTCCTGCTTCCAAGTTTTCTATGGTGAGATTTTTGGACTTATGTGCAAATATGAGAAGTATATAACTGTTTATCCTATTTTTAAAATGTAATCTAATTTTTAAATTTTTTTTTATCATATTATGTAGGGACTTAAAGTTCAACATATCAATACTTGATGGAAAAGTACCTGTTCCTTATTATGCCTAAGATGTTTGATATGCAGACAGGTAGTGAAGTTAAGCTTAACAGCCTAAGTTATTTGATGATAATAACAACAAGCTTGTCTTCAGGATGGTTACCAAGCTAAGTTTTCAGACCAAAATTAGAGAAAAAGGAGGGCTGCAAGGAAAGCCAATATTTTGGCCCTAGCCTTCCAAGGTCAATTAAGACTCAGGACATATGAGATCTTGTACTGTAACGTCATGTACCTTGGTAGTGTCCCAAATTTTCTGATCAAGAAGATTATGGGGCCAAAGAGGAAAGTGAACGATGATGTAGAGTGTGCCTAAGGAGAGTCACATGGAGAGAAAACACTCAGTCTTTTACAGAGAGCACATTGGCCAAGCAATGGCCGTGACTCATCCACATGGCTGCACTGACAAAGGTTCTACAATCTGAGGTACAGGATCTCAGGATAAATCCTGAGGGCATTTCACTGACCTTCTCAGACCAAAAAGCTACAACTCTTGTTGCATAGGTCCTGCTTTACCTTGGTCTTAACCATCAAGTAGAAAAGTATGAAGACGTAATATAGGAAGTAAAGGCATGCTGTTATGTTGAGCTGTGGGGGACTCAGGTCAACAATTTCTGACATTGCCAGTTACACAGAAGACCCAATGATATTATGGGCTACTGGACTCTTTTAGAATATTTTGCTGAGTTTACACACCTATAATATTCAAAAAACGGAACTTCACAAAAAAAGGGTATACAGATGAATGTCCATTTTGTATTTGTGTATTCAAAGTGGTTAGGATATATATATAGTTACATTCTCTTAATGAATAGAATGATTTGTTCTAATGGTGTTTGTAAATAGGATCTCAAGTCCTCATGTTGTACAGTAATTACCCACTAAGAAGAATGTATGCAGTGTGTTAATTATTGAAACTATCCTAGCGATTTGATTTGAAACTGTCTCATTGCTATTTGTTTATCAATCAAATTATGAAAAAATTTTAAAAAACCAAAAAAAAAAAGAAGAGATTGTAGAAATTCCCAATTTATAGTCAGAAAAATAAGTACAACCAACCAATGGGAATTGGTATCTGAGATGGATTCTGTCTTACAGGACTGAGCCCTCAAACCAGCCTTTAGATAGTATTAGAGTTGGGTGAAACTGTAGGATACCTAATTTGATAGAGAGCTAATTGTTGTTGAAAGAAAGTCCCCACACATTTTGTTGACAGGAATGTTATAATCTGTGATGAGTGGCGTGAACAGGGGAAACATTTATTTCTGTAATGTTGGTAGTAATGTCTCCTTTTTTATTTCTGAGTATAGTACTTTTGTTTTCTCTTGTTTTTATCCTTCTATTTAAATGCAGGGAGGCATGGCAGAAGGCAATAAAGCAGTGAAGTGGTAATGAATCAGCAAGTGATAAGGACCCTGCTAGTTCCATTTCTTGTATCTTATCCTGGCTACATCCTTAGGGCAGGTAGCACCCATGGCCAGGGTGGGGCAGCCTTAATCCTAGTGTTACACTGTGAGTCAATCCCAGACTCACATTCTTGATCCCAGCAGCATATACCCTAGTTCCAGCCATCTTTGCAAAGCCCCACCTAGGACTGCATGAGGCTTTAGGAGGCTACTAAGACAAGAACCCTAAGAGTGGATATGATGTAGGCACTCATGAAGTTTAATTGGCATATAGTGCTGTTACAGTATTCTATTTTTGTTTTGATTTTTTGCTAATCAGCATAATTATTTTATCCATTATTTAAAGTTGGACATTGACATCTCTACCTATGTTATTGAATTGTCTATCGTTCCTTTATAGCCAATTATATTTCTCACTGCCTCATTCTTTCCTGAAGGCCTCCGCTATCATGGGGATGGCCACCATGTCTGTGACATCTAACAGGAAGAGGGCATGAGCCAGAAGGCCCCCACTAACAATGTCATAGTATCTCAGCAGATAGGAGTGATTTATTGAAGATTATTGCTCCGAAACCTCTGTGATCTAATACAGTGATTTAATTTCCAATCATCAAATGGTAGTCAAGAACTTTGGTTGTGAGAAGAGGAAAGAAAAGAAAGTTTTTTTCAGTAGTCTACCAGAAGCTGAATGAAAAATTTTATTTGTGAGCTGGGGAGCAAAGGAGAGATTTACTGCTTAAATATAGTATGTTAAAGCAACAAAACTAGAGAAGAACAAAAAAGAGTTACAAACAGTATGACTTATTTTTTAAGAAAAGAATTGGATAATCCACAAAAGATTTTTTTTTTCTGCTTCTATGAAACTTATATACCTTCCTGTCACTACTGCTATACTTTAGCTCTCTGGAGATGCAGTAATATAAAACACCTCCAGTCAAATAATTCTTTAATTCTCACCAGGATTTCTATCCTGAATAATTTAAAAAAATTTCCCCCAGATGAGATAGTCATAAAAACTTCTTTTAAAAGAATTCCTTAAAGTTATCTTAAAAATTCTGGTCACCTCAGTTAACCATGTTCAGTGATGCTCTGAAACAAATCATCAAAGGTTCATCAAAAGAGAAGAAAATGGCAGGGTGCTAACACCAGACATCCATAATTCTTTGATTCCATCTATAAAACATTCCATTGACTTGATTTGGGGCAAAGCATGAGTTCAGGACATTTCCCCCTCTGTCCTCTGAACCCAGCATATGCCTTGCTATGTGACACAATCTTTGATTCAGGCATTTTTTTTTTCTTCAGTCTTTTTGAGACAGGGTCTCACTATGCAGTTCTGGCTACCCTTGAGCTCACTTTGTAGCCCAGGCTGGCTTTGAACTTGTGGCAATCTTCCTGCATCGGCCTCCCAAGTGCTGGGATTATAGGCATGCACTACCATATCTATCTCTGCTTTAGACATTTGAAACAGGGACAGTGGTGAAGATTGCTTGCTTGGTCATGAGCTTGGCATAGGATCTTGTGCGAAAATGCTGTGGATTTTATAAACTTGTTTTTATTATGCTAGTGTTTAATATTGTGAATCAGTGAGTAGTCATCCTTAATGGACTTTAATTTCTTGCTAATAAATTATTTAAGCTAAAAACAGTCTAATGAATATAACATTTAAACCATTAATTATAAGTTAGTGTTAAGTTGCGTTGTATGTAAATGGTGAAGTCTTATTGAAGGTGGGCCAATCAGAGGAAAACACTACACATGCATGTCCAGACCAGTAGGAGATGTTAAGACAGAATTGGATGCTGAGGGGTCTTCACAGACACAAAGAATAAGCAACATTTGGAGTGGCCAAAGACAATTTTTACTTTCTTATAAACTGCCTCGAACTCTGTCCTGTTGACATCAAGCCAAGCACTAACAATTTCTGGATCTTAAAATACATAAAAGTCAAAATGTTATATTAGCTAATTCATTTTTAAATAGCACCATATATTATTCGAGACACTTGCTCAGATTTCATCATCCATAAAATCAAGTAATGGGAGACATTTATCATTCACAAGGATCCAAAGGAGCACTCAATGCACTCAGCAGGCTGCTCCGAGGGTTGCTCACGTCAGTCCTTGAGAACACAGGGTTTCTGTGGACTATTCACTTTGAGTTGCGTGAAGAGATTTCTGGTCTGAGAAATGAATCTTCAGAAAACTTGGAGTCATCAGAGACACTCTCAGAAGCCTGAGTGCGGTACTAATTCTAGGAGGGAGTATCTTTGGGAAGGAACTCTCATTGTCCTTAGAATCACAGTAAACGTGGTATTGCTATCAGAGGTAAAAACAGCACCTAAAACTCTGTTCTTGAAGGCCCAGCTCCCCTAGAACAGGTTGTCCCAAGTCTTGTGGACAAGATTTGAAGGCAAAGCTTCTGGACGGTGCCTTCAGAGCCCTAATCTACATTGAGTTAAGGATTTAGGTTGCTGCAGGAAGTGTGTGTAAAAGTGAAATTTTGAGTTTACTATGTTGAAAGGGAAAGAGGTAAGGAAGAAAAGAAGGGGCAGTTCTATATCTTACCTGACTTTGAAATTATTTTGTTCCTTTTCTTAATTTCATGAAAAAATAAAACAAAATTTCATTAAACAAAAAAGAAGAAAGAAACCAGAAATACACTGTGGAGCTTGAACATCTTTATTGAAAGAATTAGAAACAAATTTGTTTTGGGAACCAAATCTTTGATGGCAAAATGATAAGAATGCTTAGAGTTGTTTGACTCAGTCCTTTGTGTGTCAAGAATAAGAGAAGGGAATTTTCCATCACCCCAAGCATTGTGGGGCTTTGTTCCTGTTTCCCAGATCTAAGGCCCTAGGGATTGCTTGTAAACTAGATTTGGGTCTAGGATAGATTTTAGA
Source organism: Octodon degus (assembly GCF_000260255.1). NCBI lineage: Eukaryota > Metazoa > Chordata > Mammalia > Rodentia > Octodontidae > Octodon > Octodon degus. Next base: position 59,655 of record NW_004524641.1, on the reverse strand, counting down.
CCTGAGCTGTCTTCCATCTCCACTCTCACACTTATTTTGCCCTGTCTTTCCAAATTATATCTTCACAATTTTATTTTCTCAGGGGCAATAAAAGTTGCAAAAAAGAACAGATTCCTCTCACTTCATCTAAAGTCCCCTTGCTTCTCTTTGTCAAGGAGAACTTTGATGATCTCTAAAATCATGCCCTTTCCCTTTCTTCCCCGCTCTCCTTTCTCCTCAAATAACACTGAAGGACCCACTGCAACACTGATGCATTGAGGGTCTTCCTGGGGAGATTTAGGGTGGGATCCATGCAGGGCTCTACAAAATGAGCATTTGTGTTGTCATGTTTCTTCTGCCATCTCCTTGATGGGGGATCCTTTTCCCAATGTCCTTTCTTTCCTTTTGCATTTTCAAAATTGTCTCATCCATCTCTCATTTTCTGTCTTTTAATAGGTTCTGTGGAAAACAGGAGAGGGAGTAAAAAATTGTTTTAAAAATTAAAATAGCAACTTGGGGTTGATATACATATTCCCTCCCCACCAGTCCTAACCAAATTAAAAGACTTGCCTGAGGACTGAAAATGCCACAACTCAGTTTAGGATTCTCAATTAGACTACAGTTTTCTTTCTGCTATGCCTTAACTACTACCAAATAGTTTATTATGTTTATATGTGATTTATTTTGTTTAAGGGCTATGGTTAAGTGGATTACATCACCATTATGTGTGAAGTTAGTGAATAAAGCAGAGGAATGACGTCGAGAGAGAGAGAGAGAGAGAGAGAGAGAGAGAGAGAGAGAGAGAGAGAGA
>NW_004524641.1:55604-58765 GCF_000260255.1 Octodon degus | reverse complement strand
ATATAGTTATTTTGTTAAATGTAAGTTCAACTTAAAGGTCTATAGGAGCTTACTGAAAGAAAAGTTCTGTCTGTTCACAAAATGTCCTCAAAGATGAGGTGTCTTTGTGTGTTTGGTATCTTTGATCTTATCTTTGTTTATCAGTTACAACACCTAAATGAAAATCTCACAGTATGACTTACATGGAATATAACAAATGATGATGGTGAAAAAATGTTCCCCAGTAAGAGTTCGAGAACGTTGCATATATATAGTTTTCTTCATTGCTAAAGTTCACTTTCTTCCTTTTTCACAAATCCTCATTTTTCCAGAGGGGAATAATCAGTATGTACTCCCTCTAATTTTGTTTCTTATGCATCAATTTCTTGCCAGCACTGGATATTATCAGTCTAATTTTTCCACTACGATTTGGTGAAGTAAAATCTGATTTTAATTTTCAGTAATAATAAGGTTAAATCTATGTGCAATGCTAATGACTTCCCACACATATTGAATGCCTATAGTGTAACGTTGTTCACTAAATCCTTTTTGTGGTTTTCTCTTTTATGCTGACAGCGTAAAGGGATCAGTCACTGGTCCAAGGTCAAAGTGCTGGAATGTGGCGATTTGGATTGGAACTTAGTACTGTGAGTTCAGAGCTCCACATTCTTAAGCACTCTTGGGTTATACTACATATTGTGTGTGCTTCTTGTCTTTTCAACTTCTTTATTGTTTTATTTTTATTGCAACTTGATGAAATTTTATTGCCTGCATCAGGGTAATAACTCTTGAGTGTATTTCTGATACCTTGGACATGCAGCATAGAAAAAAAGGCCAAACTGATCAACATGAAATAGCTTTAATGATTTTAGAAACTTTCAGGTTTAAAAATTGTTAGTGATAAACTGTTAGAAAATATTACATATATCTTATTTTTTGGTAATGGAGAAACTTTTCGGTCTTCTTTCTCGATAGCTTTAACATAGCAATTTAGGAGGTGTTTAAAATTTAGATTTTTTAAAAGAAATATTTAGTAGCTAGATCAACTTAAGATATTTTTAAGTCCTTAAAAATGATTTATTTTTTCTAAGATGTAATTGCTGAGAATAATATAATCTGAGAATATTGCATAATTTTGACTGGTGGAAAACATTTGTACCCACTAAGTTAAAAATTACTGAGAGGCTTCCAAGCAAAACTATCAATGTTGAGATGTTGACTTTCTTTTTCCTGTTAACATAGTAAAGGTCACTAGTTCCTATTAATATGGCTTGGTTTGCTTTACACAAATGAATGCTCTGAACCACCCCTGTCCTCTTCTTATTCTCACTGTTTGGATTGATTTGCTTATTGGGTAAGGAGCTTCTTGCCTTTCAGTTATTCTCAGTGCTCATTTTTAAAAGGAATACCGAAAATTTCTCTATTTTTACTTTCAGTAATATAAACTAGCCAGAATAAACACACACACACACACACACACACACACACACACACACACCCTTATGTTTGAAGGAAAATGAACATTTCAAAAGTTAGTTGAGTGTGGAATTCCATGACATCAGAACTATGCTACTAAGACAGGAAGTAGGAGGAAAGCTCTGTCAAAGTAGTGTCTAATCAGGAACATGACTGTGAAAATACGTGATGATACCCACAGCATCTCCACCATGAATATGGGGTGGGGGTGTGGGAGGCCAGGTATGTGCTTGGCTGACATTGGCCAGAGCAGCAGATGGGCCTCTCCTGTTAAAATAGTCTCCTCCTCGAGATAGTCTTCTGGGCTTGGCCTTCCATATTTCTTCTGCTGTTTCCTTCCTGGGGGATTCTTTTCCCAGTGTCTTTTCTTTCCTCTTGCATTTTCAAAATTGTCTCATCTAGCTTTCATTTTAAACTATCTTTTAATGAGTTCTGTGGGAACAAGAGGGGGAAGTATGCAGAGGTAAGAGGAGAGCAAACCTAAGACTCTGAGACAGCTGCTTCCCTTTCTTTCCTGTTTTCTCTCAGAGATACGAAAACCTCAGATTATCAGAATATTTCCCCATTCCTGCTCTATAGCTCTCCTTTTCTCAGTTTAGCTTCCTAACTAAATACACTGCCTATGTACTCTTTGTGTCAATTTCTTTTGCCTCATTTTGTTTTATATTTTTATTTTTTAATTTCACTTTAAAGTTAGCCCACAGGCTGTCATGCTCCATACCATAGGCCACCTCCTCTCACGTATAAAGCCTACTTTGCTTTGTACTAGCCATGTGATGAATGCTGGTGCAGCTTCCTACATGGTGGTGAAAGATGATATGTGTGTGTGCGTGTGCGTGTGTGCATGTGTGCATGTGTGTGTGTGTGTGTGTGTGAGAGAGAGAGAGAGAGAGAGAGAGAGAGAGAAACAGAGAGACAGAGAGACAGAGAGAGACAGAGAGACAGAGACAGAGACAGAGACTGAGAGAGACAGAGAGAGGGGAGACAGAGAGAGAGAGACGGAGAGACAGAGAGAGAGACACAGAGAGAAATGGAGAGAGGAGAGAGAGAGAAAGAGAGAGAGAGTTTCTTATGAAAAATCAACAAAATAGAGCATCACAAATTCTGACACATATATCCTTGGCCTTTGTGATTTTTTTTCTAACAAAAATAGTTAACTGGACATTCATTTATATATTCCCTTTTTTGTTTAGTTACTTTGCATTATAAAAAGCATAGCCTGATAGCAACTGTTACAGCAATGAAATAAGATGGTAATCTTTAAACTGTTTTCTTAAAGAGACTTCCTCTACTTCCAGACATCTTGAGTAGCCTCCTTCAGTCATTGAAAGCAATTCTTCACACGATTGATGAATTTGGCTTCCACTTTGAGAAGAGAACCACCTTTTCCTCCACTTATGTGCATGTTTGCTTTAATGTCTTCTACAGAGCAATATCCTTCAGGTGTTTTCGGAGTCTTTTCCTGTTTCTTGAAGGATTCCTGCCCTTTTGATCTTGATGTTGATGGTTTTGAGTCTTTTCCACTCTGGTTTGATTTTTGTGCATTTTTGGCTGGAGTATCTCATATCGATTTCTTCACTGGAGCTTCCTCTTCAGTTTCTTCATCATCAAAAAATCCTCCTCTTCATCATCCTCAACATCTTCGTCCTCATCCTCATCATCCTCATTGTCTTCATCAGCAGCTAGTTTTGCTTTTTTAGTAGAAC
>NW_004524641.1:43074-51346 GCF_000260255.1 Octodon degus | reverse complement strand
TTCAGATTCCTCCAGGTGGGTGTTGTTTGGATCTGGCTGCTGTCCTCCACTTCTTTCTGTTGCAGGTGTTAGAGTTGAACCCTTTGTGTTTCTCTGGGAAGGTGCTCTGCTCCTGAATCAGCTGGGTGGGTCTTGCCTCTAGCCTCTGCAGGCAGTTCTGCTGAAGGGTTCCCTGCTGGGCCTGCAGCCTGGGTCGAATGAGGATCCGGAGGGCCCTATTCATCTCACTCACTCCAGGACCTGCGCTCTGAGTCTGTTCAGGATCCCACGGCCCCGGTCGTCTCACTCAATGGCTGGGCCTGTGCTCTGGGTCTGTTCAGGATCCCGTGGCCCCAGTCCTTTCACTCCATATTCAGTTTAAAAGAAGGAAATTTTATCATCTCAAACAGCATAGGCAAACTAAGAGGGCATTACACTGGGGAAAATAATCCAGACATACAAAGATAAATGTATCATTATCTCACTTATAAGCAATCTAGAGAAATTGAACTCATAGAAAATCAATAAAATGGTGGTTATTAGGGTATGGAAGGTAGGGGGGAAAACAGGAGACTTTGGCCAAAGACATAAACTTATCATGAATAAATTCTAAAGCCCTAATATATGACATGGAAGTATAGTTAATACTGCTCTACACTTGAAATTTACTAAGAATATCTTTTAAGTGATAATATGAACAGATAAATATGTTAATTAGTATGATTGTGGTCATCCTCTTTTATCATATATGCATATTAAGGCATTGCATTGTATAACATATATATGCAACTTTTTTCATCATCTATATCTTAATAAAGTGGGTAAACTATTATCCAATTATTGGAATCAGTAACAGGAATCAACAGTTAGGACCAGTTTTAAATTGTGTGTTGATAAGAGAGCTTTAGTTTCTGAAGATCACAAACTCAGTCTGAGGTTGGCTGTTGAAATCACGAAGTTAAATAGCACTTATTTACCTTGTTGCAGGTCAACTGTGATCAGGATTTGAATTTCTACCTTTGAGCTAGGTAACCTTCAACAGCATGAAAAAATAAAGCAAAGGAGAAGAAACACAAAACTTGTGGGCAGCTACTATTCTTGAAAATTGGCACCCTCCCTGGCATCTTGAGCAATTTGAAAGCAGTGTTTTAATTGTGCAAAATCAATTAGGCATCCATTAAGGAACTGCTTCAGAATATCATCATTAAGTGCTGTGCATCTCTGATTTTTCTTAGCCACAGTGGTAAATGTGAAGAAGAAACTGGAGTTAAGGAGACATTCCCAAATAATGTAGTTGAACTGTAAGACGTGCTCTGAAATTTCTCCCTCATTTACAAATGCTATTGAGAAACAGATAGCAATGAGACAGTTTCAAAAGAGGTTAGTAGGACAGTTACAATAATTAATACATTGCATATTGTTGTCTTCATAGTAGTTATTCATAGTACAAGATGCAGACATGATATCCTGTCCAAACACTCTTAGAACAAATCTTTTCTGTGGGGCAGGCAGGGGGGAAGAACCAGGGATTGAACTCAGGTCTTGTGCTTGCCAGGCAAGCACTTATTGGTACAAATCTTTCATTTCATTGAATTAAGAGAAAGTAGCTGTATAGCTATCCTAACTATTTTGTATATATAGATACAAAATGGTCCTTCATTTATATCCCCTTTTTCTGTTTAGTTTTGTCAGAGATGGGCATTCCATTGCCATTTAAATATGGCAGGTGCATGAATTCAGCAAAATAATCCAATATAGTCCAGTAGTTCATATGGTAGTGGGTTATCCATAGGACTGGCAATGTCAGAAGTTGTTGACTTGAGCCTTTTACAGTTCAGTGTATTAATATGGCTTTACTTTTTATACCTAGTTTTTATACTTTTCTGCTGGATGGTTAAGACAAAGATAAAGCAAGACCTGTATAACAAGAAATGTAACTTTTGTATCTGCCAAGGTCTGTCAAATCCCCTCAGGATTTACCCTGAAACCCTGTACCACAGCTTGTAGATCCTTTGTCAGTATAAGCCTGAAAAAAAAAAAGATTAAAAAAAGAAAAAAAATTAAGATTTCTTGAAAACAAGTGTTAATATTCAATTATTTATCCAATGTTATATAGCTATATCTCTTAATTTGAGCAATTTGATTATAAAAATGGATAATGTAGCAACAATGGTTAATTAGTTATTCTTGTTTTGAAAATCTGTAACCTATGTATTATTGTATGTTACCCTGTTTCTGTCTTTGTTTCTGTTATTTGCTTTTATTTTTGCTTTTACTATTCAAAATAAAATAAAATTTTAAAAAGGTAATTAATAGTACTTTCTGAGATTTCAGAGTTTCTCATCCTAAGGGAGAAAAAAGAAACTAAGCATAGGAAGGATAAGAACAGGCCAAATGGACCATGCTTTAGCACGGTGGGTCTTCAAGTTCTTTTGTGCTACAGATCTCTAGACTTTGATTAAAATGTACATGTTGGTATGTATGCGCTGAATGATCCAAACACAAAATTACTATTGGGGATTTATAGGCTGGCTGACACTCGTCTATGGGACATTCATAGTTCTACAGACTTGAAGACAACATTTGCTCCAGGGTCTGCCTTCAAGACACCCCCTGGTGCCCAGGTTAGATTTTATGCCAGATGTCAGCAGGAAAGTGTAGGCAGTGCCGAGATGCATCCCATATGCCATACATTCTCCAGGCATCTCCTTATTTCTCACCAGACTCCAGCCTGAGCCAAGAGTACAGGAAGCAGGACTTCATCCCTCCATCAGTAAGCAGTTTCCAATAGTTACCCGGGTTTAAAATCCTTATTAATCATGACAGTTGTGATAGCAGACTAGAATACTAAGTGAGAAACTGAGGTAACTCTAACTTTTGCCAACCCAGTAGAAATTTGAGGAGTAGATTATCTGGGGGGTCGGGGTGATTGAACTAAGAGCTTATCTCACCAGACACAATTTTGATGGTGAACTTTATTTTTTTATTTTTTATTTTATTTTTTTTAGCAGAATTTATTTATTTATTTGCTTAATTTTGGTACCAGGAATTGAACTCAGGACCTCGCACTTGCCAGGCAGGCATGTAGCAGAATTTATTATAGATAGAGTTTATGTTAAAACTACCCATGGAAATGACTCATAGAAATACGTAATATAATTTAGGTATATTTTATAGACTCACAGACAATTAAAGATCAGGGAAGGGAAAAAATTCCTTTGGAAAAAGTGGCATAACAAAGGAAATTAAATGATGTGAAGGGAGTAGGTGTCATCAAAGACCTGCCTGTGAAGCAGGGGTCCTGCCGAAGTTTTCTTTTTCTAATATCATGTTGGCCAAATTACTTGGTTTTTTTTTTAGATGCCTACCAGACATTTATTACTTTTTTTCAAAATTTTATTGATAAACAGATAGCAATGAGACAGTTTCAAATCAAATTGGAAGTACAGTTTCAACAAATAACACACTGCATATATTCTTCTTAGTGGTTAATTGCTGTACAAGATGCGGACTTGAGATCCTATTTGCAAACACCATTAGAACAAATCATTCTATTCATTAAGAGAATGCAACTATATATCTATCCTAACCACTTTGAATACACAGATACAAAATGGACATTCATCTGTATACCCCATTTTTTCTAAGTTCCGATGGTGAACTTTAGAAGAGTCATGGAGATTGCTTTTGCGCTCCAGACTCTGGTTATAATTGTCTTGGTAATTTCTGAACTCAGGCCTTTAGGATAAAGTTTCAGGGATTGTAGCTGATCATGGCCAAGGATGTGAGGAAGAGTGGGGGTTGTGTATTTTAATTTTGGACATGAACTTGGACTTAACTGTATAGAAACAGTCACTCTTACAGAAAGCTACTTCACACAGAAATGGTATCATAAGCACTGTTCTTCTTGGGTGAAGGGCAGAGCAGAGCTCCTTAGGTCATGCTGTCCCCTGGCACACCCTGCATCTACCTAATTCTTAGCATGGTCTTATATTTTTGCTTGTGCAAATTAATAAGTGAGGCTGTGCTTTAAGGAGGGCATATTGATCTCTTGGTATTTTTTTTCTTTCTCTTAATGGCTTGCATCGTCAGACTCAGCCCTCTGAGCACACACTGACTCAGTGTGCCATCTGACATAGCCACACCTGCCACATTTCAGCCCTGCTCTCTCATGCATGAAAGTCCAAGCAACATGCTGCTTAAGTGGAGCCATGCTGACAGCTTCCTGTTCACTCAAATAACATCTGTGAGATTTGCATGGCTTAACATTCAGATGACAGAAATCTACTTTTTATTCAAATAAAGAGTTAAGGACTGGCTCATTCAACCGTGAGCAGGAACATGGGAGAAGATCATCCTCTCATTGGAATGAGTTGGTTTCTATTATTTTATCAAGGATTTTTCATCTAGCCTGCCACTGCATGTAATCCAAATGTCCTGGTGTCTACCTAAAGGAAACAGCACAGATATGCCAATAATTGTTTCTTATTACTGGAAGACTGTGCTCAACTAATTACAAGTTTCATCAAGTGCCCCTTTTGTTCAGTGGACTTTTGGAATCTTGATATATGGTCAAGTTCATTCCTACAGGTGCTTCATGTTTCAGAGAAATGGAAATAGGAGGTGTGGAGGCTAGAGGGACAGCCATCTTTCTGGGATGATTTCAGCATATGTAGCTTGTGAGAGGTGGAGGGAGGTGGGAGGAGATGATGGGGATCAGATTCAGAACACAGGGGTGCCTATGATTTTATTCTCTTTGCCAGCTTATGCCAGTGTCTCCATGTAGGAGCAGGGATAGATTGCAGGGAGCTGCCTGTTTCCAAGTGCAGACCTCAGGACAGTTTACTGAGGACTAGCCCTAAAGAAGGTATCTTCACATCCCTTTGCCACTTGTGGTGCAAATTCTGAATAGTCTTAGGGTGGTATGGAATTTTTATTGTTTTAAATGCTAGATTGTACACTTGAACCTTGACATAATCCTGAAGTTCTTGAACTCTGTTTTTTCAAGCCAACCCTGTGGAAAAAGAAGTTGTGAGGTAAAGAAGAATAGGGTCTGATGCCTTCCTTGTTTTTTGTTTCTATCTCTAGTACCTTCTTCTCTTCATACAATCTGGGCTCAGGTCACCTGTGTCCACTACCCACATCAAAAATCTGTCTTATTTTTTTTAAAGCCAAGATTGTATTCACATCAGATTGAAAATAAAACAGATTCCTGACTTTTGTTTCCAGCTAAGGTAAAGCATGAGAGACTAAATTTACTATTTCTTCTGAAATAAACCAAAAAAATGGACAATATATATGAAATCAGATGATGGAGGAAAATTCTCTCTGAGAAACCCGAGGCAATGAGATGAACCCTACAATTATCCCACCTGACTTTCTGGAGAAAGTGTCCAGACCTTGGCAGTCCTGGCTGTGTCTCTGGGTGGGGAAGTGAGGATGATTTTGTTTCCTCTCTGAACTAATGGCCACAGATGCTGCAGAAATGTCATGGACAGCTCCTGATGGGATTCTTCTAGATAATAAAGAGGTTTTGTGCTGAGTTATGCAAATGCCTCTGATGAGATGCTCTCTTTTAGGAAGGCTGACAAGGTTTAGGGAACAGAACAATTCCTAGTTGGTTGAGAAGCATACATAGAGAACATAATATTATGACAGTCATGTTTTGACCAGCCTGACAGCCTCAAGAGGGGCTTTCTTTGTTCAAGATGCAAAAACCCATGACCTCAAGGGCCCTTTGTTGGTAATACATTCTGATCTCTTAAATTTTAATCTTATGCTTCCATTACCATTTTGTGACTAGGTTTTTTGAAAGAAAGAACCATGCAGTTTCAATATGGCTTCATGAACTGGGAGTCACATTCCTGCAGATGAAACCACAAAGCAGCCGAGCAGACTCCTCACCTCCGAGTGTTTTAACCATAAATTGTAAGTAAACCCTATTGCCTCTTGGTGATGATTGAAAAAAGAGAAGTTCTTCATGTTTAATGATGATGTTAATTATGAAAGAAAGAAGTTCAGTTATACTAGAAAACCAAAACTTAAATTTCACGGTATAAGGTTATCTTGCCTTATATAATTAGCACCGATCAAAATCAATACTTGTGTACTAACAGATGAGTGATACATTCAACAAAATTAGTTTTGCAAATGCTTGCTTTGCTGAACAGAGTTGACAGTGACTGTTGCTAGTTTGCATTTCTCTTTCTTCCCTGGATCAGGATGTCTTGAATGTGTTCCATGGAGCGGAGCAGCACAGGTGCTGAGAGACAACGCATCTGAGACTCTGCTTTTGTACTCTTCCTTCTTTGTGTTGAGATCAGCTTATAAGTGAAGATTTGCTGGCTTCAGAGGCTGCTTCTGAAGTGGACTTGGTGTAGAAAGAGTATAGGGAAGAAATCATTCTGGAATAGAATGAGATTTTGGGGGCTGGATCAGCTATGACACCAATATATGGCCTTGGCCAAATTATGATATTCACGGGGCATCAGTTCTTTCATCTGTAAAACAAACGTATTGCTACCTGATCTAAGAGATTTTTAAAATAGCTTTAATTGGTGAATGTAGGAGATCTATTTTCCTCAGTGAATATGCCCTCCTGCTGACTATGGCAGTAAAGTTCACGTGCTATGCAAAGACAGCATCCAAGTGTCTGGAAATGGGCTGAAATGAGTATTGGTCACCTCTGTCAGCAATTAGGAAAACACCCAGACATGGATCAGAAAAGAAGGAGAACAACTTGGAACTCATTGGAATTCTGTGTCTGCCTCTGCAAACAAGTATTGGTTAGCACTGAAGAACCACAGCTGCTGTTCACTTACACTCCCCAACCCCTGACCTAATACAGCCTGTACCTCTTTGGCTGAATTCCAACTCAGAATAGCATAGAGAAGGGGAGTCCTGGATCCCAGTTCTACTTTAACTTAAGTTGAAAATAGGATGGTTTAACACACTATTCAACAATAGTTATTTCTCTAGTTAAGTCTCTTTGTATATTAGTGTTGTTTAGGTTTGTATATGTCTCTTCATTTTATTGACATATATCCAACATGATTTTGTTGTCTTTATTGCTTTTATGAATGACTTTTAAAAATATTTTTATTTCTTATTATGTCTTTGTTGTACAATGCCCTTCAAAACAATATTTCTAATTGACAAAGTTATTTAAACAATTCTTATAGCTTTTCTACTTATATAATTTAATTTACTAGGTAGAGAATTGTTATGTACTTCCACTCTTTCCTTTCCAAAGTTTATAACTCAGCTTTTTCTGTTTGCCTACATCAGTTAGCACTGCCAAAGAGGCTCTCAGCCTGAGATTCCTCCTTTAAAGGGCTCTTCTTCTCTTAAGAGTACGCAAAAATTAATTTATTAAGGAGCTCAGAAGCATCGCTGCTGCTTGAGATTCTGTACTCAACACTAATACAGCATGGTCTGTAAATTTAAATGCTCATTTTTCAGTCTAATGTGGCTGTGGCCCCAAGAGCTTATAATGAGAAATGTTTTCCCCACCTCCTGTCTGATGCCCTTGAAACTGAAGTCAGTGAAACATTTTGGGGATTGAGTCACTGTAAATTCTGGGAATTGTACTACTACAAATATAGATGGAAACTTATTTGGATTAAAAGAAAGCTTTGAACAATATAGGCCCGTGGTCATAAAACAAGACATATTCATTAATGAAGAAAACTTTTCTGACCTTATAACATGAAAGAAATAGATTTTTGCATAGTATATCTTAAGCTAAGCATTGGTTTTCTTGCTTCTAATCAAGTTCTAATCAGTAGTTCCAGGAAAATTTGTGAAATAACACCATGGTTTAACAGTTACAAATAGCAGCTCAGGAATATTCTACAGTATGAAACAATTCATAGTGGTTTAAATTTTGTCAATAGGTAGATCTACATGCTGTGTATGAAAATAAATATGATTCTTTGCATCTGAAAATGATTTAAAGGTGGTAAAAAGTATAGTGTGTTACCATAATGAAAATAGGTGTGTTGCAGCATTTTCTGTAATAATAAATTGAAATATGTGACCCATTACAGTATTTGAGCAGAATATGGAGAAATGATGAACATTTTTGAATCTTAGCTTGAAGATTTTTACTGATGCTTCCAGTTTCCATTATCATAGCACAATGAAATTTCTTCAAATGCAATCATCGAAATTTATCTAAGATCTGCAATGACTCAAGGAATGTAGTCCAAGTCAACGTTATTGTCCATAGAACACAAAGCATGTAGAAAGTTTGACTGTTACAAAGTTATTGATGATTTTGTTAAAATTAAGT
>NW_004524641.1:40717-42715 GCF_000260255.1 Octodon degus | reverse complement strand
CTTGCCAGGCAAGCACTTATTCCATTGAGCCATCTCTCTGGCCCCAATAAAACATTTTAATTAGCATCTTTTTAGCTTCCTTTGTGATCTCCAGTTTAGTTGTGTGAATTGTATGTCTAATTTTGTTCTAACATCCACAGCCACCAGTTTCAAGGAAATCTGGACCAATGTTAAATAAAGTTTTGATAGTGAAATCTTTGTGCTAATCCTTAATTTAATAGAGAGCCTTATATTTCTTTATAGTCTCAGGTTGGTCCTGGTTATTTTGCTATTTGAACTTGCTACTTGATTAATATTTTAGGCAGTAAATAGCCTTTGTTGTTTTTTTCTTTATAGTCTTTATTTTTTATTATTTTGTATTATAGTAGAGTACTCTTTTTTTATTTTTTTACATTTGTGTATTTGGTACAGGGTCTCACTATGCAGATTGGACTCATCGTGATCCTCCTGTTTTCAGCCTCCCCAGCTCTGGGATTACAGGTATGTGCCACAATGCCTGGACTATGTTTCTGGCTCAGCATGCCCCGGGGGCAGGGCCAGCATGAATTTTCTTTTATTTTGAAGAATAAAAACAAAAGCAAGAAAAACACAAGCACAAAAGCAGAGTAACATACAACAATACATATGTTATAGATTTTAAAAACAGGAATAGCTGACTAAGAATGAGTGATATATTGTTTATTTTTGTCATCAAATCTGTTGCTCAGATTAACAGATATACTTGTGCAAGATTGGACAAAGATTGAATATTACTGCGTGCTTTCAAAAGTCTTAAATTTTGTTTTTATGTCTCTTTCTTTTATTACCTTTTTCTAAAAATTTTAAGTTAAAGAGAATATAGTAATAATTGATATGACATTAGAAATGGTACATTAAGAACACCAAGATGACAAGTATTTAAAGCATGGTTTTTGTATGACACATTGCTGTCCTCAGTGTAGCCGCTTAGTTCATAGATATCAGAATACGGAATTAGTCAAGGTGAGAATTCCACACATTAACTGCTATTTTCAAAAAAACCTGATGTAAATTCTTAGTACAATCACCTCAGTTTTCTTGTATAGGTACTTGCTTGTTTTTCCTCCCTATCTTTTTCTCTATCTTCTCTCATTTTCCCCTTTTTGTTGTTTAATTCTTAAGTTCCATTTCTTTCCATTGAGCTGTATCTGTTATACCTTTCAGGTTTTAGTTCTTCTTTTGAATACTTACACTAGGGAGACAATACCATCTTCTCTTTGACAATGGGGCCAAACATGTTCACTGGAAGAATGATAGCCTCTTTAACAAATACTGCTGGAAGAACTGGCTCTCTACATGCTGAAAACCAAAACTATGGGTCTATCACCATGCACTAAACTAAAGTCAAAATGGATTAAAGATATAAACATTAAAAAGAAACACTAGGGGCCAGGGAGATGGCTCAATGGAATAAGTGCTTCCCTGGCAAGTGCAAGGGCCTGAGTTCAATCCCAAGTTCCGCAAAAAAAGAAAAAAAGAAACATTAAATCTACTGGAAGAGGAAGTAGGTAGAAATTTTGAACATATAGGGGTAGGCAAACATTTCATGAACAAAAATCAAACTGCACAGGAAATACTTCAAAAAATGAACAACTGTGACTTCCTTATTGAGAAGCACATCAAAAGAAATTACCAACAGATTGAAGAGACAACCCACAAATTTGGAAAAAAATCTTGACTAATAAACACTCAGATAAAGGTCTTCTATCTAGAATATATAAAGAACTAAAAAAAAATTAGAGCCCCAAAATTTAAAGACCCAATCCAGAAATGGGCATCTGGGATGAATACACAGTTCTCAGAGGAAGAAATACAAGAGGCAAATAAATACCTGAAAAAATGCTCCACATCACTGGTCATTTGAGAAATGCTAATTAAAACAATATTGAGATGCCATCTCACCTGAGAAAGAATGACTATCATAAAGAAGTCAACTAACAACAAATGCTGGAGAGGCTGTGGGGAAAAGGAACCCTTCTC
>NW_004524641.1:37679-39242 GCF_000260255.1 Octodon degus | reverse complement strand
TTATGCTCTGGGCATTGCTCTGGAGCTATAACAATGAGCTAAAGGACTTTTATATTGAAGTATTTTTATTGCTACATTGTACATCAGTTAGCTAAAGAGATTTTTAAATCCCTATCCCAAGAAACTTACATTTTAATGATGCAGGAAATGTGATAAGCAATGAGCATTATTTTTTAAGAGTCCCCTGATCATTCATATTTCAGTGATCCATAAGGATTCGCAGGTATTAAAGGTGATTTTACTCCCAGCTATGGCTGCATAGCAGGATCTAAAAGGAGAATGAGCACAGTCAGTGCCAAGAGGAGTCCCGTCCTGCCCTCTAAGGGTCTGTGTACCAGAGGCTGCTTGGCACAAAGGGCAGGTTCGTGGGAGGTGAAAAGCACCACACAGAAGCACCCTCAGGTACTCATTGGCATCGCGCCTTCCCTGCAAATCTCACCAGAGACCTCAAGCTTTGCCCTTTTAGCGCAGCCGGTCATGTAGCACTCTGCCTGTGTAACCAGTTCTGGTTACCGAGATTCCGGATGTCCACATAAATCATGTCCTCACAAACAGCACAGGCAAACAGAGCTCAGTGCCCTACATACAAATTAACCTTGTTAGTAAAATAGAGAACAGTTCAAAACTCAACTCCCAGCCCAGCCCAGGGTTAGCTCTCAAAAAGATCCTTCTACAGAACAATATTGTATGCTCTTTGTGTAACTTTTCTGTCCAAGTTAAATATTACAGTTTAAGAAGACAGAAAGATGAATGCCATTAATGACAAAGCAGAGTGAAGGGGAGGGTTGATGCTGGGCAGGGAGGGAATGTGAAATAGGTTATAGTTTTCAAAAGTTCAGCATAAAGGGCTTCTTTGAGCAAAGGAATGAAGCAGGGAAGGCAATAGCTATGTAAAACCCTCCAGAGGAGCAGTTAATCCCCAAGGCGGGAGGCAGGAGGCAGGAGGGAAGCTATTACGTTAACGAAAAGCAAGTGATGCTAAAGCATAGACTGTGAAGTCAAGATGGGAAAATATATTTTAAAAAATGGGAAAATATGACTGAAAAGGCAATTCTTTGATTTTCATTTACTGAAGTTTTTGTTGTTTTTTAAATTAGTGCCTATTAGTTATACAAAGTGAAGTTTCACTTTAGCGCTGGTTTTGGGTTTGCTTATCTTTCTGTGATGATAACTGTTGCTAGGAATTAGGTTTATCATAGGGCTATAATACACGTGTCTCTCTACTGGGTGTCCCTGAGCCCCAGTGGTACACGAGTGACTGGTCCATGCCAGTCCCATGACAGGAGGATGAGCAAGTCCCATTGCAGTCGGTTATGGAGTACTGGTTGTTTAAGCCTGTGGGAAGTTTGAAATTGGTTCACAAAAGAGACTGTGACTTTCTATTGGAAAGTTTAGCCCCAAACAAAGAAGACAGGAAGAAGCTTCATTTACGCTTCTTATTTTGGTAAAGGTTTTCTTGCCTAGCGAGGAGCATATAATGGGATTGGGACCTATTCAGAGCCAGATTCATTTCTCTCTCTCTCTCTCTCTCTCTCTCTCTCTCTCTCTCTCTCTCTCTCTCTC
>NW_004524641.1:33611-36643 GCF_000260255.1 Octodon degus | reverse complement strand
CAGCAGTCCTACGTTGCCCCTGGCCCAAATTCCCAAGTGAGATTTCTGTAGATTTTTGGTGCACACTGGCTTTCCATCCCATTCTCATCCCATGGCTTCGGAGGTTTGAATTAATCACTTGGTTCAGGTACTTTTTTCCATATAAAGAGTTTAGAAAATGCGCTACGGGAAGATTGTTTCTCCCAAGTCACATCAGGAGGGAGCATAGTGTCATTATTTTCAAATGTGAAGTCTCTCATCAGAAATCTCTGGGAAATAAGACATTCCTTGAAGGAACATTATGACTTTTAAATTAGATAATTCACATCTTTTGGCACTTTGCTGCAACATAATGATGTTAGTTTCCTTTCTTCCTTTCAAACGTGACAATTTAAGAGAAAATATAGCATATGCTTCAAGATGAGAATAAGGTAATAAAATTCAAAATGGCTTTTGGAGTTTATTAAAGTTGATTACTCTTTCCTGGATATACTTTTGCTTTTTGTTGTTGCTTAAATGTAGCTCAAATGAAGCTAAGAACCAATCTAAACAACGTTTCCAATTAATTTTGTTACAAATAGAGTTAGTTTGCTTGTTATGCTATTACTATCTGAGATTCTATTTTTTAGTTTCACTTATGGCTCTAGGAAAAGCTCTTTAGTCTGATATAACGTGCCCTTTGAGAACTGGTAGATCAGAGTAGATTTCAGAGAAAAATTCAGTGAATGTTTCATGTTATTTTAGTCTTCTGTTACTCATAAAAAATAAGGGAATCAGAAGCTAGCTGAGCCAGAGGAGCTCAGAGCCTGACCTGTCCCACTACACTAAGGAAAGCACCCAGGACTTGGCAGTTGCCGAGCAACTTGGCCAGAGGAACGCAGGTGCCTGACCCATCTCCCCCCACCCCCACCCCCACTGGCAGGAGGCACCAGGGACTGGGCAACTGGCTCAGGAAGAGGAACCCAGGGTAAATCTACTTCGCCAAGGGGAAACACTTTGCATACAAACTCCTAATTCACAAGTGGTTCTGTCATGTAACTAGAGACTAATGCCTATGGTCTAAAGTACAAAATCAGTAGTTACCACTGTTTGCCAATTTCTAAACTTTGCTTGATGCTATCATTATTGCTAATTGTACTAATGTGGCTACGGTGCCATATCCATTATAATCACTTGTTTTCCCTTGCGTAACAATATTTGGAAGCTCTGGGGTAATAACTTCACCACAACATAACCTAAAGACTGAGGACAGAGCCAAATAGAAAGCAACATCCCACTTTCAGTTAGTTGGGAAGGTAGGAGCTTCAGGATTCCACTAACCAACTCCTCTTTTTTTTTGCTCCCTTCCATACATTTTTTATTTTTTGGATTTGTATATAGGTTTATTTTATTTTCAAATATCAGGTAAAAAGATGAAGATGTAACCTTCTGAGAAGCTTGAAACACTGATTACATCTTTGGTGTATGACATAGGTAAGTAAAAATAGCTCATTGGAAAAGTGATTTAATAAGTATCATAATAGGTTTTGATGACTATGATGCTTTTCTCTCCAGTATACACTCATGCATTTTTAAAAAACATTTTGTATTCATTTTAATGAGAAAAAGATAACAATGAAATAGTTTTAAAACACGTTAGTAGGACAGTTACAATAATTAATAAATTATATATTGTTGTCTTTGTACTAGTTATTCAGAAGACAAGCTACAGACATATCTTGTTTAACACTATTAGTACAAATCTTTCTTCTCATTGGACAAAGAAAGTAGCTGTATATCTATCCTAATTGTTTTGTATATTCTACGTTCAGTAGAAGTTTAAAAACCATACCTTACCCTGTTTAGCAATGGTTTTAATTAGAAAATCAGTTCACATGTTGTCAACATTTGACACCAGAATGGAGTCCTACTCAGGAGTAGTATCAGATGGACACACGTTCTCCTGGGTGCATGTGCTCCAGTGTATCCAGGTGCCTGAGGTAGGCAGGTAACAGTCACATCTTCTGATCAGTAAACTAACTTCTACTTGGCGATCCCAGTTCTAACGTGATCAGAAGAAGACTGAAGATTATGAGCAGCACTGTTTGGAAGTCCCTGGGCATTCAAGGTTCTTCCAGAAACACGAGCATCAGAAGGCAATTATAATGTCAGCTGCAGAAAGGATTTGTTTTCCTTCTTTGTTTGCTTCCTCTCGAGCCACTGCCACAGCCACCAAGGCTGATGCCAGAGTCTGCGCCCGGTTCTTCTTCCGACTTCTGGCTGCTCAGGGTACAGGGTTGGGGGGGAGCTCCACTTATTCTATCTCTCTTTTCACTTTCTGAAGCAGTTTTGCAAGTCACCATTTGTGAATATCTACTTATCGTTTAGGTTTTTTTCCCCATAATTTTATTGAGATACAAATAGCAATGAGACAGTTTCAAATCAAATTGGTAGGACCATTTCAATAATTAACACATTGCATACTCTCTTCCTAGTGGTTATTTGCTGTACAACATGCAGACATGATATCTTATTTATAAACACTATTAGAATAAATCCCTTTATTCATTAAGAGAATGTAACTATATATCTATCCTAACCATTTTGAATACACAGATACAAAATGGACATTCATCTGTATTCCCTTTTTTGTTTAGTTCCATCACTTGAATATTATAGGTGTGTTAACTCAGTAAAATATTCTAAAAGAGTCCAGTAGTCCATAATAGTATTGGTTCATCCACTTGACTGGCAGTGTTAGAAATTGTTCACCTGAGTCCCCTACAGCTCAACATAACACCATGGCTTTACTTCTTATACTTCATTTTTATACTTTTCTGCTGGATGGGTAAGACCAAGATGAAGCAGCACCTATGCTGCAAGAGTTGTAGCTTTTTGATCTGATAAGGTCAGTCAAATCCCCTCAGGATTTATCCTAAGATTCTGTACCTCAGATTGTAAATCCTTCGTCAGTGTCAGCCATGTGGATGAGTCACACATTGCTTGGCCAATGTGCTTTCTGTGAAAGACTGAGAGAATGTTTTCTCTCCATGTGACTCTCCTTAGGCACACTC
>NW_004524641.1:17010-18020 GCF_000260255.1 Octodon degus | reverse complement strand
ACCATATAAGCAAAGCTAAAGATAAAAATCACATGATCATCTCAGTAGATGCACTAAAATTCTTTTGATAAAGTCCAAGACTCATTTATAATAAAACTCTATTAAAATCAGAGTAGATGATCATTATCTCAATCTGATAAAAGCCACTTATGACAAACCAACAGCCAGCATCACACTAGATGGACAAAACCTGAAAACTTTCACTTTAAAATCAGGAACAAGTCAAGGATGCCCACTTTTATTATTCAATATAGTTCTGGAAACGTTAGCCAGAGCAATTAGACAAGACAGAGAAACAAAACGAAAAAGAATAAGAAAGATGTGGAATTATTATTACTCATTGATGACATAATACTCTATGAAAACTCCAAAAACTTCACCAAATGACTTTTGGACCTACTAACTAAATTCAGTAGCAGAGCATGATGCAAAGTCAACACTTACAAGTCCATAACAGTCCTGCACACAAAGAATAAACTCATTGACAGAGAAATTAGGGAAACTACACCTTTCTCAATGGCATCCAATCAGAAGAAATACTTAGGATTCAATCTAACAAAGGAAGTAAATGATCTACACGTTGAAAATTACAATACTCTACAAAAAGATCAAAAAGGATTTCAGAACATGGAAAATTATTCCTTGCTCCTGGATAGGAAGAAAGAACATTGTGAAAATGGCCATACTTCCAAAACTGTGGTACAGATTTAATGCAATTCTGATCAAAATACCTTGCAAATCTAAAGAAAATATTTCTAAAATTTATCTGGAACCAAAAAAGAACTGGAATATCAAAGACAATTCTGGCTAACAAAGGCAAAGCAGAAGGCATCAAAATACCTGACTTGAAATTATACTTCAAAGGTATTATGATAAAATGAGCACAGTGCTGGCAATAAGCAGACCTGAGGACAGTGGAAGAGGCTAGAAGATGCAGACACTACTACAAACACACTCAGCCACCTTATCTTCAACAAAGGGCCCAAACATGTTCACTGGAAGGAAGATAG
>NW_004524641.1:1076-11325 GCF_000260255.1 Octodon degus | reverse complement strand
AAAAAAATAAAAAAAAAATTGGTGTCAGCAAAGTGAAAATCCCCAAACACTTCACTGATGTTTACTTCAAGAAGGACAAGCTGCAGAAACTCAGACACCAGGAGGACGAGATCTTCAACACTGAAAAAGAGAGATACCAGGTTTCAGAGGAGTGTAAGGTATAGCAGAAAGTGGTGGACTCACAGATTTTAGCAAAAATCAAAGCTGTTCCTCAACTCCAGGGCTATCTGCGATCCTTTTTTGCTCTTACAAATTGAATTATCCTCATAAATTAGTGTTCTAAATTTCTTACTAAGAACCTAATTAAGTAACTGATGCATTTTAAAAAATAAACAAAATAAATAAATAAATAAAACAAATAAAGCTATCAACCTGGCCATGGTGGCAGACACTGATAATCCCAGCACAAGGGAGGCTGTGACAGGAGCATCTCTGTGAGTTTGAGGTCACAGTGAGTCCAAAGCCAGCTTGAACTTGAATTCTATACTAACACCCTGAGTCAAAAAACAAAACAGATTGAATGAGTGGATGAATCAATCTCTCTGCAAACCTCTAAGATAATTAATTTTTTGTTAACTATTTTCTAATTTGAAGAATTATTAGATTATAATAGTGAAGGTGTAAAGTTTTTGTTTAAGTTTTTGTGTCATAGATAAATGAGTACTTCTTTGCTTCTGTAGGAAAATAAAACATAAGCTGAATGGTAAAATCTTCTATTGCTGTTTATCTTTCCTCCCTAGAGTGACCACGTAGGGCACGCTTCATGTAGCTCCTCCTGTGTGTGAGGAGCTGTTTGTAGCTGCCTTGATGTCCTGAACTGGCTAAAAATGTTTACTGTTTGTGGTCATTTTGATTTGGGGAGGAGCAAGAAGTTGCACAGTGCCACACACTAAGTAAGGTGGATGAAGACACATCGTGTTGTCTAAGCCTCCTGCTGGATAGCAGTCAGCAGCAGCATTCCCCAAACTCTTGATCACATCTATTAAAGACATTCATGAAAGAGTACTTACAAACCTGCTTCAAAGAGTGGCAAGAATGGTGAGATACAGCAAAGGGGACTTCACTGATGGGGTGACGGCAATGTGCTTTTCGCTATAATAAATGTTTTACATATATAAATGTTTTTGTTCATACTTCACATATGCACAAGACAGAAAGAAGTAAATTATTAGGGTGACTGAAAATAAAAGTTGGGCTGTGGAGATAGCTCAGAGGGATAAGTGCCTGCCTGGCAAGCACAAGTTCTCGAGTTTGATCTCTGGTACATGTCAAGCCAACTCAGAACTTGGCATGGTGGTCTATGCCTGGAATCCCAGCACTAGGGAGGCTGAGACAGGAAGGTCACTATGAGTTCAAACTGCATTGCAAGACTCCCATATCAAATAAAATAAGAAAGAAAAGGAAGAGGTTTTCAACTGTAATGAAGTCTGTTTTCTAACATTTATAATTTTCTCAACAGTGATTATCTGATGGGAGAAAAGGCCATGCTTAACATGTGAGTTAGAACCATGAAGTCTTCTGGATGCAAGGGATACTTCATAAATAAAGAATAATTTGGACCGGGGAGATGGCTCAGTAGACTAAGCACTTGCCTGGCAAGCGCAAGGACCTGAGTTCAAATCCTGATTCCACAAAAAATAAATAAATAAAAGCTCAAGATTTTAAAATTTCATTTAAAAACTATTCCATCAATTTTTTTTTTAAACACTGGAATTCATTTCAAGTTCTGAAACTGTGGCCTTTTTGAGACTTAGTTTTGCTTTACTTTTTTTTTGTTTGTTTGTTTTGTTTGCATTTGGAAATAATGTTGGTGCTTTTACATCTAGCTACATCTCAGGGATATCTAAAATGATGCCTGAAATAAATTGATTTCATGTTTTAACCTCTCAAAGGACTATAGATACTATTCAAATGCATTAGATGAAGGAAGTACTTCCTTCAATTTGTAGGCATGTTCAGTTTGAAATTATACTAGTAAGAATTAATTTTAGTGTTCATACTGAATGTGAAACGGTGTAATTTAACATTGAATTGCCCTTCATGGAAAATGTCCAGGGACCTCTTTAAATGATTGTAAGATTACCTAATGATATTTCAGTCTTTTGCTCTCACTTTCAAGAAATTTTCATGGGAAGCTCGCAGTTGTAGTTAGCACAGCTTCCAATCAACATGTGGTTTTTTCTTATGGTATGAAGCTTCTCAAAGCTGACATACTTTTTAAGTCCCAGTGGAAAGAGTGGAGCTAGCTGAAGCGAGAGCATGCAGTACAGAAGGTGGAAATCACATTTACATCTGGGCCTCTTTCTACATCCGGGTGACTGCCCCGCCTGTTCCTCGCTCAACTACCAGAATGCACTGCTCACATGTAGCCTTCTATGATCTATGTCTGTTTGCAAATAAGTGATAGACTTACATTTATTTAACAAGCAAAGTGGTATCTTTCTAGTTGTATTTCAGATATTAATAAACAAGTATTCTTTTCTGCCATCAGTGATCACTGAAGGTAGGTATCTAAAAATACAAAATCCTACACTTGGCCTCCACCCAATATCTGCTTTCATGATATTGCTGTATTTTATGCTTACAGAGCTAAGAAAAGCCGTCTTTATCGTCCTGGGCCAGCTCCTTTAGTTTGGAGGTGACGGTGGTGAGTGGGAGGGCTGGGAGCCAGAGATCGTGACGGAGGGATGCGAGGCCCTTGGCCTCGGAGGCAGTGCAGGCAGTGGGGACTGGAGCCCATGCCGCCTGAATACCGGCTCAGAACTCAGTCTCAGGAAAACAGTGGTTCATAGCACTGCTTCTGATGTCAGACTTCCCAGGTTTAAGTTTTTTTAAATTTAGTTTTATTTAATTTTGAAGAGTATAAACAAAAGCAAAAACAAATAGCAGAAACAAATAGGGTAACATACAACAATCCATATGTTACAGATTCTTCAAAACAAGAATAACTAATTAACAATGGTGGTTGTATTATCTGTTTTTATCATCAAATCTGTTGCTGAGATTAACAGATATAGTTGTACAAGATTGGAAAGATAATTGAATATTACCGCTTGCTTTCAAGAAACCTTAATTTTTTAAGATTTATTTTTTTCAGCGTATAAATTCTTATTTACTTATTTATTTATTCAAAGTTTTTCTTTTCTTTTGTTGTACCGGGGAATGAACTCAGGACCCTGTGCTTGCCAAGCAAGCACTTATTCTACTGAACTATCTCCCTGGGCCCTTAAAATTTATTTTAATGAGAGTATAATAGTAATGGATAACACCTTAGAAATGATGCACATTTAGAAGTCTAAGATGAGAAGCCTTAAGATTTATTTTAATGAGAGTATAATAGTAATGGATAAGACATTAGAAATGATACACATTTAGAAGTCTAAGATGAGAGGAATTCAAGTATGGTTTTTGTATTACACATCGCTGTCCTCAATGTAGTTGCTTAGATCCCAGATATCAGCATATAGAGTTAGTCAAGTTGAAAATTCTACACATTAATGATATTTTCAAATAACTGATGCTAGGTTTAATTTTGGCTCCAGCTCAGCAGTTACTATTTGACTAACCTGTGTTTCAGATCTGGTACCTAGCTTACATTTTTGGTGAGCAGAAGAATAAATGAGCTAAATGAAGTTCAAGATAGTCTGGCAAAGTGAAAATGCAGTGGACATTAATAATACCATATTACCTTAAAGGGGCTGGTCTCTTCTGCCACTTGACCTATACTTAGATTCACTTCAGCTAGGAGTAGCTTCAAAGCAGGCTGAAGTATTACATATTCTATTTTCTAAGCCCATTAAAGAGGTTATTGCCATTGACCTATGATTTGACCTATGAATAAAATGCCGTTAGACCTACCATAAAATGAAGTATTGAGCTATATATCTTTTGTACTTGTATATATTATACTGAAGCTTCTATAAGTGAGTGCTTTAAGCATGGGGTGGGGGAATTCTTTGGAAGGATTTCTACTGCCTGTTTCCAAGGAAACAACAATTTAGTTTGCTTGACATTTCCCAAATGGACCCTATTAGGATGGTGCAGTAACACTCGATTTTGTTTCTTTTGCGCCTACTAATTGCTGCTGCTGTTGAAACAGCAATATGCTCACTAGCCTGCTTCTGACACGAAGACAGCTTGAGGAGCTGGCGCCAGAGCTAGGGGATTGCTTTTCAGTTCTGGTTGGCAATAGTCCATCCCTACAGCTGTGTTAACCCGTGAACTTCTTGTCTTGAGAATTATTAAAGTGTTTTAGAAATACGGTACTATGAGCTTTCCTTAGCAATTGCAACTTAGATTTGAAATGGATGCTGAATTATTTAAATCTTGACATATTCAGAGATAGTCTTTTATGAACTTTGAATTTACAGTAGATTTTTAAAAAGAAATACTGCCCCCTTGTGTTGCAACGTGATACACTATTGAGTTAACAAAAAAGTATAAATAAAAGAAAAAGTATAAAGGAAAAATGTATTAATAAAATATGAATAAATTTAAAAAGTATAAATTCAGGAAAAAGTATAAATTTCTCCTTGAAAATAGCAGATATCAGTTAGAAAGAACATTAAGGCACAGTATATAGTATATCCTAATCACATTAATAAAATAACAAAAGACAAAAGATCAGATGCCTATTTTCTTGATCTAGGAGTATAGCAAACCTCATAAATATTGTATTTAAAAAGAGTCTTGATCTATCTGTTTTAGACACAAATTTCTATGCATCTCTTTGCTTTTCCCATGCAATTTTACCTGGAAGAAATCCTAGCACCTATGTTAGCTAATCTTTTTAGAGTGCTTTACAAAGACTTTTTGCACAGTGCTCTCACGCAGCCCTTAAACTAAGTGCATGACAGGGAGGTACAGTTATCCTTGCCTATTTAGACAAGAAAAAAATGAGGACAAGGAAAATTAAATATCTTACCAGAGAGTCTATAATGAGAAAATAGTATTAAGAGAGTGTAAGGAAAGTGAACTAGTGTACCAAAAGTCTAATAATTAAGGTCTTCTTATCTTAAATACTGAATCTTTTTACTGTGTTTAACTAAAACATTCACAACTTGGTACAATAGTTATCCTGCTGTAATTGCAGAACTGGACTTTTTCAAACCTCTTATTAATCAAACTAAGGGATGCATTTCTTTATATCCTTGGATTCTATACTTATTTGTTTTATAAAATATCATTACATTTATATTTACATTATTTGTGTGATGAGACAGTGCCAGCAATAAGAAAAAAATTAAATAGGCTTGCATGCATTGTTATCGGAAATGTATTCTATGGGCCCAGAACTAATTTTTTAAAAAATGTATTTTGCAGGACTGGCCAAATAGCTCAGCAGATTAAAGCACCTGCAAGCAGGCGCGGGGGCTGGGGGTTTGATCCCTGGGCATGCCATGCCGGCCCCACCCATGGGGCATGCTAAAACAGTGATTGAGACTGGGCGTGGTGGCATGTGCCTGTAATTCCAGCACTTGGGAAGCTGTAAACAGGAGAATCACTACAAGTCCAATCTAGTAATGAGACCCCGAACACCCTGTAGACCCTTCCCTAAAAAATAAAAAAAAAAAAAAAAAGTGAAGTTGCTTCTTAGACTGGGCAAGGTGGCACGCACCTGTAATCCTAGCTCTTGGGAGGCTGTAAACAGGCGAATCACTATGAGTCTGATCTAGTAGTGAGACCCTGAATACCATGTAGACCCTTCCCTAAGAATACAAAATAAATAAATAAATAAAATGCATGTAGCACAAGGTCTCACTATGCAGCTCAGACTCTTAGTGATCCTCTTGGTTTCAGCCTCCCCAATGCTGGGATTACAGGCATACGTCACTATGCCTGATCTCATTGGCCAGCTCAGCATGCCTGCGGGTTGGGTGGGCGTGCATGTGGTACCCTGGATCGAACCCTGGTCCCTGAGCTTGCCTAAGTAGGCCCTTGGTTCACTGAACTATCTCACCGGCTATCACAGAAGTAATTTGAACTAGAGAAGTTACTAAGAGGGAAATTTATGTATGACAAATGTCAACGGGATGCACCAATCAAGCATTACCTAACTGAAGCATTTTATTTCTTGTTTGTTTTACTTGAACTCTGAATAAAATTTTGAGTGGTCAAAATTTTAAACACTCTGAGAAGAGGAAGTAAAAACTTAAGCATACTTATGTCTGCTCAAGTTTCATTTTACCCCCTCCCCCCCCCGGAAGTAAGCACTGTTGTAGTATACATTTTTCCAGTCTCTATTCTATTTACATATATTTGCATACATAGCTACAAATGTGTATTTTTTTTTTTTTTTTTTTTTTTGCGGAACTGGAGATTGAACTCAGGCCCTTGCACTTGCCAGGGAAGCACTTATTCTACTGAGCCATTTCCTCTGCACAAATGTGTATTTTTGAGGACAAATATATAATCCAATTATAAGCATTTTATTTACTAACTTTTTACTTAAAAATATACTGGCAGTCTTTCTATAAAATACATGTAGATCAGCAGTATATTCTAACTGCTGCAAAACTAGAATGTGGAAGATGAGGAAAGAGCTTCATGCACTCGCTTTTGCAGATTGATGTCCTCTGAAGGCTGCTGCAGATTCAGTTCCTTTCTTGGAGGGCACTCTCGAGTAGTGGCTTGTTGCCTAAGGAACAAGTCTATTTGTTTCGACCTTATTTCTGTTTTCTTATTTTACATTATTCCATTTCTCTCCCCTTTGTGCTGCTCCTCCTCCTCCTTCTCCCCCTTCTTTTTTCTTCTCCTTCCTTTCTTTCTTCTCCTTCTGCTCCTCCTCCTCTTGATTTTTTTTTTTTTTTGGTGTGTGTGTGTTTAGTACACAGTCTTACTACACAGCTGGGACTCAGCAATCCTCCTGTTTTCAGCCTCCAGACTGCGGGGATTACAAGCATGCACCACCACACCCAGACTTGGTTAAAGGCTGAGTGCACCCTAGGGCTGTGGCCAGCATGGCATGCAGTACCAGGGATTGAGCCCCAATCCCTGCATCTTCCTGGGCAGGCTCTTTAATCTGCTGAACTATCTGGCCAGCCCAAAAATGTGTTCCAGTGAAAGACGCATTTCCATTAATCCCTCTCAAAATGCTTCCCTCCCTTTGGACACACTCATTGCATAATTCTCACTGTTTTCTGAAGCAGTTCTGGAAGCCCTCTCTTCTGAGGGTCAAGACCTTGAGTTGAAGTCTTGGATGCCTCAAGGTCCTCAATAGATTCAAAATGTTGATCTTTCAGAGGTCACTGTGGGCTTGTGGAAGGGCCAGAAAGCTCCTGTTGCCAGATCTGGTAAATAAGGTGGCTGAGGACACGCTGTAAGTTTCTTATGAACATCTGGTAATCATGCCTCATAAAGAAAGGAAATATGACCTTCAGAGCTGCTTCAGAAAGTGGCAAGAAAAAGGGAATCTGTGTGTCCAAAGTGAGGGGAGTGTTGGGGGTCTTAATGGCAATGAAACTTCTACTGTAGCAATTTTTAGAAAACATGAGTACCTACCATGTCTATTAATCACATTTCTGTCTTAGTGATTCCTTGCTTTCAAAGCATGAGCAAGGGTTCAGTCTCCAATGCCTTAAAAATAAATAAAAAGTAAATAAAAATCATTAGTATAAAAACTCCAACCATGTTATTATTGAATGACTAAAGACATTGAAGCCTGATGACACAAGTCACTTTCCAGAGAATTGAGGGTGAATTAGTTTGATTTTCACTGACAGCTTCACTACAGAGTCAATTCCCAGATACTTGGAGATGCTTCCCAAGCACCAGTGTGGCTACCATGAAGACAGAGCTCTGTTATCTCTTGTAGACTGCCCATCGCCTCATTCCTCTCGCCTCATACCTCCCCCATGTACTCATACACATAGCATGAGTCTAGTTTCTCCAGCACTACTTGGAATTGAGCTAGAGTCCACGTTCCTAATTACACATCGCAATTTGGAATGGGTTACAGAATATGCTGTGGCTTATTTTTTTCAATTTAAATGCCTCTGTATTTGAATATCTTGACTACATTTTGACTTGTGTCATTTAGTTGATAGAAACAGTGTATTTCATCCACATAGATTACAGTGACAGTTTGTATTTCATAATCAAATAAAGATTGCATTAAGACCTCCAGGAAAAATATGTCATTGGTTTTGTATTCAAAAGCTCCTTTATATAAGCTGATTTATGTCTGGCAGAAAATGCAAGCAAGTTTGATTGAAAAGCAAACAGATGAGAGCTGTGTGCACTTAGTAATACTGTATAATCTGATAAGATGTTTCCAATATTTCTTATTGAACACAGTGAGCAGGAATACTATTCTCCTAGGAAGGGATGAGTGGCAATTTATTCTGATGCAAAAGAGAAATTCGTGCTGCAACTTCCAGTAAAGAGAATATAACAAGAGGAAACATATTGGATAATATAAGTGAAATCATTCCTTTCATTGATTAACCTGAGGATCCTTTTGGTTTTCACAAGATTTCTACCATGTAATTTTTACTCAGAAAATTATGGCTTAAGGATTTTCTCCTAATATTTGTGATAAGTGGACAAAATTAATTTTGTAAAATTTCATTTTAAAGATAAAAGAAACAAATACAAAAACCAAGAACAAAGACAAAAACAAAGCAATAAGAAAAGAACAATAAGGGCCAGGGAGATAGTGCAGTAGAATAAGCACTTGCCTGGCAAGCGCAAGGTCCTGAGTTCAATCCCCGGTACTGCAAAATAAATTCATAAATAAATAAAAATATAAAAAGAAGAAAAGAGGGGCCTGGGAGATGGCTCAGTGGAATAAGCACTTCCCTGGCAAGTGCAAGGGCCTGAGTTCAATCCCCGGTTTCGCAAATATAAAAAGAAGAAAAGAGGGGCCTGGGAGATGGCTCAGTGGAATAAGCACTTCCCTGGCAAGTGCAAGGGCCTGAGTTCAATCCCCAGTTTCGAGAAAAAAAAAAAAAAAAAGAAGAAGAAGAAGAAGAAAAGAGCAATAAAAATGATACAGAATTTCAAAACAAAGAATAGAAAAATAACAGTGGTTGTTATATTACATATTGATAACATAAAATTTATTGCTCAAATTACCAGATATGGGTATACAAGATTGATCGAACAATTAAACTTCAACTCTTCCTTTCAATAAATGAATAGAAATTAGCAATACAATTATCTTAGCTATCTTGTGTATATCCTTCCTTTCTCCCTTCCCCCATCCCAGCTGTTCTTTCCTTTTTAAAAAAGATAAACATGACAATGAAACCAAGTTTCAACACAGGTTATTAGGACAGTTACAATAGTTGACACATTAAAATTAATTATTTTTGAGAGCAAGAATCAGCACTCCCCTTTCTGCAAAACAGAAGTTTGTGCTTCACAGCCAGTTTGCCATTTTCTGTTTACCTTCTTCTGTTATATGCCTAAGTAGGGACCATCTTAACCATGGGTAGTAAGCACACAATTGTGCACACACTCACCAGCTCCCCCTCTTCCTTCTCCTTTGTCCTCCGGTCTTCATCCTTTGGTCTGGGACCTGTCATTCATGACTCGCGGCAGGCCATCCCTGGTCACATGTGTAGTACCTGAATATGTTCCTTTCCTCGGTAGTTCTTCTGCTTTTCTTTTGTATGTAGGACAGTTCTAGCTTCTCCATGTTCTCACCAACATTTGGTGTTAGTTTTGATCGTTGCCAGTCTAGTGAGCGTGTGTAGTAGTTTCTTATG
Organism: Octodon degus; assembly: GCF_000260255.1. NCBI lineage: Eukaryota > Metazoa > Chordata > Mammalia > Rodentia > Octodontidae > Octodon > Octodon degus. The sequence continues at coordinate 1,615 of NW_004524641.1, read as the reverse complement.
GTAGTTTTAATTTCCTTAATGACTAATTAGCCTTTCCAGTGTCTTCCTTGATAAGGGTCTGGTCAAGTTATATCTTTTTATATCATATTGTTTGCTCTTTGTCAGATATATACATTTCAAATGTTTCTGTAAGTCTGTGGTTAGTCTATTTACTGTGTCTTTTTTAAAAATTCATTTTGGTGATACCAGGGATTGAACTCAGGACCCAGTGCTTGCCAAGCAGGTGCTTATGCACCTGAGCTATCTCTCTGGCCCAGTCTACTTTCTAAACCAACCATTGACTAACAGAACTTTTTTGATTTTTCTTTCTTTCTTTTTCTTTTCTTTTTTCTTTTTCTTTTTTTTTTTGTGGTATCAGGAATCAGGCTCATAACCTTGCACTTGCCAGGCAGGTGCTGTGCCAATGAGCCACATCCTGGCCCATTTCATGGATTATTTGTTTGTTTGTTTGTTTGTTTGTTTGTTACAGGATCTCACTATGCAGTTCAGACTTATAGTGATCCTCCTGTCTCAGCCTCCCCAGTGCTGGGATTACTGGC
>NW_004524641.1:0-641 GCF_000260255.1 Octodon degus | reverse complement strand
AACATATCAAGTGAAGTTTTATACATCACAATAATTAGGAGCTGTAGTCTCCATTCTTCTCACATCAATATGCAGTTGTTTCAGAATTCTTCAGTGAAGAGTTCCTGGTTTCCCACTGGTGTCTTTGTTGAAAATAAGTTGAGTTTCCTGCTACACTGCGCTGGCGGGACCAGTCCCAGCCCAGGCACAGTGTGGGATGGACCCTCTCCCACTCCCTCGGGCCGCCCCCCACCACTCTGCAGTACCTCCCCCACCCAGCCCGCTGAGTAGGAATTTCTGCCGACTTCCGGGAACACCCAGACCCAGTCCTAGCCCAGGTCCGGTGAGTGTGTGGAGAGCTTCCTGTTACCCTGTGCCGGCGGGACCTGTCCCAGCCCAGGGGCAGTGTGGGCTGGACCCTCTCCCACCCCCTTGGGCCGCCCCCCACCACTCTGCAGCACCTCCCCACCCCACCAGCCGAGTAGGAATTTTGCGGTGATCCAGGAACCCCTGGACCCAGTCTTAGCCCAGGTCCAGTGAGTGTGTGGGAGAGCTTCCTCTCCCTCCTACTTCACCTTCCCCCCTCAAGGCACAGCTCAGGCCTGGCATACATTCCTGAGGTGTAACCCTGCAGCTGCAATCCCTGCAGAGAGTGTAGAGGA
>NW_004524640.1:12755422-12756018 GCF_000260255.1 Octodon degus | reverse complement strand
AGTAGGTGCTTTAGACCACTGAGCCATCTCACCAGCCCCCACAGTGGCAATTATTGAGCTGGGCACATTTACTGCTGCAACTCTATAGAGCAAAGCCAGTGTCTGACTTTATGAATGAACTCCCCAGACAGTAGCTAGAGCTCCAGTACACCTCAAAGCCACCACAATACACCCTCAGGGCCTTTTCCACTGTTCCAGGGATGCTAGGATTTTGTGGCTTGAAACATTACTTGGAAGAGCTCATAACTATGAACTGCTAACATTTATCATCTAATTACTGAGGCCCCCACTAGCCCTCAGGAAGGAATCTCCATTTCACCAGCCTGGCCAAGACCATGGGATGTGGCCTCTAGTAGCTCAGGCACCACATTAATCACATCAGGTGGCCAGTGCTAAGAGAAAGAACTGATGTCCAGGGGTGGGGTGGGGTAGGGGTTGGGAGAACCTGAACAGTGCTTATTGAAAAACTATTGGTAACTAAAAGGATTATAAGCACCAAGGTTAGTTAATTTATGAATAGAGATTTTATTTCTTTACCTCCACATACTGAGGAAAGGGTCTCAATATGCTAGTCACTCTGAGACACACATCTCTAG
>NW_004524640.1:12737373-12738384 GCF_000260255.1 Octodon degus | reverse complement strand
GCATGTGGTGCTGGGGGATCGAACCGCGGTCCCTGTGCTTTGCCAAGCTTGTTCCAAGTAGGTGCTTTAAACCACTGAGCCATCTCTCCAGCCCCTATCTACCTTTCTACTAGCTACTTGGATTTGTGTTACGAAGAGTCAGCATAATATATAAGTCAGATTCGCCACGCAAACACGGAAAATGAAAGAGGAAAGGGCAAAGTGCACTGACTATTGAAACTACTTACAATTCAGGATCCAGTGTGTCATTTTTTCTCTTGGAAAACTGTTCTTTATTTATTGTACTAAGGAAAGAAAAGGAATACTGTTACAAAAGCAATAAAGACGAGCAATCTAAGTACTGTTCTACTTAAGGGAGCCAAACTCTGTTAAGTGAGTTCTTTAGATCCTCTATTAGGAACAAAGGAATGTTCTACAGTTTTTATAATGAAGAGATTTTTCTTAGAGCAAGTGCAGAATCCAGGTAAACAAGAAACATTTGCTGTAATGTGGCCTTTTATGCTACACAAATTTTTGTGGTTTAATTAATTCCTCTATTGAGGAACAAAAGATTTTACATAGTGCAAAGTAAATGATGATTCAATATTCTTTTCAGCAGATTCTCACCAAACAGAATTTTATGTCAAAGAAAAATTTTAGCATTAAAAATACAGTAACTGAGCAGGACTGGTTCCAGAACTACTGTCAACACTACACTTTACAGATGCTCAAGTCCTTTATTTTTGATCCACTGTAAAAATGAATTTAAGGTACACATTTACGGTTTTCATAGCTTAATAAGGCCTTTTTTTTTAATGTGTGTGTGTGTGTCCATCTCAGCCCACCAGAGGGCGGGGCTGGCTGGCATGTGGTGCTGGGGGATTGAACTGTGGTCCCTGTGTTTTGCTAAGCTTGTTCTAAATAGGTGCTTTAGACTACTGAGCCATCTCACCAGCCCCAATAAGGCCAATTTTGAGGAACAAAAGTTCTGTATTTCACAGCATAATTTGAACAACTTCCTATGGCTTCCCA
>NW_004524640.1:12731901-12736597 GCF_000260255.1 Octodon degus | reverse complement strand
AAAAAAAAAAAAAAAAAGATACTATCCCAAAATAAAATAAAGTGGGGCTGGGGATGTAGCTTTGTACAACAGACCAGAATCCAATGCCCAGTACCCCCCCACCCCCGCCAATTTTACTAGTTAAGTAAATGGTGGCTTAGAAGCCCAACCAGATCTGTTAATAGGCTCTACATATTGCTAGATTAAGTTCACTATTACACTAATTTGAATATTCTATTAACCTACAAAGAAAAGGGCAAAAGGTTGTTAACTACTTCAATTTCCTTCAACTCAATGCTTCTCTCTAAGTTTTCTCAAGTGCTGCAGGCCAGGTGTGGGTAGTACATGCCTGTAAGTCTAGCACTCAGGAACTTGAGGCAGGAGTACTGCCATGAGTTCAAGGCCAGCCTGAAGAAAACAGTGAGACCATCTCTAGACACAACAAAACAAAACCCACAACAAAACAAAACAAAACACATCCCAACAAAGTAACACTCACTCTTAAACTAACCTTTCCATATTTAGAAGAGAAGCTATTTTGACAGAAAAGAAATCCTTTAACTGTAGGATGACAGTCTAATTAATGTTGACATACTCCTTACTCAGTACTGTTCAACTGAACATTCTGCTATGCTGAATATGTTCTTTATCTGTGTTGACTCATATGGTAGCCATTAACTTCAAAAGATTGGCCACTTGAAATGTGAGAATATATCTGAAAAGTGATTTACTTACTTTTAACTAATTTGTATTTAAATAACCACCTGCAGTTAATGGGATAGTGGGCAGGATACTTTAAGACTGCTTGGAAGCCCAACCTTCATCACCTGAAAATACATGGTAGAATAAACACCTCTCTGATATAATGCAGTTACTTACGTTTGAGGCTGGGAAGGGTCATCCCCCAAAGAAACGCTCTCCCCTTGGATTTCATTGAAACACTTCTCACAGAAATGATACCTGTCAGCAAGAAGGCCATATTGGGGTGAACTGTTCCGTTCACACAACACAGCCCAAGCCAAGCAACGAAGCCACCAATCACAGCAGGCCAAGGAGGGGGACGGGAGCAGAGAGCAGGTCATCAACGGCGACAAGGACATTCAATGATGCAGATTTATGGGCACCACAGTTTGGTTTTTTTTGGTTTTGTTTTTTGCAATCAAAGCCAAGTGCAGACAACGACAAGCATGAGGGAGAAAAAAAAAACACAAAACAAGCGAAGAAATGAGGGATTGCAGGACAACAAAAAACATAAATGCAAGACAGGACAACACAAAGCAGAAAGCCAAGGCAAAGCACAGATTAGCATTAAATATCTCTGGGATCACAAGTAGCAAATGATTACGTAAATAAAAACGAAAGCTTTCACTTATAACAACCCACATCTTGTATTTGACTATTAATGCTTCATGATGTAAATAATCAAAAGAGTGACAAATATGTCAGGGAGAGCTACTGCTCTGACCATTATCCAAATAAGGCATCACTTCCCAATTCCAAAAAAATAAATACATAATCAATCCACTATGGAGTCAAGAACAGTAAACAGTGATCTAAAAACAACTGGGTATTGAAAACATACACTTCAATCATTAGGAAGCCCTAAGTAAATCATTTTTCACTAAATAGCCTGCATAACACTATTAAATAGTGATCGTAATAGCCATCAAGAAAAAGACACATTTCAAAATGCAAAACAAAGGCAGTAGTGTGCAAGAACATAATTAAATATGCTGTTAAAATTTAAAAATGGTTTGAATATTAAAACTGGAACAAAAGAATAGCTTTGTGCCAGTTGTTAGTTGCATTTTAAAATTTAAGGTTGCTTATAACCATGTTAAATCTCCTATTCCTAGGTTCTAAGGAGTAAAAAACTGGATTTTAAAGCCTACAAAGCAGGAATACACTTAACTTTTTGTAAGTAAAAAGTTTGGATGAATTTTTGAAGCTAGAAATACACCTGTAGCACACAAGTTCAACAAAAGCCAACATCATAGGCTTGTGTTAATAACTGCTACAGGGAATGAACTACCCAGCTTTGCTATTTCTGTGTCAGAGGCCTTTGTCAACAGCCTGTGCAAGCTACACTGTAGGCTGATAGGTGAAAACAGGAGACAGTGAATGCTGCTTATGTGACTACAGCCACTAACTGAGCAGGAGAAGTAAGGCACTAGTTTTCCATTCATTATAACCCTATTCTTTGCCATATGCAAATTTTTGTAAGGAACTTAGGTACTCTGATATTTTGGTGGTTTTCATAACAGCAGATACTCTAATTCTGTTTGCATATATTTTTTTTTTGTTGTTGTTTTGTTTTGTTTGAACCGGGGATTGAACTCAGATCCTTGCGTTTGCCAGTCAAGTGCTTATCCTAGTAAGCCATCTCCCCGGCCCTCTGTTTTCATATATTCTAAGAACAACATAAACCACACTAAAAGAAAACATTTCTAAAGATCTTAGCTAAAGTTTTAGCTGAAGTGTCAGGGGGGAGTTTAAGATTCTTTAGTTTTCATGTAGAGAGTGGTGCACAATAAAATCACAGCAGAAAGGCAGCCTGAGATAGTGTCATCCACGCCAACAGCTCCTAAATTGCACTATTTCCCAAGGCCTTTGTGTTTCCCTTATGCAGTGAGGACCCAGCACCAGGATGTGGTTCAATGGTAGAGCATTTGCTTAGCACTGAGCACCAAAAAGCAAAACAAATATAAAAACATAAGGGCCCCTGACACCTCATGCAAGACTTTCAATAGAAAATTCTATTAATTCTGGAAACAGAAGTACAAAGCAAAGAGTAGAACTTGTGTAGTACAGGTGTTTTCAAGCAAGTTACACATGAACCATGATGTACGTGTGTGCTGGTCCAGCTGCATGCACTCCCCTCAAGAGGACACGTGGACCATGGTTCACACAGGATCAGACTTACCTGTTCTGGTAACTGTAGTAAGTGGCATCACGAGGGATTGTGCATAATTGTTTGCCATAGCAACACAGTGTCTGTGGAGAAAACTCCAACTGCAAGAGAAATCACTCGTTAAAAGAGCAGAAGGGCATGAAGCACAAGTTACAACAGCAAATCAGAAACAAAAGCCAGTAATACTGTAGATCTCATAATAGGTTACACTTGGTTTCCAAATCCATTTTAAATTTACAATTAAATAATTTCACCACAATGAGGTAAACTAAGCAGTCACACTTTTTCATCACCATCATTCCACAGGTCTCTAATGGGACATTCAGAGCTTAACACGACTGGGTATTCACATGAAAAATAAGCACACACTGAACAGTGTTCATCTATAGGGGAATGGGATAAAGCACCTAGCCCTAGTGAGCTTAGTTGAATGATTCAAGTGTTTGTCATAAGATTCACATTTGGGCAGAGCATGTCTGTCAAAAAGAAAATTCACTCAAGGCTAGGGAGATGGCTCAGGGGAAAGGTACCTGCCCGGCAAGTGTAAGGTCTTGAGTTCAATTACCAGTACCAAAAACAAAGCAAATCAAAACAGCCCACTCTGGGGGCCGGGGAGATGGCTCAGTGGAATAAGCGCTTCCCTGGCAAGCACAAGGGCCTGAGTTCAATCCCCGGTTCTGCCAAAAAAACAGCCCACTCTGTGGGAACAAGATGTTACAGTGTGCAAGAAAGGACAAGTAACATAGCAAGAGAGTGGCCTTTTGGGACTGGGGATACAGCTCCATGGTACTGCACTTGCCAAGCATGCCTTGAGGTCCTGGGGTCAAGCCCTAGCACAAGAGGAAGTGGAGGGCCGTCAATTCCAGAAGCAGAATCTTACCTCAGTCATCAATATCCTAGAAGTTAATAGCAGGCCCAAAAGCTGTTTCTTACCTTTCTACCACAACAATATCCAAGACTTTGCATGACTGGATCAATTTCTTGCTCAAAGACCTCGGATAGCTTGGAGCAGTATTTGTACACCCGTGATGTTTTCCGGTTATATAACCAGGCATTGTTGAACATAAGCCAAATGTCATCCACATATTGCCAGGGTTCTTGATACTGTCCAGTGTCTAACTTCCTCTTAATGGTAGAAAGATCCATGGGGCTCTTCACGATATCAAAATAATCCTGGAAGAATATGGGATACCAAATAGTATTATTCAGTCTTGGGCAACAGATTTAGAGCAGACAGAATATCTTCCTATTATGATCATTAATATTGAGTCTGTATGGGGCCGGGGAGATGGCTCAATGGAATAAGTGCTTCCCTGGCAAGTGCAAGGGCCTGAGTTCAATCCCCGGTTCCGCCAAAAAAAAAAAAAAAAAACAACAACAAAAAAAACCTGAGTCTGGACTTCCCAAGAATTGGTGGATGACTGTTCACCTCTTTAAATTATCAGTCCATATATATATATGAAGCAGTTCAGCAAATATAGCTACTACTATGGATAGCAGAATGAAACCTTTGTACTATGGACAGTACTATGAAATCAGTACCAAGTATGGTGAAAGGTGTGTAAAGTCCTTAAATGAAACCAGAGTATTATATAATGGCATCTTAAAAACTTGCACATAAGCTAGGTGTGGTGGTGGATGTTATCCTGTCATTTAGAAGGCTGATGCAGAAGGATCCCTGTGTGTTTGAGGCAAGCTTGGGCTAGAGAGCAAGACCATGTCTCAAAAAATCACAACATGGGGGGCTGGAGAGATGGCTCAGTGGCCTAAAGCACCTACTTGAAACAAGCTTGGCAAAGCACAGGG
>NW_004524640.1:12701195-12731801 GCF_000260255.1 Octodon degus | reverse complement strand
AATAAATGTAATAAATAAAAATAAATAATTAAAAAAAAATCACAACATGAATATTCACAGTGACATTGTCCTCAGTAGGCAAAAAGTGGAGACAAGCCAAATGCCTATAAACTAATAGAAGGGGGGGGGGGAAGCAGCTAATAAATGGGTAAAGAAAAAAGTGGTAGGCGGGTCAAAGAGCTCAGTGGAGGAGCCAGGGTTTCCATCCCCAGGCCTGCCCTGTCTGTGCCAGCCCTGCGGGGGAGAGGGAGGGCGCCTGAGCCCGGGTGGCAATTAAGACTTGGCATGGTGATGTGCGCCTCTGAGTCTATTGCCCAGCTCTTGGGAGGCTGTAAACAGGCAGATCACTAGGAGTCCAATCTAGTAGTGAGACCCTAAGGACCCTGTAGACCATTCCCTAAAATATAAATAAATAAATAAAAGTGGTATATCCACATCACTAGGTTGTAAAAAAGACCATATACCCATTATTCCAGCTGCACATGAGAATTAGGAGGAAGGCAAGTTTAAGGCCACAATAAAATTTTTTTTCAAAACACTGGGGGTATTAAAAATAAAAAAAAGACTGGTAATGTAGCTCAATGGTAACACATGTATGTTCCATATGTGTGAAACTCTAGTCCAATCTTTAATATAGTCCCCCACCTCAAAAAATTTTGCTTGAGGGCCGGCCAAATAGCTCAGTGGATTAGCACCTGCAAGCAGGCACAGGGTGCTGAGGGTTCAATCCCTGGGCCTGCTGGGCCGGCCCCACCCCTAGGGCACGCTAAGATGGGAATGAGACTGGGCATGGCATGGTGGTGCATGCCTGTAATCCCAGCACTTAAGAGGCTGTAAATAAGCGGATCACTACAAGTCTGATCTAGTAGTGACACCCTGAATACCCTGTAGACCCTTCCCTAAAATATAGGGGGGAAAAAAAGTTAAGTGAAAAGAGTCAGTCGTAGGGGCTGGGGAGATGGCTCAGTGGAATAAGTGCTTCCCTGGCAAGTGCAAGGGCCTGAGTTCAACCCCCGGTTCCACCAAAAAAAAAAAAAAAAAAAAAAAAGTCAGTCCTAAAAACCACGTATTGTGTTTCCATTTAATGTCCACAATTGACTAAACATGATGCAAAAGGGAACCTGGTAAGGCCTAAGGATAGGGGTCAGGATGTGCTATAGAAGGAAACTTGGTGATTGCAATAGATGTGGGGTTTCTTTTGGGTGATTATGGCAATACATTAAAATTACAGCATTGCGAATACACTAAAACTCAAAGAAATGAAACACTTTAAAAGCAGGTGCTGCGTCAATTCACAGTAACTAAATCTTAAAAGTGGCCCATATAGTCATCAATACATGAATACATAAAATGGGGTATTCATACACAATGAAGTACTATTCTGCCATAAAGTTAAACCTGAGCCATTTGTAGGAAAATGGAGTTACCTTGAGGTTATAATGTTAAGTAAAAAACATACAAACTTAAAATAACTCATAGTTTCCTTTGTATGAGAAATGTAAGGTAAAAATAAAGAGCAAAATAAAAGACAGGTAATAGAAAACAGGAAGACAGATCTTTTGCAAATATAGTGGGAACTAAGGGATGGAGGGCATTAAAAATAGAAACAAATAATTACACTTACCAACTCTCCAGGAGGAATGTAATCATTACATAAACATGTTTTTGTTTTTTTTTTGTTTAAAGCCCCAAAGAGGTGCCTGACAGAGTATGAAATTGTATCTCAATAAAGTTACCAAGGTAAAACAAGAACAACACAAGAACCACAAAATACTTACAGGGATTCCTAGAAGCTGTGGATCCACAGGCTGACGAAAGGGAAGGGATTCTGGGTCCTGCCGGTAAAGTGCCTCCAGGGTTGGCATCAGGGCCTGTCGTAATTCTTCAGGTTTAAAAACTTTAAGAAAAAGAAGAAGAAAAAAACTTTAAGAAGACGTCAGCTGCAATTAAGCCATAGACTTCTTAAAATATTCAAGTGAAAGCTTAAAAAGAATCCCAAGTATCACAAAAATCAGGGAAATTAAGACTAAGACTTAACTTCCTAATCCTGTATTATACTGCCTACAAAGTAGCAAGCCATAGGGGCAGGGGAGATGGCTCAGTGGAATAAGCTCTTCCCTGGCAAGCGCAAGGGCCTGAGTTCAATCCCTGGTTCCGCAAAAAACAAAAAAAGTAGCAAGCCTCTTCACCACCCTTACCAGCTTGAATTTTCCATGCACAAATTCAGTAGAAATGGGAGTCAAAGGTTTCTAAAAACCTAAGAAGAGACTTGCCAAAATAATAGTTCAAAGAGTACTGTCAAACAGATGTCCTCCTTCATGACACCAGTCAGACATGGTGTCTTATCACCACAGGCATCAAAGGCACTGAAGGAAGTCTTTCACAAAAATGCTTGAAGAGTTGAGATTTAAAAAAAAAAAAGTTGAGAATGGAAGGAAAAAAATGGAAACAAAGCTTCGGAGAGAGGATTGGGAAAAGAAATTAAGATATATCATATACAGGTACAAATATCCTATGATAAATGTAATCGTTACGTGTGGCAAGTATGTAATACAAAGAAAAAGAGCTGAGGAGGGACACTTTTTTTTTTGGGGGGGACGACACTATTTTAATGTCAAATGATAGGTTGGTTATTGGTCTAAAAGAAAATAATTAAATCGGGCCAGCCAGATAGCCCAGCAGACTAAAGCGCCTCTTAGGCAGAGCTGGTGTGCTGTGCCAGCCCCACCCCCAGGGCGCAATGAGATGGTGACTGAGTGATTGAGACTGAATGTGGTGGCTGCGCCTATAATCCCAGCGCTTGGGAGGCTGAAAACAGGAGAATCACTGAGTCCAATCTATTTAGTGAGACCCTGTCCTAAACTTATAAAAAATAAATAAATAAAAACATTACTGCTAGGACAGAATTACTCAATGTAGTCTCAGTAACATCTCCCAAAAGAAAGACTTTTCTATGATGTACCAAATAAAACTGATTAACGCTGATTAAGGGTTCAGTTTTGAATTAAAACTCAGCAATCATCCTGCCCCAGGTCCTCAGGGATTACACAACTGCCTTAAGTGATTTTTAAGCCATCCATTTTATAGCACACTGTATAGAGCACACTTTTATGTATCTCCTACAAGAGCCAGCACATTTGCCTTCGAGGTTTAAGTCCTGCTGGTGCCACTTCACCTGTGCAGCACTGCTAAGAGCCAGCTGTGTGCCTGGGGACGTTCCGTGACCTGGCCAAGCTTCAGCTTTCCTGCCTACAAGAGTAACACCCAGTAACCTTGGAGCTGTTGCGGGGCTACGTGAGACTGTGGACATGGCTGGCACACAAAAGGCAAAACACAAATGCAACTTTTATTATGTCATTCTTTCTTGCATTTCTGTCAAGGATATTATTTAACAATTTATCTCTTCTGAAAGAGACTTTCTGGATGCTAACAACCAAACCCTGAAGAAATGGAGTGCACACAGACCAGCAGGTGAAGTAAATGCATAGCCCTAAATCAAAAATAAGTTCCTCCCCAACACTAGTGATATAACACATAAATAAGGCCCAGGTCTCTAGACGTAAAGAAATCCTTTTAATGCCAGTCACTGAGACCCAAGAGGCCCAGCCTTGTGGGATTTGGACTTTTTTGCTACCTGCGGGAAGAGAACACCTAATTAAGGAAATCTCTCCTGATTTTGCTCATGGTCAACAGTGTATTTTTTTTTTTTTTTTTTTTTTTTCAGAAACTGGGGATTGAACTCAGGCCCTTGCGCTTGCCAGGAAAGCGCTTATTCTACTGAGCCATCTCCCCAGCCCCAAGAGAGCACTTAAAAGACTTACTTTTTTTCTTTGACTGTCCTGGAGCTGGAGAAGACTGGGTAGCTGAAGTACTTGGCTGGTCTTCCTCCTCTTTCATTTCAGTTTTTAATTCTGTGCTTCGCTCTTCTGTTTCTGTAGGCTCCATTTTACATTCCTCTGCTTTAGTCTAAAATATAGTAATTTTTAGTATTCTTAAACACCTAATTAGGGCAGGGGAGATAGCTGAGTGGCAAAAGTGCCTACTTGGTACTGAGTTCAATCCCCTACCAAAAAAAAAAAAAAAAAAAGCTGGGTGTGGTGGTGCACACCTGTAATCCCAATACTCAGGAGGCTGAGGCAGGAGGATCATTGTGAGTTTGGGACTAGCCTGGGCTACACAGTGAGCTCAAAGCCAGCCTGAACTGCATAGTGAAACTCTGTCTCAAAAAGACGAAAAAACAAAATCCAAAAAAAAACCCCATACAATTAATAGGAAGCAAAAGAACTTTTTTTTTTTTTAAAGTCTTAATCATTACATCACATGGACATAGCTCCACACCCTCCCAGTGGAAAATCACTGCAATGAGACCTAAGTATCAGAACACTTGCCCATAATACTGACTTTGTATAAACTGGATTCTTTGTAGTAACTGCTTCTCACCTCCTGAATATCCTCTGGTTGAGCATCTGCTGGTTCTGGTTGGTCCATTTCCATTTTACCGTCCATTTTTACTTCCTGCAAAGGCTGCTTCTCAGGAATTGTTTGGGAATTCACTTCTGTACTACTTGTAGATGGAGGGTTTGATACTTGTCCTTCAATGCTCACTGCTGGCTGGGACAGCTGGGGAGAAGGGGGAGAGGGATGACACAAGTTTATCAATTATACAATTAGAACTTAAGCTGCAGAGGATTAAGCACTTATTTTGAGCTAATGCATGAAACCCATCTATGGTACTTCCTCTTCTTTTGAAAGCAGGATATTAAAGACCAACACAGTGGGCTGGTGACATATGAAAGAGCAAGTAATTTTTTTTTAAATCATTTATTTATTTATTTTTACATTTATTTATTGTGTGTGTGTGTGTTTGTGTGTGTGTGTGTGTGTATGGCCAGCTCAGCCCACAAGGGGGCGGGGCTGGCTGGCATGTGGTGCTGGGGGATCGAACCGCGGTCCCTTTGCTTTGCCAAGCTTGTTCCAAGTAGGTGCTTTAGACCACTGAGCCATCTCACCAGCCCCTAAAAACTTTTAATTTTTAATTATTTTAGTTTTTTTGGCTGTGGTAATGGGGATTAAAGCCGAGGTCTCATGCATGTTCTACCACTGAGCTATATACCCAGCACCAATAATTTTATTATTGAGACTGGGTTTTACTCAAATTACCTAACTGACCTTGAACTTGTGATCTTGCCTCAGCCTCCAGGACTACAGGTATGGAACACTGCATGCACCTGGCCTCACTTTGACTTGTTAACTTTGTCTGGAGGTACTGAGACTTTTAAATCTGTTAAGTTTGGGCTCACACAGTACTATAATTTAAGCTGTCTCAAAAAATTCAAATGTGTGTAAAATTCTTATAGTATGCTAAATGACATAATAAATATGCAAATGAAAGTCTGCTTTGTTATGTCCATTCTACTGCAGGTCTCAGAATACATGAAACACAATGGTCAAAGTCAAACCTATCCCAGCACTTGGGAGGCTGAGGCAGGAGGATGGCTGTAGGTTTGAGGCCACCTTGAAGTATGTAGTGTGACCCTGTCTTAATAAAAAAAAAAAAGCAAGATTGCACTGTATCTGTGGAGACACAAGAGATAGACAGACTAGAGGTCAGCCTGATAGTTCAGCAGACTAAAGTGCCTGCTTCGGCAGAGCACAGCAGCCGGGGTTCAATTCCCCTTGTGCAGAGCTTGCCCACACCCAAGGCACGCTGAGATGGCGATTGAGACTGGGCATGGTGGCATGGGCCTGTAATTCCAGCATTTGGGAGGGTGAAAACAGGAGAATCACTAGGAGTCTAATCTATGTACTGAGACCCTGTCCTAAATACAGGGGGAAAAAAAAAAGAGAGAGAGAGAAAAAACAGACTAGAAATGGAACATAAGCAGTCACCATAGCTGAAATCGCTCTAGGAAAATCCCAATCTCTGCTCACCGGAGTTGTTGGCTGTGGAGGCAGCAGTGGTGCTGTGGGGGTGGGAATGGAGGCTGCTGTACTCTGCTGTGAGCGAGGCTGTTGCTGCTGCTGCGCCTGATCAGCTGAAGGGGTCGCAGAAAGTGAAGGCTGCACTTGAGGAGGAAGTTGTGTTGTGGGCGGGGTAGGTGTCTGACTGGAAGGTGGATGCAAACCCTGGGGCTGTGGCCCAGATGGTATGGCAGGAGGTGTAGGAACAGGGGCTGGAATTGCTGGTGGTGGCGGCTGCTGAGCCCCGATGCTTGGGGGAGTGTGATGTGGGGTGGGGGTCCGACTAGGTACAGGAGAGGGTGAGTTCTGATGCAGAGCTTGCTGAGGGAGAGGGGGACAGTGAATGTGGCTCCCTTGAGACCCTGGAGGCATGACCGGAGAGTTCACCGGGCAGGAAGAGCTGGACATTTGTGCCTGTTGAAAACAGAAGGGATGCACAAGGCAGGTTATATCTAGTTAGGACACAAAGAGTTAATAATGCTTCTATTTTTAAAGCCCAACCCCCAAATTATACTACTGGACACATCTTCAGACAGGACTGCACTTGCGTCTCAAGCCACCTAGCAGAGCAACCTCAGCACGTAGTGCTGCAGGAGGTAGCGGGGAGCACTCTGGGCTTGCGCCAGAGACCCTCCTTCTACACTGCAGGTCCAAAACTATAAAGTATTCACTCCATAAAATAAAAAGGTAAAGTGATCAATTTAAATGATTTCCTATTGTGTTATATCAACATGTCACAGAATAATTAATCTCTTTTTTTTTTTTTTTTTGAGTTTTCCTTTCCTAAAATTTATTTCAACAATTAATTCTCATTGGCAGCAAACTTTTTTTTTTATAATTAATCTCTTGATGTGCAGAATATTTTTAAGGCCAATTTTATTAAGGGTTTTTTTTTCCTTTTTAACAAACTTTGCTACTACTTTTCTCTGTAAAAGCCTGAATCAAGAGAAACCGTAACATGAAAAAGAAACAGCCCACTTGTAAACATACTTGAGACACGGAAGCTTGGCCGCTGGATGGTGGCAGAGGCATGTTCGTCGTCATGCTTATTCCCTGGGCAGTAAATTGAGTCTGGGACAGGAACTGGCCCTGGCTGGACGGCTGCTGCAGTCGGGGGACGTAGCTCATGGGCTGCAAAAAAAAAAAAAAAGAAATAAAAGAAAAACAAAAAAAAGAGCATAGTCATTCAGCAACAACTGGCTTGGCTTGCTATGAGAATAGATGAAGAGAGGCAGGAGATGAATACAGGGTGGGTGGAAGAACTGAATGATTTTTCACATTCACTTAACCTACTACCAGAAAGTAACAGGAGAGTGAAGACAAACACTCTCCCAGGATAAAAATACACCTGGGAACTTTTGACAAGGAAAAGAACTGTACACCTCCTTCATAAAAGTGAGTTTTTTATTTGCATCAGATGTTTTAAGAATACAATATTAAGTTTTTCTTTGTGACGGGAGTACTGGAATTGCACCCAGGGTTGCTCTAGCAGTGAGCTATACCATCAGCCCTCTGTAGTCACCCCAGCTGCCTATGGACTTCTGGTTCCCTTGTCATAACTTTCTGAGTAAGTTGGATTACAGGTACGCAATACCACATTGGCTAAGACAAAGAAAAAAACATGTAAAATTTCACATGTTGGGCTGGTGAGATGGCTCAGTGGTCTAAAGCACCCACTTAGAACAAGCTAAGCTAAGCAAAGCACAGGGACCATGGTTCAATCCCCAGCACCACATGCCAGCCCGCCCCACCCCCTGGTGGGCTGAGCTGGCCCCCCCCCCCACACACACACAATAAATAAATAAATAAATAAAATTCACATGTTATGGCTACCTGGCAGTACTTTTCATGATGTAAAAATGCTCTAGGACTGTACATTTTACTGCTAAAAATGCCCTATATAAATCCAGATATTTAATAAATTAAGAAAACAGGAAATATCAAAAATCAAAAAATCATATACCAACAACAGCAACATAAATTTAAAAATTGGACTCCTACTTAAATATAGCAGATTCTTAAGACAGTACTAATACTGGAGAACTCCAAAAAAATTTTGTCAATGGAGGCACTACTAAATATAAAGGCTAAGGTAAGGCCAGATGTGGTAGTGCACACCTACAATCCCAGCACTTGGGAGGCTGAGGCAGGAATTTTGCTGCAAATTCAAGGGCAGCCTGAGTTATAGTCAAAACCAGTCTCAAAAAAAAAGGGAGTGGGGGCTGGGGAGATAGCTCAGTGGCATAACAGCCTTCCTGGTAAGCTCAAGGTCCCAAGTTCAATCCCTGGTACCGCAAGCTGTGACTGTCCCAGAACCTGAGGTGCAGGCACCAGAACCCCAGGCACACTATGCCAGGCCTGAAGCCCGGCATGGTAGCGCACGCCTGTAATCCCAGTGCTATGGAGGCTGAGATAGGAGGATCACTATGCATGAGTCTGAACTGTGTGGTAGAGATCCTGTATCTAAAAAAAAGGGGGGGGCTGGTGAGATGGCTTGGTGGTCTGGGGCACCTACTTAGAACAAGCTTAGCAACGCACAGGGACTGCGGTTCGGTCCCCCAGCACCACATGCCAGCCAGCCCTGCCCCCTGGTGGGCTGAGCTCCCCCCCCCACACAAATAAAAAAATAAATAAATAAAATTTTAAATAAATAAAGGAAGAACTAGGATAAAGTCTGGGGCCAATGTAGACAGCTGCATAGCTGGTTATGAGTTTGCAAGAATAGCAGCGTAACAAACAGTCTCTTCCAGTCTCCAGAAGCAGTTAAGTGTGTCCCCACACCCGCTTTTACAAATTATGGTTTGCCTGGAGAAGGGAATGGAATGGGGGCAGAGAGAGAGGCTGAGGGAAGAAATGGGAGCAGAGAGAGAGGCTAAGGAGTGCAAAGCCTACTGCACACTGAGACTCCAGAGAAAGCGTGCTAGCTGCTTTTTACTAGATTTTTATACTATATTTAACCAACTATGAACAACATTTACGTGGATGTAAATTGTTCACTATTTAATGGTTAACTTATCTTTTTTTAATCAAAGGATCCTTGAACTATACTGAATCCCATGGCTGAAATATTTTAGAAAAACTGTTCTGTTTTTGTTGTTGTTGAGTCAGGGTCTTGCTATGCAGACCAGGTTGGGCTCCAACTCACAACCATCTTCCTGCCACAGCCACTGAATGCTGGGATTAGAGGCCTGCGCCACCAAGCTTGGCTCCACTTAAAACTTTTTGTGCTGTTATCAAAACTTTAAGCTATTGTCTACACAATTTCAATTTGCTATAATTTAACTATAATGAATTTCCAATGTACATGATGTGGCCATTTTTTTTCAAAATAGAAATATATATAATGCCACATTTGTAACATGTATTTTCTTCAAATTACATACTTAAGGTACCTCAGTAATTAAGTCTGTAGGAGAAAAATTTTTTTAAAGGCGTAAGTTTTAAAAATTTTATATAAGAACTGCAGACATGCTCCCACTATGCTGGGCTTCAGTTCTTAATACTGCTTATAATTTTTGGCACTCTCTTTTCAATATTGCAACTATTTCATCTCTAAAACGTATCATTTAATCAGCTATATTAAAGGTTAAGCACACAGAACTGCATTGTAAGAATAGGGTCTTACAGTCTTTTTAAACAAGTGAAAATTCTTATGAGGTTAAAAAAAGAAAAATAATACTTCTTCAAGACAGGGTCTCACAACAAAGTTCAGGCTGGCCTCAGTGTTGCAGTGACCCTCCTGCCAGCCTCCTGACTGCTGGGATTTACAGGTCTGCGCCACCTAACCCAGCAGAAAAATGAGGTTTTTTTTTTTTTAATTTTTTTTTACATTTATTTATTTTGTGTGTGTGTGTGTGGCCAGCTCAGCCCACCAGGGGGCGGGGCTGGCTGGCATGTGGTGCTGGGGGATAGAACCGCGGTCCCTGTGCTTTGCCAAGCTTGTTCCAAGTAGGTGCTTTAGACCACTGAGCCATCTCTCCAGCCCCCGAAAAATGAGTTTTAAAAACTTAAAAGGTTTTATGAGGTAGAGATCAAACAGATTGTACAAAAAGTCAAACTTACCAGATTGAGAGCACCAGGTTGAGCCAACTGCCCAGGGTGCTGAAGTGGAGAGGTTTGCCGGGGGCCAATGGGTGGCTGGGGCATACTAATTGGGGCAAACTGATTCAAACCTGCGAAGATAAACAACATATTATCCCTGAACACCTTCATGGAACTGCAGAACAAGACAAGAGTGTTATATTATATGATTCTATTATCATGTACTAAAGACTCACAAATATGTTTTCCACTTTGTAACTATAAATGTTTCACACGTAATTAAAGGCATTATATGTAACAAGACTAATTTCTCTTCTTTGTCCTTTTTTAAATTTTATTTTTATTTATTTGGTACAGGGTCTTGCTACACAGCTTGGACTCACAGTGATCCTCCTATCTCAGCCTCCCCAGTGCTGGGATTACAGGAGGGCGTCACCACACCCCGTTTTCGAAGCCAGCATAGTGTGCCCTGGGATTCCAGGTCCAGATCAAACCCGGGTCCTTGTGCTTGTCAGACTGAAGAACTATCTCTTCAGCTTCTTTTTTGTCTTTTTGAGACAGGGTCTCCCTTTGCAGTTCAGGCTTGCCTTGAGCTCATTTTGTAGCCCAGGCTGGCCTCAAATTTACAATGATGCTTCTGTCTCAGCCTCCCAAGTGCTGGGCTTACAGGCATGTGCCAATAAGCCTGGCCTTTAACATGATTTGTGAACTAAATTTTACAACTGTTTTAAATGCTAGCTTAGTCATTTACTGTCACCTATCCTTTGATCTGTCAGCTAACGTATTCTTTAGCGTCTCTCCCTCTGTGGACTTCAACGCAAAGGTATTATAATTTCTCAAGCAGGGAACTGTGATACCTGCTGCTGACAGAAAGCAGAAATTAATGCAAGTACAGTTTGGTAGTACATCAGGGACTATTAAAAATGACCACAAATTCATTCACAATTTACCAGGTTGTGGAGTTATCCGAGGCATTATCTGGTTTGGCACACTGCCACGGATCATAGCTGGATCAGGGAGAGGACCATCTGGAGTGAGAAACAAAAATGGTTGAAGTATTTATGCCAATTACCCTTTACCAAAAAGCAACAAAAACTATAATGTATCATTAGATAGCTTGAAAAATCCAGTCTGGCTCTCAAAGACAGTAAAGCTCAGAGCTAAGTGGTGCTATACATCTTCAATTCCAGAATTCATGCAGTTGAAGCAGGGGGTTCACAAGTTTAAGGCCACACTGGGTCTCACAGCAAGAAACTATTTCATAAAACCCAAAAGGAATAAAGCTGTGAACTAGACAGGAGCCCAAAGAACACCTCAATATTATACTAAAATAAAGAGATTAAAATGGAAATGCTTTATAAATTCTAATGTTTTCTTTTTCTTTTTTGTATTTTAGGGAAGCATCTACAGGGTATTCAGGGTCTCAACTACTAGGTCAGACTCATAGTGATCTGCCTGTTTACAGCCTCCCAAGAGCTGGGATTACAGGTGCACCCCACCAAGCCAATCTCAACTGCCGTCTCAATGTGCCCCAGGGGCAGGGCTGGCACAGCAGGCTGGGGGATCACCCCCCCCCCACGCCTGCTTGCAGGTGTCTCTTCCTCTGTGGACTTCAGAGGCAAGTCTGAAGCTGTTGAGCTATCTGGCCGGCCCCTAATGTTTTCTTGAATTTATGCATCCTCTAGTACAGCACTTCTAACAAGGTGCAGAGAAAAATATTTCTATAGCTTCCCTGAAAAACAAGAGGGCCCATGGTGCCCTGGTTCGTCCCTCCTAGAGGTGCACGTTACAGCCTTGGTTGCACTGCTGGTGTGGATGCTCCTCATCTCGTTCTGTTTTTCAGACAGGGTCTCACTATGTAGTTCAGATTCCAATGTACTGGGATTAAAGGCGTGCATCACATCTGGCTTTCTTAGCTCAATTTAGAAGTGCATTTGAGCCGTCAAGAGAGCCCTAGTCTCTACTAATTTAGTTCTTATGCCTTGACATGTAACCTTTAATTCTTTTCTATTTTCTTGAATATTTTATATAGTTTTAAAAATTTTATACAGCTTGGAAAGTTTTTACTTTTTCACAATTTCTATGTGTAAGATAAAGTAGGGATCTCATCCTAAAATATCTAAGGTTTACTAAGTTCAAAGTAAGCTCAGACTTGGCTATTGCTATTCAATTCCACTAATACATATACCTGCTTATAGGATAACACCACACTGTTTTTACTAATATTAGACTACTTGAATAAATTCTACCTAAACCAGACACTGTATGTCCAGTTGTGCCTCTTCAAGAACTCTGGCTCAGTGGTGGTAAACCTATCAAAAGCTCTAAAAGCTTTGTCAACACTGCTCTCGCTTAACCATGTACCAAAGCAGGTTCTCCAACCAAAATAATCTCGACTTTCTTATCCTGACAGTCGTCAGTTGTACTCAGGAAAAAAAGTGTTTTGTCAGGTGATGGAGAGATCATTGTGAGTTTTACTCTGGCCTGGGTTACATGGCAAGATCATGTCTCAATACCCACATGTAGCACCCTTCCCCCAGCCTGTTTCAGCCACAGAAAAGTACACATATTTTCTCCTTATATACTATTCCTTCTGTCAAAAATGCTATTCTTCCCAATCAGAAAACACTACTACATCTCCCACACTGGAATCAACAAGGGTGAAGAAGTCAGTTAAGTAGTTCCTCCCTTTACCACTTCAAGGAGGGAGGGAGATGAATTTCTGAGCCCATTACCAATCCGCTGATAGCCTAACATTTTCTACTTGCTGGCTGTGATAGTCATTCCTTTTTTCTTTTTTGGAGTGGGGGGAACCGGGGATTGAACTCAGGCCCTTGCCCTTGGCAGGGAAGCGCTTTTTCCACTGAGCCATCTCCCCGGCCCCTAGTCATTCCTACAAGTAGCCAATATTCCCTAACTCACTGAACACAGACATTTCCTATCACAGCTTTTCTCACACCATTTAAACACCTGTGCTCTTCATTCTGTGTCCCACTATTTCACTGCAAGGAATGTAGTCAGTCAGTATATGAATAAGGCCACACAGAACAGTCTTAACTAGCAGGAAAATTTATTAGGTCAAGAATGATGCTTCACAACCAGAGAGGTAGGCTGTCAAGACCTAATTTCACATGCCTCTAAAAACTTGGGAGGGTGAGGCAGGAGGACTTCTGTAAATCTGAGGTCAGGCTGGGCTACAAAGTGAGAGACCCTGTTTCAAAAAAGACAAAATGAATGAATGAATAAATGATATCAGCTTTGTAGGTATTGTGTCAATATCCTGACTGGCCTACAAACCTTTCCTGGTTTCTTATCACATGCAAGCTAATAAGTACTGCAGATGGCAAGAAAAACTTGGTGACCTTGGTTTCTTGTTTTTGTTTTTTGTTTTTGTTTTTTTTTTTTTGTGTGTGTGTGTAGGGTCTCACTATACAGCCCAGACTCATAGTGATCCTCCTGATTTCTGCCTCCCTGGAGGGGCTGGGATTATAGGCACATGCCACCATGCCCAAACTCCATTGCCAGCTCAGAGCACCTGGGGGCGGGGCTGGCAGAGTCAGGGATCAAACCCTGGCCTCTGCGCTTACCTAAGCAAGTGTTTAGTCTGCTGAGCTATACCCCCTGCCCTCCTTGGTTTCTGAGAATGATGTCAATTAACTATTTATGTTAGATAATATGTCTAGAAATGTCAAAATGTTCAGGTGCTTTTCTTTTTCAAGCTGGTGATGAATTATGTTCTACATACCAGCAAAAGGCTATTAGAAAAACTGCAGAGTAGGAAGAAGGGGCCTAAAAAGAATAGAGGTACTCCACATACGCACAGGGGGTATACGCCCGTGATGGACACAGTCATGTACTGTAATATACATGAACTAGACCACCACCTACAAAAGTGCATATGAACAGACGGCTTCAGCTAGGGCGCATTTAATAGTTGACGTTTCCAGTACACAATGCACTTACTGGAAGCCATTCCTGGCTGGGGCTGTCCCAGGTTAGGCCCTGGATTCATAGACACCGGCACCAAGCCCCCAGCATTCGGCAGCATATTCTGTTTCTGTAGTCTGGTCCTTCGTTTTTCTTCTAGTTCTTTCTGGATCTTATAGATCTTCTCAGCTAAAAGGTGGTAGTACTCCGCCTTTTGTAATTTTTGAAGTAAAAGAGAAGGCAAGAAGAGGAACTTTCATTGAGTAATATAAAAAAACAAAAAACAAAAAACAAAAAACAAAAAACCAAGCTCAGAATCAATATTACCTTCATTTTAAAAAGTAGGTAAAGGGGGCTGAGGATTTAGCTCAGTGGTAGACCGCTTGCCTAGCAAGCTGGAAGCTGTGGGTTCAGTCCTTGGCACCCAAACCAAAAAATAAGCCTCAACTAAGAAAGAAGAGAAAAGGAAGGAAAAACCAAAAAAATTTCTATAAATAAATAAATACATAAATGTAGGCAAAATCTAAAAGGGGGAACAGATCTATTTTCTTTGGTCATTCCACAAATTTATGTTTGGAATGGCCATATGACCAGCACTTTTCCTATGAATAACACAATAAAGCAGGCCCTTTGAAAGTAGCTTCACAAAAATACACACAGGCATTTACAGGACACAAAAACAAAAATCCTGCATTTCCTAGAAGTGACAATCTAGAAAGAAAGTTAAACTGACATAACTAAAGTACAACTTGAAATAAAAATACCAAGTATCTGATTCATCATATTCTGGGGGGGGGGGACCCAAAAACAGTTCAGAATTGGTAACAACTAAATCAATGTTATTTATTTTTTATTTTTATTTTTTTGGCGGAACTGGGGACTAAACGCAGGCCCTAGTGTTTGCCAGGCAAGCGCTTATTCTACTGAGCCATCTCCCTGGCCCCTAGGTCAATTTTAAAATTGACAGAGGGAGAATGGAAGATTCTTGATGACATACTATTAAAATTCCTTTGTTACCTTGTCTGTATTCAGTAACAGAAAGACAAAATCCCTAAAGGAAATGCTCAGAAGCACTGTATTTGTGTAATGTTACAGAAGAAAAGTAAATTAACCAGAACAGGTCCACTTGCTACTTAACAAAAAAGAAAAACCAGATGCTCACTCGATTATTTGCAGATTCGTACATGTCCCCTTCCACTTTGCGAGCATAGGCAACCAGGTTTTCCATCCGTCGGTCTTTTAAAGCAGCAGGATCCGGAGTAGGAAATATGGCTTGAACACTGGGAAAAGAATATCCTACCACTGTAATGCCATATCAGCTCTTCATTCATGTCATCAAATGTATACTCCTTTAAACGTTTTCCTATTATATGCCCTTCTTTATATACACAACAGAGTATGAAAAAGAACTACTCATACAAAACAACACACACTGAAATTATTTGTGTAAAAAGGCTTTTCCTGATTACAATATGAAAAATGACTCCATAAAAATACTCTGTGGTTCTTATTATCTTATGTGGAGAGCAAAATATTACATAGTAGTATTACCTTTTTTTTTTTTTTTGGCGGAACCGGGGATTGAACTCAGATCCTTGCGCTTGCCAGCCAAACGCTTATCCTACTGAGCCATCTCCCCGGCCCCCAGTAGTATTACTTCTATAAAGAAAACCTACCCTCTGTCATAGATTCAAAGGCTTTAAACTGGGCTGTGGCACTCTCCTATAATCTCAACCCTTGTAAGAGTGAGGCAAGAGGATTGTCACCAGTCTGAGTTTGAGGCCAGCCTGGGCTACAGTGAGTCCAAGGCCAGCCTGAACTACAGAGTAAGACCCTGTCTCCAAAAAAAAAGAGCCTTAAGAGTAGTTTACTCCTAAGTTTATTCATTTTATTAAATAAATAACTACTCCACAGTTTTAAGCACAAACTTAAGATAGAAAGAGCAGTAATGCAGGATTCTGGCTAATTTCCAAGCTTCCAATACTTGAGGAATTCCCTACAACATGTTTGGCAATGCTTACTATTCTAAGACTGAAAAATGTGATTTTTAGCAACTTGTAGTAATACACATCTACACTCCCAACATTAGAAAGCCTGACACAGGAGCAACACAAAGACATACACAACAGCCTGGGCTACACAACCGACAGAGTGAACAACCAACAAATGATTGGAGGAGAGGGGTTTAAACAAAGTCATACCGTATGACTCAGGCTAGCCTCACAATTGTGGCAATCCTCCTATATCAACCTCCCAAGTGATGAGATTGTAGGCATATGCCACCACCACCTCTGGCAAAAACTATTTTTTGTTAAAAGGCACTTAGTTTGCCATGTTTAGCTATACATTACCTGAAGGAACTAGACTGCAAAAATGTAAGACTTGGAAGAAAAATCACAAACACATAAAAATCTTTCAATGTTAAATCAGATGATTAATCTCAAATAATCTATGTTCTTTATCTTTTAAATAAAAGGCTCCAAACAATTTATTCAAAACAATAGTGTGGTTATTCTTTATTTCATTAAATAAGAGTTCTCTCATCAAATTCCATAGGCAATTGCCTTCACGTTGAGCCTCTCCTTTTAAATTTATTTTTTATCCTGAGATCAACAAGAAGGCAACTGCCTAGCACCAAATAAAGATGGAAAAAAGGAGATCCTGCTAGTAGGTAAAACTCAAGTAAAAAAACAGTACTTTCTCTTAAAAAAAAAAAAAAAAAGCTTCATGTTGTACAAAGTGCAAACTCTTAAAGAGCAAGATTTAAGCTCTCCCTTTATGACCAGGCACATGACATTTTATCACTTCATATGCCACCCCTTACCTCCATCTGACAAGACCTCTTTACATGAAATAAGATGGGAGTTTGTGAAGAGGTAACTGCTGTTATGGTTTGTGTCTAGTTGACCCCCCAAAGCCTCATACAGTCATGGGGTGGACATCTAGAGTTCATAAATAACTCAAGATCCACTGGGAATATGGATGTGAGTACCACTTCTAGCGTGGGGGCAGTTAGCCTGAAAGCAACTTAAGGGAGACAGAGTGGCTTTCTGTTGCCATTGCTGCTGCTAATCCTTTTGCTCTCTTATTTTTTGCCACTAATATGAACGGATGCTCTCTGCGATGTGCAGCTCCGCCTTGGAGCCAGCTGAGTATGGACTGAAACCTCCACTGACCATGAGCTAAATATTTCCTTCCCTAATTTTGAGCATCAGGCTCAAATTTGTTGCAGCACCAAGAGAATAACTGGGACAACTGCCATGTATCAACTTCACAACAAACCATGCAGAAAGTTTTTCATAAACTATTGTGAGTACATTTGGAAGACCAGAAGACCACAGATTCAACTTATCCACATAATCAACTACCTGGAATAACAGAAAACATCCTTTCTACCCTGCTTTTAAACAATTGAGGCCTAGTTTTTCTTATAAAATGTAGGTTGTCTAAGACAAAGACACAAAATGAACAATTTAAAATTTATTAATTTTTAGGTTCATATCATGTCAAAGCAAGAAGACTCTTACAAATAACAGAACAAAACTTGAAAAACAGGAAGCAGAGAAGCAGCAGCAAAAATGACAAAGTAGAGTTATCAACATCTAGAGCCACACAACAGGAAAATCAGTCATAGGTCTTTACTTGTTAAATGTGTAGCCCATGTCGTTTTTATGGTTGCTGCTACTGTGGTTCTGGGGATTCAACTCAGGGCCTTTGCGCTGAGCTGCAACCCCAGTTCTTTTTTTAAGACAGGGTCTCACAAAACTGCTCAGTTGCCAAGGCTCAGCTGGGCTCAAACTTTCAATCCTCTTGCCTCCCAAGTAGCTGGGATTACACCTGTGTGCCACCAAACCCAAGTATGACAATTCTTACCAGTGAGACACAGTACCAAAACCTTACTTACAGTTTGTGAACAAGATGATTTCGAAGATCCTGAGTAATATCTTCATGCCACTGTTTCCTAATTCCAGTACTGGATGGCTGAGCTGCTGTTGGCATAGGGCCCAGGGAAGCGACACCAGCATTTTCACTCATCATTGGGCTTTAAGAAGTAAATAAAACCCAAAACAAATGAACAAACAAAAGGAAAAATAGATTTGGGGGGTAGGGGGGTGCACGCGCACAAAAGAAAGACCTTGTTGAAGGCCAGCCAAATAGCTCAGCAGATTAAAGTGCCTACAAGCAGACACAGGGGCCGGGGGTTTGATCCCTGAGGCCTGCCCCCAACCCCAGGGTGCATGAGACTGGGTGTGGTGTTGTGCACCTATAATCCCAGCTCTTGGGAGGCTGTAAACAGGCAGATCACTACAAATCTGATCTAGTAGTGAGACCCTGAACACCCTGTAGACCCCTCCTTAAAATAAAAAAAGACCTTAACTAATGGTGACAATTACTACTGCCATGGGTCCAATACTCTACAGGAAGTCTATTAGTATAAGTGCATGTGTTTGTGTATGTGCACCTGTGCATGTATACATTTGTGTCGCAACACTATTTGTACCTGTGAGAAGAGTTACATGCGACATGGTAGAGACTTCTGTTTGAAAAAGTAGGTTGTGTCATTAGACTAAAGTGTCATCTGGGCAAGGTTATCTCAAGGAAAACCCCCTGAATAATGAGGTTTAGGATAAAGAAAAACTTTTTCTTTTTTTTTGGGTGGAACCGGGGATTGAACTCAGGCCCAATCTCCCCAGCCCCAAGAAAACAATTTTTATACATACATATCATCTTACAACTTTTTTGTATTTGACAAATGTAGGTTATTCCACTTAACTAATATAATTTCAAGTAAAATGATACAATATTGATTTTTGCCATTCATAAAGGTTATCTTCAAATCAAGTAAACTAAGAACTCAAAAGAATTTTTAGTACTTAAAATATGACTCAGCACAAACCAAGATAAAACTTACTTTTGAGAATTTATGGCTGAATGCAACATCGAGTCAGAAAGAAGATTTGGTGCTTGAACCCCTACACCTCCGTTTACTCCCATAGGACTAGCACCTAAGTCAAAACAAAAGCCATACAATAAAAATCAGGAAGTCAATACAAACGACTATGTAATTATCAGGAACACGATTAACAACACATGAAAGCTAACATGACATATGAGGTACCCTTACAGACCAATAAAGAAAAGGTGAATAATCCAATAGGAATAGGAAATTCACCAAAAATGAAACAAATACCTTTTAAAAAATGTGAAAAGATGTCAGGAAGATGGCTCAGTAGAGTCAGAGCTTCCCCGGCAAGCGCAAGGGTCTGAGTTCAATCCCTGGTTCCGGGGTGGGGAAAAAAAAAAAATCATCCCAAAAAAATGTGAAAAGAGAGTGTATTTTCAATGCCTGAAATTGTCCGAAATTTTAAAACTTAATAATCTAAATTTATGTATTGATAAGAATCAAGGGGGAAAAAAAAACAATGCCAATCTAAATACAGATGTATACACTGAGAAACAAGGTTTGTCCACAAGTACTACCAGATAAAAATCTCTATACATAAACTTTGCTTTAGGATTTTCTGCAGACTATCTGTCTTACACACAAAACAAAACAATTACAATCAAAGCTGTTAAAGACTCAAAGTGTCAACAGACACATACTTTCATTAGCACAACAAATTTACACAAGGACATAAGAAAACACACAGGGCTGGGGAAATAGCTCAGCAGTCCAAGCACCTGCTTGGCAAGTACTAGGACCTAGTTTCGATCCCCAGTACCACATGTTGTGCCAACTGCATGCTGTGCCAGCCTTGCGCCAAGCCAAAAACCAAAACTGGGCATGGTGGCACACGCCTGTAATCCCAGATCTGGGGAAGCTGAGATAGGAGGATCACTATGAGTCCAAGCTGTATAGTGAGAGCCTATATAAAATAATAATAATAATAATAATAATTACAGTGACTCTCCCTGCAGGAGAGGGACAACATGCACTGTCTGTGTTAAAGGAAAACATGTTTTCTTGAATATATCTTTAAAACAGCTGGAAGAAGTTCTATGTACGTATTTTTTTCAATAATTTTTTGAATAGTTCATGCAAAAACAACTGTAGCATTCACAGTAGAAAAGCTTTTCATGTGAAAACTGTTTTGATGCACAATTCTATTACCTCTTGTTATACCTCAAGTTATTTTAGTTAAAAAACAAAAACTTGGAATAAGCGCCTCCCTGGCAAGCGCAAGGGCCCGAGTTCAATCCCCAGTTCCGCCAAAAACAAAAACTTCCAGGCTGTGGAGATATCTCAGTGGGATAAGAGCCTGCCTGGCAAGTGCAAGGTCCTAAGTTTGAGACCTGGTATCACAAAAGAAAAACTTCCCACTAAAACGAAAATCAGTAAGATCAGTAAATAATTTTTAATGAAAATAAAAACTGGCCTTCTTTCACTATGCTCCCTAATACTTCCAATCAGGCTGACTATCTAAAAAGTATCTGCTAGTGGGCTGGGAATGTGACTCAGTGGTATAGTTCTTGCCTTATATGTACAGGGCCCTGGGTGCGATCCCCAGTACCACCATATGAACAAATAAATAAATACAACACGTAGACACATATAAAGAATACCCAAGAGACAATACAAATGAAAAGTAGTTGCTAGAAGTGGTCACTTCTGAAACAGAACTGAGCTCTCCACAACTGTCATCATGGCCTATGAACATTTTGTAAAAACGTTCACAACATGGATTTGTTTTAGCAATTGCCAAGTGCAACGTATCTTATAGCCTTCTGATGGCACATGAACATGCACCACCACAACATTTCTCTTCACAATCTCCAGGTTCATTTAACATTGGTTTCAAAGAATGGCTCTCTCATCTCTTGCTCCAGGAGCCCTGTTTCTAGCACAATACTATATGATTTTATGTAAATAAACAGACTAAACAAATACTATGTCACATCTGCTTTATAATGTTTTCAACTATTTCATACAAAAACTATTAAATGAAAAAGTATTCATCTATATATTGGCTATTACTAAAGATCCTAAAGGTGAGCATCACATGGAATACAGGAATGGAAGTAATCAGACATTATTGGCAATGTGGAAGAATCAGGGAGAAAAAGATTAAAAAAGAATTTATGTTACCTAAAAATCCACGAGAATATATTTCTGATTTCTACGCCATAGAAACAATCCCATCCCAATAAACATTTGTAGATTAACTGAATTCACGAACAACAAAACTATGAAAATGCATTGGGCAGGGGAGATAGCTCAGTAGAATAAGCGCTTCCCTGGCAAGCTCAAGGGCCTGAGTTCAATCCCCAGTTCCACCAAAAAAACAAAACAAACAAACAAACAAAAAAACTATGAAAATGGTCAACTATCAACACTGAGTTCTCAAGTAAAAAGCTTATTTTATAATTAGAGTTCTCTAGTAAAAAGCTTACTTTATAATTACTATCTATATTTCAAAATTTCCAGGCTCCAGAGGGCTCTCTCTTTCCTTCTCTGCTACAAAGTCTCCACAGCCTGACATATGCTACAGAAAACCTGATCAGGATTATTTCCCTGCCCAGCCAGACTAGAGATGTTTCCACATAGGATGTGTGGCCCTTTAGTTTTGCTTTCAGCACAAGCTGAATTAATGCTGTTCATCATCTGTTGTACTACCTGGTCCATGCAAGTATCAACAATTTGCATCTGAGAGGCTCCAGCACTACAGCCAGTTATGCCACAGTAGGAGCTACATTTGTCGCCACAAGCTGGAACTAAAACCACATACATGCACACATACATACATACATACACACACATTTTCATTCATTTACTGTCTTTTTGAGACAGGGTCTCACTACGCAGTTCAGGCTGGCCTTGAACTCACTTTGTAGCCCAGGCTGATCTTGAACTCACAATGATCCTCTTGCCTCAACCTCCCAAATGCTGGGATTATAGGCATGTGCCACCACACCCGGCTTAAAACTGTATTTTCTACATGGTAGCATCTGTATTTACCTAAGTTCTTCATCCTACCCAGTACTATATTCTTTCACATAAAGATTATAGGACATACATATATTTTTTCAAAAATCTACGACTTGGAAACAATTTAGAGAAAACAACTACCAAGTAAGCATCATAAAAAACCTATAGAGAGAAAAAAAAAACAAAAAAAAAAAAAAAAAAACCTTTCAGAGTACAAACCAACTGAAAAATCAAGACTTTGACAACTGTTCCAGAATGGGGGGAATGGCAAAAAGATACATGCTCCCTCTCTAGTAAACCTTTCAACTAACTTACTGACTTTGGGGTACAAGTGGAGAAATTTAAATGTAGAATGTAAATTGACTGAATACATTTCACAGGTCTGCCCACTTCACTTACTAAGCCATTTGATTTTTTTTTTTTTTTTTGTTCCTCGAATGCCTTCAGGGCACTTTTGGCCAACTGGAGAGATGTGAGGTTTGAACTCCAGCAACCTGAGGCTGACAGCTTTGTGGAAGCAGCCACTTAAAGGCCTGAGCTAGGGCAAGGCCCCCTAAGCCATTTGATTTTAAGAGTTTAATTTTTTTGAATTTCTTTATATAGCATCTTTCTAGATATTGGTCCCTTACCAGAAGAATAGCTGGCAAAAAAAATTCTCCCACTTGGGGGAGATAGCTCAGTGGCATAAGTGCCTGCCTGGCAAACTCAAGGTCCTGAGTTTGATCCCTAGTACCAGGGGGAAAACCAAAATTCCCCCACTTGAAGGCTGCTTCTTACTCTGTTGTTTGTTTCCCCTGCTGCGTAGAAAAGTTTTTCAACTTAGAAACCATCTGTTGATTCTTGGTACTATTTCCTGAGCTACTGGAGTCGAGTTATGCTCAGAAGCCTTTACCTATGGCTATGTCCTCAAGTGTTTTCCCTATTCATCTTCCAGCAGTTTCAGTCTTTCTGTATTTCAGTATTTTAAGGTCTTTAATCAATTTTTATTTGATTTTAGTAGGGTGAGTTATATTCTAGTTTCATTCTTCTGCTCCGGGATAATGTCTTCCTATCACTATTTGTTAAAGGGACTATCTTCTCTTTAAATGTTTTTAGCCCAATTGTTAAAAATATGAGTGTTTGCCTTTCATTGCATTCCATTATTTCCTATTCTATTTTTGCCTCAAGTTATTGTCCCCAGAGTTAAAGACATCATACTTAAGGAACACACACACAATATGTTTGTAGCGGTGCAATTCATGATTGCTATAGAAGCTGCCTATACTGGCCTCAAATTCAGGGTGAGTAGAGGCTCCCAAGTCCAGGGACTGTAGGTATGAGCCATCATGCCCAACATAAATACCTTTTTTTTCTTTTTGAGATAGGGTCTTGCCATGCAGTTCAATCTGGCCTTAAGCTAAATTATGTAGCCCAGGCTGGTTTTGAACTCCCAACAATCCTCCTGTTTCAGCTTCCCAAGTGCTGGGATTACAGGCATGTGCCACCATACCCAGCCCATAAACACATTTTTGAAAGGGGTTGATATAAAAGCAAAAATATGGGGGCAAGGGAGATAGCTCAGCAGCACAGTGCCTGCCTGGCAAGGTCAAGGTCCTGAGTTCAATTCCCTGTGCCAAAAAAAAAGGAAAAATACTCCAAAAGTAGGCCTTTGCAGCTTTGGGTTATGTCATTCAATTTCAAAAAGCAGAAGTCTAGATATGACCTAACATAATAAAAGAAATAAAGTATTCTAAAAGGTTTGGTTCACAGTAATGGTAAAGATATTTATTGTTAACCAAAGAACTCAATGTGAAGACCTAGGCTCAATCTCCAGTCACCGCCTCCAAACAGATCTATGAACCTCAGCGCAGAGAATCAGAAGCTCCTTTGCACCACTGAACTCAAATTATGGAAGTGAAAATCAATGCTGTTTTGTTAGTAAATGGAAAGGAGGCGGAGGAAAATGCCCTGAACATCATCAACACATCAATCCAAGAAGTAACAACTGACTGCTGAACACATCAGAGAAGAGTAAGAAGAAAAAAAGGTAAAACCAGAGGGGGTAACAGAAAGGACATGACAGGACAATAATAGCCTGCTTGCCTGGCATGCATGTGGTCATGGGTACAATCTCCAGTACAAAATAAAAGTGAAGAGTAGCACTAAACCGATCTGAAAACCTAAAGCTGCCTGCAATTCATAATAGAAAGGTGAAAAAAGATCTCCTGGGGAAGTGTGTGTGTGCTAGGTTCATTCCAGTTCAGGCTGCTCTCTGGCTACAAGAAGACACCACCACAAACAATTCCAGAACAAAACAAAAAGCCAGAGAAATCAAAGTGCTCAACACGACCCTACTAAACAAAATGGCTTCCATATTTAAATGCCTGACAGCAAAGGGTTACTTACAGAGCAAAGCTCTTTTTATCACAGACAAAGCAGGGAAGAAGTCTCAACTCAGGACATAACACTGGCAAAGACACACTAGGCCTTCTGGGAGTTACATGGCGATCTAGAGTGATTGCAACCACACTCACTTCTATACATTTCAAGCCAAACAACAGCTCAAGTCAACACAATTCTTGTTGAACACTTCAACTTTTCTCCCCCCACCCCTTTACTGGGGATTGAACTCAGGACCATGTACTTGTCAGGCAGGTGCCTATGCCACTGAGCTATCTCCCCAGCCCTTGAACAGCTTAAAAGTGCAAAAACAAAATGAATAAGAACCTAGAAATTGTTAATGTCCATTTGTAAGAGATCATCATATCTGATCACTGTAGGATGTACAGGAGGATATGGTACACAAAAGATGTCCAATGTTAATGTCATGGACTATATGGGATCCCATTTCTAGAAATGCCAACTCACATATGTGAAAAAATGATCAAAAGGATGTATAATCCATATACCATTGGCCGCTATCTCTAATAAATGGATTATAAAAGTGCTACAATTTGAATAATCATGTATCAAATTTACATAAATAAAAAGGTGTAAAATAAATAGTAACATCCAGAGACATTTACACACATATCCAACATCCCCTCTGTGATGAGAAGACCTACACTTACTCATGCTGTTCATGGGCCGGATGCCTTGGGGCGACTGCCCAGACTGCTGATTCTGCTGGTTCTTCGCCTGCACCTGGGATTGTGGCGGCATCTGGTTTCCTGAATAGGGCAGTCCTAGAGCCGCATAGGCTCTTTCTATTGAGCTGGGATCAATCTGACTAACAGTGCTGAGGCTAGGAGTAGACTGTTGACCCACCCCTAGAGAGCTGGGGTTTCCAAGCCCAACGGGTGCTCCGGTCAAAATTGCTAGAGAAAACAAAAGGCATGGAATTACAATATTAAAGTTACTGAGAAAAAGACGAAGATATCCCAGGGAACTTCAAAAAACAGAATTATTCTTAAATGAATATCAAATATCTCAGTAAACGTATCTTGTCTATTTTTTCTTGAAACAATTTCTACATGCATTTTCAAGTGTAGTGTTACATGCCTGAATCCTAGCACTCAGGAGAGGCTGCGTAAACTACTTAGCAAGGCCCCATCTCAAAAAAAACAAACAGGGGAAGAATAAGGTTCAAAAACTTCACCAGAGGGGCCGGGGAGATGGCTCAGTAGGATAAGCGCTTGACTGGCAAACGCAAGAATCTGAGTTCAATCCCCGGTTCCGCAAAAAAAAAAAAAAAAAACTTCACCAGAATGAAAGATTTTTATCCAGAATACCAAAATATGACTTCTCATAGGCTCTATAAACGCCCCCCCCCACTGTACACACATCATACAGCCACCCACTGATAGTAGGCAGCATCTTTTCTGCCTATGTGACAGAATGATAGCTATGTCATTATGTAATACTGATCCTTGTCATGTTTCCTAGTGAATTGTTTCCTCATCCCAATTTTCTACCAAGTACTTTATGATTTGTTTAAGGAATTTAATTTCACTTTCACATACTTTACACCTACTTTGTGTTTCAACTGTAAATGCTTAATCTTTTGTGGCTAGAGATTCAGTAGGTGCACTTTTAAATGTATTACGATTTAAGACTGGCCTTTTCCCTAAGAAAAGCCTTTCTTCATCCCAAGACAATACAAAATCTCAATTGTTTTCCTGCTATATAAATAATTTCAAATCATCTGACTATTTCAGTCAAAGATATTAAGGGATATTCAGAACTCCTTGTCTTATCAAGTAGTTTAAGTCTATGCACTGGTTATGAATAGGAAGCAGAAAAGGAGAAAAGGGAAACTATTTTTTCAACAAAGTATAATAATACCAGGTAGGCAGAAGAACCTCATAAACAGAAAGTACTCTAAAACCTTATCAAATGGCACTGGTGAGATTCCCACAATACTTGCGGCATACCAGGTGTAGCAGTATACACCTGGGAGTCCGAGCACTCTAGGAAACTGAGTTAGGAACATGATAAATTTGAGGCTACCATGAGCAACTTGTGAGATGCTTTCTCACATGGGGGGAAAAACTTGGGCTAGGGTATATAGCTCAGCAGCACAAGCACCTGCCTGGCAAGTACAAGGTCCTGAGTTTGATTCCCAGTACCAAAAGAAAAAGAAAGGGACCGGGTATGGTGGTGCGTGCCTACAATTTCAGTACTCAGGAAACTGAAGCAGGAGGATCATGCAAGTTCAAGACCAGCCTGGGTTACAAAGTGAGCTCAAGGCCGGCCTGAGCTACATAGCAAGATCCTGTTTCCAAAAAAAAGAAAAGAAAAGAAGAAAAAGAAAAGAAAAAAAAAAGCCAGACATGATGGCAAACACCTGTAATCCCAGCACTCGGGAGGCTAAAGCAGAACTGCTGTGAGTTTGAGTTCAAGCTGGGCTACAAAGTGGAGTTCAGGGCCAGCCTGAACTACAGAGTGAAACCCTGTCTCAAAAAGACCCCGGGGGGGCAGGGGGGGGGTGTCAAGCTGGAATGTTGGATTGTAACTCTCTTATGAAGGTCCTAAGTTCAATATATAATGCTGTGGGGCAAAAAGTTTCCCACAAAAAACTTGGGGCATAAACCTGCAAAAGATTCATTACTTACACTGTTGATTTCTCTTATCGCCAGCATTTTTGAGGGGGAGACACACAGGACAATCATGCCTTGTACAGTTCTTCCAGTGTGAAATGATTTGTCGAGAAGATGCACAGTGTGCCACTAGAAAGTTTTTGAGAACAACTAATTTACTATTTAACAAGTAATGAAAATGTAATTCACTTCATCTTTATAACACTACAAAAGATGGTTACTACTCAGATTTTAAAATTTAAAGTAAAAAATGATTTAGCAACTTGTACAAAGCCAGAGTACCCCAAAATTGTTCTCAAACTCAAGTACTCTGGTTCTAGAGTCTCCCCTTCCACCACATGCTCTACAAGTTAAGTATACATGACATACATACTTATAAAAACATTGCTAATGACTCCAAATACAAACTACTAGACTGGATGAAACTGATTATGAAAAACTGTGTTAAACTAGGTATTTCCCTACCTGGTGATTAACAAACCTTTAATAATATTTAAAAGTTAATCTACTGGACTAAATAAACATTAATGAAGATCATCACAAAAATAAGAGACCCTTACATTTATTCCACTATCCATATCCATGTTCACTTATGACACTGAATTTCAAAAATTGACAAACGTACAGTAAGACACTATAAGCAAAAGATTCTCAAAATAATTTTGTTTAAAACTGCTTTCTTAGGGCCAGCCAGCCAGCTCAGCGGACTAAAGCGCCTGCTCAGGGACTGGGGTTCAGTATGGCACGCCTACAATCCCAGCGATTGGGAGACTGAAAACAAGAAGATCACCATGAGTCTGATCTGTGTAGTGAGACCTTGTACTAAAAATACACACTTTAAGAAATTAATTTAAAAAACTACTTTATTCATAATTATCAAGACCTAGAAGCAGCCAAGATGTTATTTATCAGGTCAATACACTGTAGTACATTTGAGAGGCTAAAGGTTTTTATTAGCACTTTACTAGTGTATACATGGTATTTTGAAACACTGCACAACATACGTCTACCCCAGCACACCTTGACCACATTCCAAGTAATAAGTTCAGCTATCCCTCCATGGCGCAAGCCCACTCACCTTGGCAGGACTTGCCTGACTGGCAGTGTGTCATGTGGTTCAGGACATTCTTCATCGTGCGGCAGTGGGGAAGATTGCACTGCCTCACCTCCCCATTAGCCTGTTCCCGGCGCTGGCACTTGTGAGCATGCAAAAGAAGAACAAGCTGCTGCTGGATGAGCTTACGCTTCTCCGGATCAGCTGTGTGCGCTCCAGAACCCATACCCTGGGAGACTGGAGTAACCAGGCCTGGCTGCTGGACCTGTGGGGCAGGTTGTTGGCCCTAATGAAAGTAATAATAAAGATACAATTATTTAATAATTAGTGTCAAGGTGTGCTATCTCTTAATAAACAGAGATGTGGATATTTTCAATTAAAAACTACTCTATTACAGACTCTTTTTTTTTTTGGCACTAGGAATTAAACTCAGGACCTCATACTTGCCAGGCAGGTGGCTACACCATGGACTAAATCCCTGACTGCTGGATTCCATTTCTAACAGAGGCACTAAAATAGAAACCAATCATTGTTCCATCAAGAACCTCTATTTAGTAAGAAAATAAACCATGACAGTACTCATATGTCTGATTAGACAGCCAAATCAAAGAGAACAAAAGCATATGCTCCAGCAAGTAAGGGAAGAGCAAGAAGTCCAGGCTGAGTAGACTGACATAAGCTTTTAAGGAATAAGGAGCTTCTTAGTTAACTCAGCAAAGACCTTTTAGGTGGGTGAAAAGTATTAAACTAAAAGGTTTGTCTATTAGGCATTTCTGAAGCCATAGATTCTGTGTTTCAGTCATCTCTGCATCTCTTAATATTTAGCAGACTATCTGAAATATAGGCAGTGAACATAAAAAAACTTTTTGAAAGAGAAACAAAATTGCAGGCTAGGGAGACCGGCTACACAAGTGCCTGCCCGGCAAGAGCAAGATCCTGAGTTCAATTCTGGTGCTGTTGCTACTGCTACTACTACTATTAATAACAGAAACTAAATTGCACTCAGAAGACCTAGAGCTAAAGGCCAGCCAGGACTACATAATGAGCTCAAAACTAGCCTGCGAATTGGGACTCTGTCTCAAAAAATAACATAACATGGGCTGGGGAGATAGCTCAGCAGAGTAAGCACCTGGCTGGCAAGTGAAAGGTCCTGAGTTCCATCCCAGTTTATACCAGGTGAATAAACTGTAGTGCATTCAAGAGGCATTTTTTAGCACTTTTCTAGTGTATACGTGGTATTTTGAAACACTGCACAACATACATCTATCCCCAGCACACCTTGACCACATTCCAAGTACTACATACAGCCATCCCTCTGAATGAACAAAATAAAATTGCCAAAGAAAAATTTTTGAAATGCAAATGTGGAGTACCATGTAAACTTACAGCTAGAAACAAGATTAGCCTGACATGGTGGCACACACATGCAACCTCAGCTATTTAAGAAGCTGAGGTAGAGGTGGAGGATCTCAAATTTGATGTCAGTCTGAGCAACATAAAAAGACTATATATCTGAAAAGCCTGGAATACATCTCAGTCAGTGCTTGTCTAGCATGTGAGAAGCCCTGGATTCAATTCCTAGACCTAAAAAACAGAAATTTGAGGGAGGGAGTGTGTGTTTGTGTGTCTGTATACGTACATGTGGTGCTGGGGAGCTTTACTGCTTTACTTTTGTTTTGTTTGAGGCAGACTGTCACTAAATTGCCCAAGCTAGCTTTAAACTCTTAATCCTTATACCTAAGATTCCTATGTGCAAGGATTATTGGGAAATTACTTTGGTGGTCTACATATAGTCCTTGAAAGTTGAGATCCTTTCCCAAGAGCAGTAAGGACCTACATCCCTGAGCGTTAGGAAGCTCACTAGCTAAAGCTCCTGACTTGCTTCTGTGGGATCAGCCTCTCTTGACAATTTAAAAAAAAAAAACAAACTTTATGAAATGGAAGAATGGCCTATGCTCCCTCACATGAGCTACCCAGCGCACAGGCTCCTTGTACAGACAGACCCTGGAATGTATAGAAGGCATCAAAGCTTTTTTTTTAAATTAATTAATTAATTAATTAATTAATGTGTGTGTGTGTGTGTCCAGCTCAGCCCACCAAGGGGGCGGGGCTGGCTGGCATGTGGTGCTGGGGGATTGAACCGCAGTCCCTGTGCTTTGCTTAGCTTAGCTTGTTCTAAGTAGGTGCTTTAGACCACTGAGCCATCCCACCAGCCCCCATCAAAGCTTTTAACACAACTATTTTGTTAAAATGTGAGTTGAAAGAGAAGTTTATGACTGATGAGTACTCACCATGTTGGGCATTCCCCCACCAGGAACAGCCTTTTTGTCCATTGGAAATGGAGATAAGCTATTTGGTAAAACAGTCTTTGCCTGAATCTGGAGACCAAGGCCACTGGCTCCTATCTGTTGTCCAGAATTCTGAGTATAAGGTGGGCCATAAGGATTAGGGTTGTTCATTATTCCCATCTAAGAGAAAAAAGCATGTTACATTTTATTTCCTATGATAGACGCCATATTGTTATTTCCTTTCCTGTTTCAATTTGTAGTTCACAAAGACAATATTAAAGGAAACTCTGCTCCTATTGGAAAACTGAGTAAAATATGTCAATGAAAATATGTTCAAGGGGCTGGAGAGATGGCTCAGTGGTCTAAAGCACCTACTTGAATCAAGCTTGG
>NW_004524640.1:12699098-12701095 GCF_000260255.1 Octodon degus | reverse complement strand
ACACAATAAATAAATGTAATAAATTAAAAAATAAATAAATAAATAAATAAATAAAGAAAATATGTTCAAGATTAAGCTTGAGGGCTAGAGAGAGAGTTCTGAATGGTAAGTGTCTGCCTGGCAAGTTCAAGGACCTGGGCTTGATCCCTGGTACATGCCGTGCCAGTCCTAGAATCCCAAGAGCACCATGCTGGCCGCAGAAAACCAGGTATGGTGGCATACACCAGAGATCCTAGTGCTGAGGAAGCTGAAACACGAGGATCACTAGGAGTCCAAGCTGTGTAGCAAGACACTGTACCAAATAAGGAAAGATTTTTAAAATATTAAAAAAAGGGGAGGGGGGGCTGGTGAGATGGCTCAGTGGTCTAAAACAAGCTTGGCAAAGCACAGGGACCGCGGTTCGATCCCCCAGCACCATATGCCAGCCAGCCCCACCCCCAGGTGGGCTGAGCAGGCCACACACACAAATAAATAAAGGCCGGGGAGATGGCTCAGTGGAATAAGTGCTTTCCTAGCAAGCACAAGGGTCTGAGTTCAATCCCCAGTTCCGCAAAAAAAAAAAAAAAAGATTAAGCTCAGAGGCTGGGGATATAGTTCAGCAAGCATAAGGTCCGGAGTTTGATCCCCGGTACCACAAAAAAATTTTAAAAAATTAAAAAAAAAAAAAAATTAAGCTCGAGATTTGAGGTACAGGGCTAGGGAGATGGGGAAATAGCTTGGCAGTCTAAGCGCTTGCCTGACAAGCCCAAGGACCCATGTATGACTCCCTGTTGTTTGGCCCTGGAACCCTAGGCATGCCATGCAACTGGGCGTGATGGTGCATGCCTATAATCCCAGGGCTAAGGAGTCGGGAAGAAAGATCACGA
Organism: Octodon degus; assembly: GCF_000260255.1. Classification (NCBI taxonomy): domain Eukaryota; kingdom Metazoa; phylum Chordata; class Mammalia; order Rodentia; family Octodontidae; genus Octodon; species Octodon degus. The sequence goes on along the minus strand of NW_004524640.1, from coordinate 12,700,229 downwards.
GTCCTAGCTGCATAGCAAGACCCTGTACTGAATAAATAAATATTAAAAATTAATGAAAGAGATCTGAAGTACAGTAAGTTTACTGCTACTTCCTATTAATACTTAAGATAAAAGTTGTTCTAGAACTCTTCTATTTATATCTTCATGTAACTGAACCTACTAAACAAGATTCACTATTTAGACTGGGCATGGTGTCACGCGCCTGTAATCCCAGCTCTTGGGAGGTTGTAAACAGGCAGATCACTATGAGTCTGATCTAGTAGTGAGACCCTGAACACCCTGTAGACCCTTCCCTAAAAATACACACACAAAAAAGAGAAAGAAAAAAAGATTTGCCACTCATCTACATTCAAAAGCACATGATGCACTTTCATATAATTTACAAGGTATGGCTAATTTAATTCTACTTCATGTGCCATCTAATTCCTAAATAGAGAGCTGACCCTTAGGTTCAATGTGTAGTCTAGCATTTAAGATAGAAAACTGGTGCTTTGGGGGATCGATTTTTTTCTTAAGTTAGGGTAACTTATGACAGGATTGGTGAGGGTGAGATAGGGTCTTGCAATGTAGATCAGCCTGGCTTTGAATTCACCATGTACTCAGGCTGGTTTCAAACTCAGCAATCTTTTTGCTTCAGCCTCCCAAGTGCTGATATTACAAGGGGTGCCCAAGTTGCCCAGCTAAGACAGGGTTTTGCTAGGTAATTCATACAAGCCTTAAATTTGCTATGTAGCACAGACTCATGATCCAAATGGTTCATCCTGGGGCCGGGGAGATGGCTCAGGGGAATAAGCGCTTCCCTGGCAAGCACAAGGGCCTGAGTTCAATCCCCCGTTCTGAGAGAAAAAAAAAAAAAAAAAAAAAAGTGTTTACCCATTTCTCATGAAATTATCTAGCAAGACTGCCCAGAAATGCCCACCAGTTCTGAACCATAATCATGTACCCAAATGGTTCATCCTCCCAAGTGCTGGGATCATAGAAATGCCCATCATATCTAGCCTTCTAACTCTTACATACTTTTTTGGGGGAGTGGGGGTGGGAGGGGAGATTGAATTCAGGCCCTGCCTGGCAAACGCTTATTCTACTGAGCTATCTCCCTGGCCCCTCTTACATACTTTATTTTTTTTTTAT
>NW_004524640.1:12697352-12698917 GCF_000260255.1 Octodon degus | reverse complement strand
AAGCTTGTTCTAAGTAGGTGCTTTAGACCACTGAGCCATCTCTCCAGCCCCCTTTTTTTTATTTTTTTATTTTTTTTTTACATTTATTTTGCCTCTTACATACTTTAAAAAGGTTTCTCTGTATTTATGTTAGGTTCACCTAGAGCCATCATATTATATGCACTTTTTCTTTCTTTTTTAAATGTATTTGGTCGTTGCAGGGTCTCACTACACAGCGAAAAACTTGTGGTGATCCTCCTGTTTTCAGCCTCCTCAGCACTGGGATTACAGTTGTGAGCCACACCTGGACTCTGTTTTGCCCAGCCTGCCCTGGGGGTGGGGCTGGCACAGCATGTGGTGCCAGAGATTGAACCACAGTCCCCGTGCTTGCCTAAGCAGGCACTTTAGTCTGCTGAGCTATCTTGAAGGCCCCATATTACATAAAATCACCTGAAAAGAATCATTTTTAAATGTTTAATTGGGCGTGGTGGTGCACAACTGCAATTCCAGGACTCTAGGTGGCTGAGGCAGGAGGATCACAAAGTTGAAGACCAGCCTGGGCAACATAATGAATGCAAGACCAGCCTGAACGAAATCATGAAACCTTGTTTCAAACAACCAAAACTAAACAAACTATGAAAACTAGTATAAGTAGGGGCCGCAGAGATAGCTCAGTAGAATAAGCGCTTGCCTGGCAAGTGCAAGGGCCTGAGTTCAATCCCTGGTTCCGCAAAAAAAAAAAAAAACAACCCACTAGTATAAGTAATTATGTTGGTGTCAACTCTCTCTCCCACTTTCACCTAATGTATGTAGAATATCAACTACATCAACTGTAAGTCAGTCAATTCCTGCACAGAAGCCTATAGTTACCACCCAATTAGAGAGGAGCCATATCAGATTTCTTTTTTTTTAAAATATCTTTCTTTTTTTTTATTTTTATTTTATGTGTGTGTGTGTGTGTGTGTGTGTGTGGCCAGCTCAGCCCACCAGGGGGCGGGGCTGGCTGGCATGTGGTGCTGGAGGATTGAACCGCGGTCCCTGGGCTTTGCTTAGCTTGTTGTAAGTAGGTGCTTTAGACCACTGAGCCATCTCACCAGCCCAATATCAGATTTCTATTGATCCTTGCCAGATTTAATCTTATCACAATCCTTCAAATTTACCTCTAAATACATACTTCTTGTGTAACCCTGGTCCTTGTCTCTGTCTCAATCCAATCTTCTTCATCACCTGATGGTATTAAAAAAAGTGTGTGTGGGGTAGACACACACTTGTTGGTTTTGGTTTTTGAGTCATGGTCTTTCTGTGTGCTCTAGGTGGGCCTCCAACTGGTAGGATCCTCTAGCCTCAGGCTCCTGAGTCCTCCGAATACAGGCTTATGCCATCACACCTAGCCAGTTTTGGTGTTTTATTACTTCCTGTTCACGTTGTTTGCAAATCTGAAATGATCGTGTCTCTAGAACCTTCAGCACTTGCCTTACACTGTCCATTTTCCTTTTCTTTGGCCTAAGTGGTACCACCATCAGAATCAGTCCTGGCCTTTTGGTTCCGCCGATCCGCGGCCTAAGAGGCAGTCATGGCGCCCAGCC
>NW_004524640.1:12682047-12696832 GCF_000260255.1 Octodon degus | reverse complement strand
CGGCTCTTTGGCATCCGGGCGAAGAGAGCCAAGGAAGCCGCAGAGCAGGATGTTGAGAAGAAAAAATAAAACACTGTTGGGATCTTGTAATAAATGCTCAGAAAAAAAAAAAAAAAAAAAAAAAAAGAATCAGTCCTGGTACACCACCTGCAGGTGCTACTTGTTCTTTTCATTTCAACTGTTACCTTTGTGAAGCATCTGTACAATTGTCTAGAAAGTCACACAGCTTCCTTTCTAACCTGCCATAACCATTCATGCCTTTGATTCATAAAACAATCTAGGTGATAAAATGACTTGTTACAGAAGAACTACTCCATAACCAATTCCCCATGATGAATATAATTATTATGTGCTGCAAACATGTACTAATCACTAATCAAAATTTTAAAATAACTTTTAAAAATTTATTAAAACATATGGCTCTTCTCATCAGACCTGGTGGCACAGGACTGTAATCCCAAAACTCAGGAGGCTGAGGCAGGAGAATCACTGTAACTTCAAGGTCATTGGGAGTTACAAGGTAAATTCAAGGCCAGTCTATTATACAGTGAGACCCTGTCTCAAGATAAATACATACATACAAAAAAAATATGGCTCTTCCACAGGCAGACTATGCACAAAGGAAAACTTCTTTGTAGCCCTATCATCTAGACACCTTAAAATCACCAACCTAACACCTTACTCAGGAAAATAGTATAAAGCACAAAGTATATGATTATACAAATCCCTATAAAATTCAGTTCTTTAAAACATTAGCAGCATCCACACTCTACAAATTCATATAAATATGTGATTTGCACATGATGGAAAGGCAGAAAAATTAAACATTTATGTGTTCAGATGAGATTAGATAGGCCAAGAGATAACATATCTAATGCACTATGGATGAAGGGAACATGAGAACACGGAAAGTGCATGAGTTTGGATGAAAGCATAAAGTACAGATAGGCCTGACAGGGAAGTATTCAGAGTAAACAACTTACTGATTTAATATTCTCTCCAGTAAGTGAAATTTTCTAAGTAAATCTGGCCAGTAAGATCCAAGCTGGGAATATGGCTCTATGGTAGAACATTGTCTACCTAGTATTAAAATTTTGATCCTGGTTTGTTCCTCAGTCACACATACACACACAGGAAGGACAATCTAATACAGAAATAAAGAGTTCAGGCTATTTTTGGTAGCTTCAAATGCAGCTGTAAATGTTACTGATATGCATATGCTTTTAAACGACTAGTATTTATACTAAAGTAACCTCAATGATACACACACGCTTACAACTTGGGGGAGTTATCCTTCACTTGATTTATTAATTAGCACAAAAATTCATTAGAGCCCTAACATGAAAGCCTAGCATGACAGACAGTAAAAGACCAAAGTGATAATAAATTATGTTGGTAGTATTCATTACTGACTAAATAAAATTGCTGGAATTTGTACAGCCACCGTGGTATCTGTTAATAAGCATAATGTCTTCATTCAGATGGATCCCAATATAATCTGGTATTTCACGACTGTTTGCAGGGTAACTCTGCCTTGCCTGCCTGCCTAGACCAACTACATTTCAAACACTTCCTGATATATTCATTCCTTCAACAAGATGCACCACCTAGAAACTCCAAGTTAACTGACAGCAGTGATGGCCTCAAATGCATTTGATGTACTGACTGCTGGTCGGGTGGCAGTAATTTTATTATTATTATTATTATTATTATTATTATTTGTTTGAGACAAGGTCTTACTACGTAGTTCAGATTAACCTTGAACCATGCAGCCCAACATGCTGTCTTCAAACTCACAGTGATCCTCCTACCTCTGGCTCTCAAGTGATGAGATTACAAGCATACACCACCAAGCCTGGCAGTAATTTATTCCTGATATTTTTGGTCACACTAACAAAGATTCCCTGGGTTGTGCCCAACTTCTGCTGCCACAAAGATAAAAGCAACCTCCATATAACTATCCTTGTATGTTTCCTTGTCTCCTAAACTTACTATTCCTCCATGAGAGAAAATAAGAGGAGATATACTTTGATTTCTGCTACACTGCAGTTATTGGATCTTTCTTCAGAGGTCCAATAATTCCTCACCATACAGATATCCACCTACAGTGAAAAGACAGGACCAGGAGATCACAACACGTACACAGTTAAAAGAAAAAAATATGTGTGGGGACTGTTTACTTTCTCTTCTAAAAAAATGAAAATAAAATCTAACCCCACAAGCGCCTTCTGAATTTAGTTTGCAATACATTAAAGGCAAAAAGGTGAGAAACACAGTAACACAAACATACCACATGATAGCAACAAACATTGAGTGTTAAAGGACTGAAGAATTGGGGCTGGGGAGATGGCTCAGTGGAATAAGCGTTTCCCTGGCAAGCGCAAGGGCCTGAGTTCAATCCCCGGTTCCAGGAAAAAAGAAAAGGACTGAAGAATTGATAGAAAACAAGGAAGACCCATCTAAATCAACATTTTTCTCAGTCTCTCCCTATAGATTATTCTCCCCTGCCTTATACCTAATACACTTTCAATTGGTCTTTCAACCTGCTGTACTCCTTGCCTATGGCAAGGCTGCTCAACTTTTAAAAGAGAATCAATAGATTTAAGGTTGCAGTCTCTTCAATATCACATGGCAAATGTCATCACAAACAAATGTTAAACAGAATTCTCAAACTGACACAACACATTAAGATTCCTATCTTTGTACAGGTTATATACTCCAAAAGCCGTTAGATTTGGGGATTTTTTTTTTTTTTTAAGTATGTATGTGGTAGGGCTGGCCAACTAGCTCAGCAGATTAAAGTGCCAGCAAGCAGGCATAGGGGACAAAGGTTCGATCCTCAGGCCTGCCACGCTGGTGCTAGCCCCGGCCCCAGGGCACACTGAGATGGTGACTGAGACTGGACTTGGTGACACGCACCTGTAATCCCAGCTTTTGGGAGGCTGTAAACAGGCAGTTCACTACGAGTCCCATCTAGTAGTGAGACCCTGAACATCCTGTAGACCCTTCCCTAAAATACAGTAAAAAAAAAATGTGTGTGTGGTAAGCATTGAAGCTAGCACCTGACACATACTAAGACGCACACACACTAAAACTGGGCTTCACCCCTAGACTTAAATATCAATTTCATCAGGTATAAAAATTTAGATGTAAAGCTACCTGGATCCAAGTAACATAAACATGGGAGGGAGCCAGACATACACGAAAGTTAGGTTAAGATTTTCTTTTCCCCAGACTTAGCGAATACTAATAAAGATGCTCTAGGGTCGTGTTTGTAAAGGAACCAGGGTATCATTAGAGCAAAACTACAGAAAGGTTAACAAAAGATAGTTATGGCTATTGCTCTTAGTATTACTCTAGCAATGACCACTTGTATAAAAGGCTAAAAGTCAGTCAAGAAGCAAATCCTGCTGCAACTTATTACCATGTTGTATTTTTAGAGTTTGTTTGAGACAGGGCCTCACTGTACAGTTCAGGCTAAACTTGAACTCACTTTGTAGCCTAGGCTGGTCTCAAACTTGCGAACATACTCCTGCCTCAGCTTCCCAAGTGCTAGGATTACAGGTGTATACCACCACGCTCAACCTATATGATGTGTTTTTATCTTTATGGTCTTTTAGATCAATTTATCAATAAAAACATCAGAATGAAGGGCCTGCTAGTAATTTATAGTTCAGCAGACTAAGCACCTACTTAGGCAAGCGCAGGGACTGGGGTTCAATCCCTGCCACCATATGTTGCATTGGCCCTGCCTCTGGCACAGTGAGCTGTGACAGAGACCGGAAGTGGTGATGCATGCCTGTAACCCCAGCACTGGGGAGCCTGAAAACAGGAGGATCACTGCAAGTCTAAGTTGCGTAGTGAGACCCTGTACCAATTTTTTTTTTTTCCTGGAACCGGGGATTGAACTCAGGCCCTTGCGCTTGCCAGGGAAGCCCTTATTTATTCCACTGAACCATCTCCCCGGCCCCTTTAACTACAGTAATTAAAACATGAGCTCTTAATTCACAATAATAACCCGTGACTATTTGTTTATCTTTGTAATGGTAATACGACTAGTTACTTATGTTTCCTGTTATGAATGACATATTAAATACCTATTAATATCTACATGCTTCTTAGCAGTTAGCCTCTAATAGTAATTTTGGCACAATTATATTGTCTAACATTATAAGAACATGTTTTCTAATCTTGTGTCCATAATCATAATCTGATTCCATTTTATCCTTTTCTTTTAAAAAGATGTCTAAAAAACTGTTTTAAAGGTATACAGAATTTTTTTTTTCTTTTTTGTGGTACCGCAGATTGAACTCAGAGGACCCTGCACTTGCCAGGCAAGCATTTATTCTACTACGCTATCTCCCCAGCCCCTATACAGAGTTTTGTTTTTTTTTTAATTTTTATTTTGCGGAACCGGGGATTGAACTCAGGCCCTTGCGCTTGCCAGGGAGGCGCTTATACCCCTGAGCCATCTCCCCTGCCCCCTATACAGAATTATTAACAAATACTTCTTAAAGTCTTTAGTTCCAAAACAGGTAAAATCTTCCACCGAATACATACAGTATTGTATTAATGTCACTTAATTTTTTTTAATTAATATTTATTTATTTTTATTTATTACATTTATTTATTGTGTGTGTGTGTGTGGCCAGCTCAGCCCACCAGGGGGCGGGTCTGGCTGGCATGTGGTGCTGGGGATCGAACCGCGGTCCCTGTGCTTTGCCAAGCTTGTTTCAAGTAGGTGCTTTAGACCACTGAGCCATCTCTCCAGCCCCTGTCACTTAATTTTTTATAAGCAATAATCCCATATCCTGTGCCAAAATCTGTTCATAGTCCCTACAACATAATTTCAGGATCAATAAAGTTAGAATGCTCTGACTTGAATTTGTTTCAATCTTCAATAGGAACATTTACAAGACAGACTTTTCTTCTCATCATAAAGAAAACATTAAGTTGGGCACAGTGGCACATACTTGTAATCCCGTACTTGAAAAGGGATACAGGGAGGCCAGCCTGGACAATTTCTTGAAATCCTGTCTTCAAAATAAAAATACTTTTTAAAAGGGGTGGTGGCTGAGGATGTTGTGCAAAGGTAGAGTACTTGGCTAGCACGTGTGAGGCCCCAAGTTCAACCTCTAGTACTACAATGAAAGGAAGGATGGATGGATGGACAGACGGATGGTGTGTTTACATCTTACTACATCTTATTATGTATACAGATTGCACATTTAAAAGATAAAAAGATATAAAAACTGTACTTAGTATTCTAGACTTAATAAAGCTAACAAAGTAGATTCTGAAGAAAAGCCTTTCAAATGGTGTCCCAAACCTGAGTAATTCAAATACCTGAAATGCTAGCTGAGGCTTTATAGCAAAAAAATACACCTTCATTTCCATTCACTAATAAAAACAATGGCGGGGCACAATAGCATATGCTTATAATCTGAGCACGTAAGAGGCTGAGGCAGGACGATTGCCACAAGATCTAGACCAGCCTGGAATACACACTGAGTTCAAGGCCAGCCTGAAATACATAGAAAGATTCCATCTTTTTTAAATATTCATTCATTCATTTATTTATTTGGTACCAGGTTTCCCTACACAGCTCAGACTCATAGTGATCCTATCTCAGCCTCCCCAACGCTGGGATTACAGGCGTGTGCCACAATGCCTGGTTTCTGGTGACTGGCTTGTCAAGGGACCAACAAGCAAATCCGGGTCCTGGCACTTGCCAGGCAGGTACTTAGACAGCTTGAGTTATCTCCCTGGTTCAAAAAGACTCCATCTCAAGAAAAAAAAAAAATTTAATAATTTCTTAGACTATGATTCATAAAAGTAGAGACATACATTCTAAGCAGTGGGAACCAATGAAATATCTACAGACAATGTAATACCAATTGCCTTAAAATTCTGATCACATAAAATTTATAAACTATGTTTGTAAATAAAAGCATTCCAACAGGCCACAGAAAATAGGAATTAGCTGGCAATCTCTTGAAAGAAACTACAAAGTTATAGAACACCAGATATAAATCTTTTAAGTGTTTCTTAAAACTTTAGACAACAAAATCTTTAGCATATAACATGTAGAAAATGCTACACAATGTAAGATTAAACATGAACAGTAAGAATGAATCACTGGGGCTGGTGAGATGGCTCAGTGGTCTAAAGCACCTACCTAAAATAAGCTAAGCAAAGTACAGGGACCGCGGTTCAATCCCCCAGCACCACATGCCAGCCAGCCCCGCCCCCTGGTGGGCTGAGCTGGCCACACACACAAATAAATAATTTAAAAAAAAAAAAAAGAATGAATCACTGCTCTCCAGCCCTTCCCTTATCAGCTGAACACTCAACAAGTACAAACCTAAAGGGCACTTACCTTAAGAGGCTGGGGGCCTCTCAATCCTGTCTGTCCTCCCATCTGGGGTGAGCCCTGTTGTAGTGGCTCTGTCAATAAGTTGCCAGCATTTCCCATGCCAGGGTTTGGATACTGCATATTGGGTCGTCCTCGGCCTGCTCCAATTGAACCGTTCATGACTTGGCCTGGCATTAGTCCCTGTCCATTGCCTGCGGCCAACATTCCAGGATTCATGCCAGCATTCATCCCTGTGCTCATTCCCATGGCAGGTTGATTTACTGGGCTGTTCATCATACCTGCTGTGGACTGCGTGGGACCCTGATTTGGTCCACTAGTGCCCATCCCCATGTTGGGAGAAGTCAAGCCTGCCTGTGCCATTGGGCTTTTGACTATGCTGTTTATCAAACCTAATCCAGGACTGTTCTGTTGAGCCTGGCTGGCCATAACTTGGCCTGGGCCACCAACCCCCATATTGAGGTTAGGGGAACTCCCAGACCGTAGTAATTCTGATAGCTGTTTATGTTTAGAGGCTGCATCTTGTGCCATGCCAAGATTTGTCTGAAGCTGACTAATATCACCACCGTTGGTTAGTCCCAATTCTGTAGAGTTGATTAATTCATCTGGTAAGTCATGCTCCAGGTCAAACAAAGAGCCAAAATCTAAAAACAAAGAGGAAAATAAAGGTTAAAGTTGGATACAACCAAAATCAGAAACTAGTCTATCACATTAATTCAAATATTTGCAGGCTGGCCAGCTAGCTCAGTGAATTAAAGCACCTGCTTAGGCAGATGCAAGGACTGGAGTTTTATCTCTGGTATGGCTGTGCTGGGCCCCACCCCCAGGGCACATCGAGAGGGTGACTGACACTGGGTTTGGTGGCATCACACCTGTACACCCAGCACTTGGGAGGTTGAAGACAGGAGAATCACTGAGTCCCATCTGTGTAGTGAGATCCTATAGACTCTGTACTAAATACATAAAAATAATAAAGTATTATTTGCAAACCTTAATGAAACATTACCGACTTACTTGTACTGCAGATCAGCTGTTTGTAAAATGAAACCCACAAATTCAGCATGAGCTCCAGGAAGGCAGGGAATTACTATCTCTTCCTCAAAGCAATGCCTCAACTAGTGAGGGAATTTGTCTTTTATCAGACTCAGAGCCCACAAAAGTTTTCTTGAACCAAATTCCAGCTCTAACAGGGTACTCTGGCCCCTCAACATACAAACCACCCCTACTAGCCAAGAAATTAGACTGACCCCTGGGTCCTTCAACATTGGCACGAATTATAGCATTCTGGACTGGTTAGTTTTGTTCTATTTTCGTGATCCAGACTTAAACAAGTATAAAAACACATTTTTAGGGCCAGGGAGATAGCTCAGTAGAACAAGTGCTTGCCTGGCAAGCCCAAGGTCCTGAGCTCAATCCCCAGCACTGCAAAACAACAACAAAAACCAACACATTTTTAAATAATAATCCAGACACTATAAATGCAATGAATGAGTGATATTAAGAGATAATATTGGGCCGGGGAGATGGCTCAGTGGAATAAGTGCTTCCCTGGCAAGCACAAGGGCCTGAGTTCAATCCCCAGTTCCGCAAAAAAAAAAAAAAAGAGAGAGATAATATTACAGCAGAAAAAACAAAAAAGCTTTGGTAAGTGGAGAGAAGGATGGAGGAAAATGAATAAAGATATGTTATGTACAAGTTAAAAAAAAAAAAACAAAACGGGCCAGGAAGATAGCTCAGTAGAATAAGCGTGTGCCTGGCAAGTGCAAGGACCTGAGCTCAATCCCCAGTTCCAGGAAAAAAAAAAAAAAAAAAAGTTAAAAAAGCAACTGGGTATGGTGGTTCATGTCTTTAATTCCAGCACTCCAGCCAATTGATAGCACCATTCACAAAACAACATTCACACAAAAAACCCTGAAAAAACATTTTAATTTATTGTATAGTACCACAGAGACACACTTTAATGCAGGGCTAGGTGACTCCTAATTAGAATTTGAAGATGGTACTATTTTCAAAGTCTGAAGCAGAAGGACTGCCTCAAGTTTGAGGACATAGCAGCACTGACTGTCTCAAAAAACATTATAAAACATGATGGCATTCAATATGTTTTAAAATCATTTTTCACAGCTACATACTTCTCTAGGGATGGGCATCAGGGATTGCTATTCCAAACAGGTATCAATCACCTTGAAAGAGCCCAAATGAGTCACTAGCCCAATCCCCAACAGGAAGAGACCTTGTCCCGTATTCATGCCTGCCTGCTATGTGACTTGCTTCCCCTTTGGTCCTGGACTTAATTTTACCTGAGCAATGGTGCTTGTAATCTCATTGGTTGACCATAGTTTTGTCCCACCTCAAGCCCACCTAAGCAAGTTACCATGTCTTCACCATCTTAGACCCGCCTCACTGCATGGTTTTCCTGGAAGAGACACTTCCTGGGGACAACCTGCTCAGGCCCCCCTCCTGTCCCTCTCTTGGACAGGAGCTTTCTTTCCCTCACTAAATATATTCTTTTTTTTTGGCAGAACTGGGCATTGAACTCAAACCCTTGCACTTGCCAGGGAAGTGCTTATTCTACTGAGCCATCTCCCCAGCCCCAATAAATATATTCTGCTCGCTTTAAAAAAAAAAATAATTTTTACTAAAATACACTGACAGGGTGGCCTGCCAGTTAGCTCAGCTGTTTAAGCGCTTGCTCATTCAAATGCAGTCAGGCGCTAGGGACCACAGTTCAATCTCCAGCTCCACAAGCCTCACCAGTCTGGCCTTTAAGGTAGCCTGAGCCAGCAAAAAACAACAAAAAAAACCCACCTTCTAAGATACACTGACAAATTTCTGGTGAAATAATGTTGTAGAATTTGCCTTAAAATATTACAGCAATGACCAGCGAGATAGCCCAGTGGACTAAGTGTCTGCTTAGGCAAGTGCAGGGACCAGGGTTCAATTCCTGGTACTACACGCCGTACCAGCTCTGACCCCAAGTAAACGAGTCTGAGTGTGGTGGCACATGCCTGTAAATCCCTGCAATCCCAGCTGCTAGCAAGGCTAAAAACAGGAGGATCACTAAAAGTCTGAGCTGTGTAGTGAGACCCTGTACAAAAAAAAAAAAAACAAAAAACAAACTCCAGCAGAGGTTGAGGGAAAAAGGCTCTCTAAATTTAAGACCAGCCTGGGTAAAATAGACCCCTCCGTCTCAAAAAAGAAAAAGTCTTGGGTCAGGGAGATAGCTCAGCAGCGTAAGTGCCTGCCTGGTAAGATAAGGTTCTGAGTTTGATCCCTGGTACCAAAAACAAACAAAGTCTTAAAATACTCCAGTAGAAAGGAAGAAGAGGTGAAAATATACTAAAATACTAGTAATTTAAAGCTCAGTAAAGGCACCTAGAAGTTTTTTTTATTTAAGCTTCTCATTTATAAAAATGAAAATGTGCTAGGAACAATGGTGCAGGCCTATTATTCCAGCACTCAGGAGGCTGAGATAGGAAGATCCCCAGGAATTTCAGGGTAGCCTGCTGGGCTACATAATGAGTTCGAGATTTATCTAAATTTAGATGAATTGTCTCAAAAAAAAACCCAAAAATTATTTTTTAAAAAGGTGATACAGATATCTGAGTACGTTGGTGTGTACCTGTAATCCCTGCACTTGGGAGGCTGAGGCACGAGGAACACAGTATCTTTGGGGCCAGCCTCGGCTAAGAGCAAGAATGGGGGTGGGGGGGGCTAAGCACTTTATTGCTATTAAATAAAATTAATCCTTAGCTAATCTTTTCTACAAAGAAAACATATATAAAATTGTTTTACAGCTATGTCCTACATTAAACTTGCAAGAAAAAAAAGACTTTTACACAAAAACTCTGAAGTATAAAGCAAAGAATACTCTGAAGTCTACACATGACTACAATAAAAGAAAATTGAAGTGAATCTTTTTTTGTTTTTGAATCTCCTTTATGAACTTGGAGGCAAGAATTCTTTTAATTTTGAGACAGGGTCTCACTATGCAGTTTCGGTTGGCCTTGTAGCCCCCAGGCTGATGTTGAACTCAAAGAGATCCTCCTGGCTCAACCACAGAGTGCTGGGATTACAGATGTGTGCCACCACACCACCCGGTTCCGGGGCCGCATGCTGGGTGCCCGCATCAAGGGCCAAGATGGTGTGCCTGGGCATCCGGCACAGAGACCGTATGACATGAGGGCCAGGGACTGAACTTGGGTCCTTGTGCTTGCCAAGTAGGTGCTTATGCCTCTGAGCTATCTCTATGGCCCCAGAAGCTAGAATTCTTAAAAGGGCAAACAAAATTAATGGTTACCTTAAAAATGTAATCTAGGAGCCGGGGAGATGGCTCAGTAGAATAAGCACATGCCTGGTAAGCGTAAGTGCCTGAGTTTAATCTCCAGTTCCGCCAAAAAAAAAAGTAATCTAGTAATCAAATTGGGATTATCCCAGGAATCCAGGACACATTAAAAAAGTATAGCTATCATTCACTATAAGTTATAGGAAATATGAGTCACCTCAATGACTAAGAAAAGCAACTAATAAAATTTACTATCCAATAAAATTATAAAAAACTATGGAAACTGAGAAACTGAAGAGACTTTATATTGATACTTTTTCCAAAACCTAAAAGATGTTATCAAGTACAAATAGTGGACCAGCATTTTTTGTCTCTTCTGTATCACAGCCATTTTTACTCAATATTGTATGATACCCAAGCTAGAGCAGTAGTATCAGAAAATTCTTTAAAAAAAGAGAGAAACAAACCTTATCTGCAGATAACTGTCATGTAAAAGCAAACATGAGAATTATTTCATTGGGTCTACATAAATACAATTATTTGACAACTAAAAGATCCTAGAGCTGGGTATGGTGGCGCATGCCTTTAATGCCAGCACTTGGGAGCCTAAAGCAGGAGGACTGCTGGAAGTTTGAGGCCTGCTTTGTCTACACAACGAGTTCAATTCAATTCAATTTGAGTTGCACAAAAAGATCTTGTCTCGCCAGGGAGATGGCTCAGTGGAATAAGTGCTTCCCTGGCAAGCACAAGGGCCTGAGTTCAATCCCCAGTTCCATAAAAAAAAAAAAAAAAAAAAAGATCCTGTCTCAAAAAAAATCAGAAAGGGCTGGTGAGATGGCTCAGTGGTCTAAAGCACCTACTTAGAACAAGCTTAGCAAAGCAAAGGGACCGCGGTTCAATCCCCCAGCACCACATGCCAGCCAGCCTCGCCCCCTGGTGGGCTGAGCTGGACACACACACACACACACAAATAAATAAAATTTTAAAAAAAGAAAAAGAAAGTGAGACCTTAAAAAAAAAAAAAATCAGAAAAAGGGAAGGAGGGAAAAAAAAAAAAAAGATTCAAGACAGCCAAATGCTATGATGCACACCTGTAATCCCAGCAATGCAGGAGGCCATGCCAGTGACTAATAAGACCCTTTTCCTAAATGAAATAAAATGGTAAGGGTTGAAGATGTACTCTGGGTTCAATGTGCACGCGCGTGCGCGCGCGAGCACACACACACACACACACACACAGCTCAGAACACCACCTGGCACATTAAATACAGCAAATAACTTGTGATCAGTCAATGAACTCATTACTCTTATTAGGAGTCAAGCTGGTTTATCACACAGCAAGCATTTATCAAGCACTTTCAGTATGTCATGCAATATATTTCGCACCTCCTATGCATTATTCTTTTTAATTTTTTTCCATTTATGTATTTGGTACAGGTTCTCACTATGCAGCCTGGACTCATAGACATCTCCTGTTTCCAGCCTCCCCAGCACTGGGATTACACGCTCAGTCACTGGCTCAGTGCACCCCAGGGGTGGGGCCAGCACAGCATGTGGGACCAGGGATCGAATCCTGATCCCTGTGCTTGCCAGAGCAGGCATTTAGTTCACTGGGCTATCTCACCAGCCCTCATATACATTATTCTTACTTATCTTTTCAATAATCTCCGAAGTAGACTGTAGCCTTATGGACACAGTTCACCAAAAAAAAAACCAAAACCCAAAAAACGAGTCTAGGCCTTAGAGGGAGGATTTGAACTTCTACCTACAGCCAAATCTATTATACTTGTTTGTTGTCTTGTGTTCATACAATTATTTAACACTGCCTTACCAAACTTAGGCTTAACTGTGAAAGAGAGGACCTACAATAATGGGTCTTGAAAATAAAAGATTGCAAGGTTGGTCTTTGTTCCTGACAATCCTGCACCAACAGGTCCAATCCTGAACTTATTTCCACAGATCTAACTAAAGTAACCAACAACTATGGATCCCAATATGCCTATATTCCAAAATGGTTCACTTTTATTACAATCTCAACCATGCACTCTATCTTTGTTAATTATTGTATACATCTTACAAATCATAAGTATATGAAGAATAAAGGCCTTAATATGTTTCCCACAGCACAGGTAATAATATATCTTAAAGTTGCAGGAATTCTTCAACTGTGTACTATATCTCTGTGGCTGGGCATTTAATAGTATAAAAGTTGCCCTGGGGCTGGAGAGATGGCTCAGTGGTTTAAAGCACCTACTTAGAACAAGCTTGGCAAAGCACAGGGACCGCGGTTCAATCCCCCAGCACCACATGCCAGCCCGCCCCGCCCCCTGGTGGGCTGAACTGCCCCCCCACACACACTAAATAAATGTAAAAAAAAAAAAAAAAGTCCTACTTAAAAATCTCTATTTTGCAATCACATAAATGTGGAAGACTGTATGAAAGGGTAATATATACTTTGACCCCTGATCAAATACACATTTCTTTTAACTGGCATCAATGACTACAAAGTTAGGGTCCTTCTTTTAACAACTCCTAACCAGTTTTTACACAGTGCTAGGCACTGAACGCATGGACTGGGCATGCTACACAACAGCTGATCATGCCTCCAAAGTTCAGGACATTTAGGATTCCCAAGTACCACCAGACACCTGAGCTTATGGAATCTAAAATATCTGCATGAAAACAAAATGTGATATAGCTATCAGACCTCCCCTGTAAAAGTCACTGTCAACTTCAACTACCTCTTCTATCAAAGGTATTAAAATTTATTTTCAGGGCCGGGGAGATGGCTCAGTAGAATAAGTGCTTCCCTGGCAAGCGCAAGGGTCTGAGTTCAATCCCCGGTTCCGCAAAAAAAAAAAAAAAAAAAATTTCTTTCAGAATTGTTTTAAAGATCAGTGAGATGGTTCTTAAAGATTCTAAAACACTAGCCAGGTACAGATGTCTATAACACCAGCTATGTGAGAGGCTGAGCCAAAAGCAGCATAAATTGTGAGCACAGGCCAGACAATTTAGCGAGACTCTGAGAAGGGAGGGAGTGAAGGAGGGAGGGAGGGCGGAGAGATAGTTCCGTGTGAAAGCCCTGGGTTCAACCCCCAGTACCACAAAATAAAACAAAATATTCTAAAGGACTACGCAAGTATGTAGTACATTTATTTGCACTTCCCTCCCTTCTTCCTTTCTCTGTTGTTTCACGCTGGCCTCAAACTCTGGAGCTCAACCAATCCTCCTGTATCAGCCTCCCAAGGGCTAAAACAACTGATATATGCCACCACATCTTGCTAGTTAAGACAGGGTCTCCCTCTGTAGTTCAGAGAACTCAGTTCGCAGTTCAGTCTGGTCTAAACTCAAGAGTGATTCTCAGCCTCCTGAATGCTGGGATCACAAATGTGTCCAACCAAGCCCTGTGAATTTATAACATTTTTAAGGTTACGAACTACATGAGGCAGAGCAAATGGTTCTAAAGGTTCATTTAGTATACTCTGTTGCCACATTTACCTTAAAAATATATCAATATTCAAAAGAAAATGGGGCAGTGAGAGCCCATCACTTTCTTCAGGTCTGTGCAACTCTATCCTTCCAGGAATTAATAAAGTTTGAAAATTACTGTTTTGGGGTCTGGGGATATAGCTCAGCAGCATAAGTACCTGCTTTGAAAGCACAAGGTCCTGAGTTCAATCCCCGGTACCAAGGGGGTGGGGGATAAATGAAAATTATTATTTCCCTCCTTTATTGTTCTTTCTTTATCTTTGCCTTTTTTGACACAGGCTTTTTGCCCACTCTTTCTTTCATTTTTGCAGAACCAGGAATTGAACTCAGGCCCTTGCGCTTGCCAGGGAAGCACTTATTCCACTGAGCTATCTCCCTTGCCCCTTTTCCCTCCTTTATTGATAAAGTAACTCATGTTAATTCTGGCATCTACTACTATTGTTACTCAATATAAAACGTATTCAATGTCTGCACCCAATCCATGTTCCATTATAAAAAGACTTCACTTTTAGCAATTGTTTTTTTTTTTTTTTTGTTTTATTTGGGATTGAACTCAGGCCCTTGTGCTTGCCAGGCAAGTGCTTATTCTACTGAGCTATCTCCCCGGCACCCTAGCAATTGTTTTAGATCATTGAACA
>NW_004524640.1:12679166-12681697 GCF_000260255.1 Octodon degus | reverse complement strand
AAAAAAAAAAAAAAAGAAAGAAAGAAAAAGAAAAATTATCCAATCATGAAATAGATTTTATTTATTTTGGGATGTTATATTTGTTACAAATTTCAAATCTTTCCCTGTTTCTTCAAGGGTTTCCCAGCATAAAAGTTGGTAGCAAGCTCATAAGCACTAACCAGAGTAATACAGTGTATAACACAAATATGAGATTTGTCTTAGCCAAAGTTTGTCATAAGTAGCAAAGAAATACAATAGTTTAAAACCATCAACATGACAAACCCAAAACAAAAAGCAATGTAGGTTTATGAGGATGAGGGCAACTTAATCAAATCCTGGTACACAGTGATATTTAGTACTGATCAGCCTCAACTTCATCTCTCTTATTACACTTTTCCTGTTAAAAAATATATTTAAACCATCTGATAGGACCTATTATCTAAACTTGTATTGCACTGGGGAACAGCTCAGATTAGCTGAGTAAAAGAAGAGGTTCAACGTGTAAGAAGCAAGGTAGTCAGGCATGGCAACATACATCTGTAGCCCCAGCTACTAGTGGCTGAGACAGGGGAATCACTTAGCTCAGGAAACTGAGGTCACACTAGGGAACACAATGAGACCCCTATGTGGGCTGAGAATGAAACACAGTGGTATGGAGCTTACCCAACATGCACAAGGCCTTGGGCTGGATCCCTAGCACTGCAAAAATACAAACCAAACCAAAACCTGGTGATGTGAGGGAGAAATATGCAGCCTATGCCACTGTAAACTTAGGTAGAGCTGCCAACAGGCACCTAATTAGTAGAAAAGGTTCACCTAGAGGTCTGTCAGGTACCCACAAAGGGTTAATGTTAATAAAGGATCCTAAAATCAAACACATGCCCCAGCCCCTTCTACCAGGAATACTAGGCTCTAAAAGCAAAGTTGTAGTGGTGTCTCAGGCTCTAAAGAGAAGCCACTAAACATGAATGATGGGGAGATGATAATCTAGGAAAGAGCAGTTGTGGTGTATTGAAGCAAAACCCAGAACATAAACTGGATGTGGTGGCCCAAACTGGTAATCCCAGGAGACTAAGACAATCACCAAGTTTGAGGACTGCCTGGCTAATTTAGCGAAACTGCCTCAGAACAAGCATAAAGAAGGGGGGGGGGAGGGAGAACAGGCATAGAGGGAGGGTGGGTAGGCAGGGGAAAGGACAGACTGTCACAGATTGAGAAGCAGGTAAAAGTACTTTGCTAGATAATACGGTGACTTGTTAATTTATTTTCTTTAGCCCCTTTCCTATTTTAAAATTTACTCCAGCTAACCTCTAGCAAATATTACAAAAGAGCATCACAAATAATTATTGAAATGAATGAATTCACATTATCTGCAATAAGATATTTCTTGCTTACAAAAGCCTCAACCAATCAATATTCTCAGACTATTTTTACCAATTAGTTTACTGAGATGGATCCTTAAACCTTTAATGATGCTCAAATAGAAAAAGACTTTGAATAAAATTCTTTTCCTGGGGCAGGGGAGATAGCTCACTAAAATAAGCGCTTGTCTGGCAAGCGCAGGGTCCTGAATTCAATCCCTGGTACCACACACACACACACACACACACACACACACACACACACAAAAGCTTTTCTCTATGAATATGTACATTCAGTTCATATAGAAAGGTAATACATGACTGAAAGGTAAACTACAGGAGTTCAGCATAAGAATGGTTTATCCATTGAACCATGTATTAGAAATTAAACAATTTAAACAAAAATGAGTTTGTGTTAAACATATGAGAAATCAGTGTTGAGTCAAAACATCTTTTCATTAAACACACTAATTCTGCAGATCATTCTTGGTGTATTTTATATTGCTTATGGGTCTCAGAGCAGATTTAAACATATAAATAGCTCTGGCTCATTGAGCCTTTTCAAAAGTGGTGTGTGTGTGTGTGTGTGTGTGTTTTAATCAAAAGACAGTTTCATAATACAAGAGAATCTGAATAAATTATGCACCATGAAATACACAAAAGTATAACCTTTAAAATTAGGGCCATTAGCAACAAAATCCCACAACACTACCTTGTCTTATGAACACAGATTAGAAAAAAACCCACTTTTTAAAACTTAACTAGGATGACTTGACTTAAAATAATTTTGGCTCAAATCTAATTCCACAACATTATTAGTAACCCAATTACTTTTTGGGTTTGGTTTGGTTTTACAAAGCTCACACACTGTTCCATGAGTGGGTTTGTTTTTCTACTTTTGGCAAACTGAAGTCAAATCAGCTCAGTCCTATTCCTAAACTGTGTTCAGTAAAAATCTCATACTAATTATCCTAGAACTAGTCAACACTCAAGTATTCACTTTAGAGAACAGAATCTATCCACTGCTTGTCCTCTTCTCTCTTTTGTGTTAAGATGCTTTTAAAAAGAATGGACAGTGCTGGTGAGATGGCTCAGTGGTCGAAAGCACCTACTTAGAACAAGCTTAGCAAAGCACAGGGACCGCGGTTCAATCCCCCAGCACCACATGCCAGCAGCCCCGCCCCCCAA
>NW_004524640.1:12662669-12678289 GCF_000260255.1 Octodon degus | reverse complement strand
ATAAATAAATAAATAAATAAATAAATAAATAAAATAAAAATAAAGAAATAAATAAAATAACTTTCCTAACCTACACTCAAAACTTAATTGTTGGGGCCGGGGAGATGGCTCAGTAGGATAAGTGCTTCTCTGGCAAGCGCAAGGGTCTGAGTTCAATCCTTGGTTCTGTAAAAACAAAACAACCCTTGAATTGTTAGAAATAGTATTGTAGGTTTTTTGTTTTCCCATTTTATGTATTTGGTACAGGGTCTCACTACACAGCTCAGACTCACAGTAATCCTGTTTTCAGCCTCCCCAGCACTGGTATTACCACCCTGGACTTGTTCACTGGCTCAGTGGCTGGCACAGCATGTGGGTACAGGGACCAAATCCTGGTCCCTGCACTTGCCAAAGCAGGCACCTTGTCCGTTGAATTATCTCGCCAACCCTATAGTATTCTTCTACTTGATGAACCAGAATACAAATTTTAAAACCTGCTTATCAGCTCGGCATGGTACCACGTCTATAATCCCAACACTCATGAGGCTGAGGCAGGGCTGTTGTGTGAGGCCAGCCTGAACTACACAGCAAGACCCTGTCTCAACAAAACAAAACAGAACAGGGCTGGTAAGATAGCTCAGTAGACTAAGCAACTGCTTAGGCAAGCACAGGGGCTGGGACAGATCCCTGGCACCACCTGCCTCACTGGCCCCAACCACAGGCTGATGAGCTGACCACCCAAACTGGGCGTGGTGGTGCATGCTTGTAATCCCAGCACTGTGGAAGCTAAAAACAGGAGGATTACTTTGAGTCCAAGCTGAGGGAGTGAGACCCTGTATCAAATACATTAAAAAAAGAAGGTAAAACCTGTTCATCAAAGAAAGAAAGATAGGGCCAGTGAGATAACTCAGTAGAATAAGCGCTTGCCGCCTGGCAAGCGCAGTGTCCTGAGTTCAATCTCTGGTACCGCAAAAACAAAACAAAAACTTCAAACTATATAATGTGAAGGAACATTAAGAGAATTAAAGTCAGGGGCCGGGGAGATGGCTCAGTGGAATAAGCGCTTGCCTGGCAAGCTCAGGGACCTGAGTTCAATCCCCAGTTCCACAAAAAAAAAAAAAAAAAAAAAAAGAAAGAAAATTAAAGTCAAATATCCAAGTTGAAAAGATAGGTTAAGACTTCTAAAGCAACTGGAAAGACCCAAGTCTTATTTAAATTTGGATAAAGATGATAATCTGTTGAATGATGGCAACTGCTCAATCTTAAATCCAGGACAGTTAAGGGGCAAAAGTATAAGCAAATTTCAAAATATGCCAGGAGAGAGGGGGCACAACCCAAGTCTCACAACACTGTCCAGAGCTGCCTAAAACTTCTAAACTCAGGGCCAGGTGTAGTGGTGCAGACCTGTAATCCCAGCACTTGTTAGACTGAGACAGGAGGATGCTCCAAGTTCAAGGTCAGTTACAGCTATATAGTGAATGCAGTATCAGCCTGTACTACACAGTAAAATCTTGTTGGGAGGGAGGGTGGGTGGCTGGGTCTATCTGGGTTCAACTGATCCTATCTGCCTCAGCCTACCAACTAGCTGGGATTACAAGTAGCCAGTCCCCAAATAGTGCTCAAAATATGTACCCACTGTCCTAGAACAATGACATCAGAAGGTATACTTTGGAAAGAGTAAATGAAGATTTATTCTTTTTTTTTTTTTTTTTGAAGATTTATTCTTATGTTCAAGTTTCAAAATTCAAACAAAGATGGGATTCTATAACTGATCAAAAACAAGACCCAGGGTCCATTTCAAAAGCTTTACATTAGGGGCTGGTGAGATGGCTCAGTGGTGTAAAGCACCTACTTGGAACAAGCTTAGCGAAGCACAGGGACTGCGGTTCAATCCCCCAGCACCACATGCCAGCCAGCCCCGCCCCCTGGTGGGCTGAGCTGGCCACACACACACACACACACACACACATAAATAAAATTAAAAAAAAAAAAAAAAAGCTTTACATTGAACATGACTCGCTCTTTATTAATTTACTAATCAGCAGCATTTCTTAGTGTGAAAATAAGAAGGCCAGGAGTGGTAGTGCACACCTGTAATCTCAGCACTTGGGAAAGCTGCTGTGAGTTCCAGCACTATGTAGTTGGGGGGGCGGAGGGGCAGACAGAGGGGAAGGGGAAAGAATGTGTCCATTAAATCTAAACTGCTAACTTAACTATCACCGAATATTTCTTGACTGAGTAAACCTTGGTGCTAAACAATTTATTATACTGTCTTTAACAATAACAAAAAGCTCCTAAAAATCCAAGGAACAAAGGGGAAAGAGTGAATGGCTTCTGAACTGGCATCTACTATTTTTGGTATTGTTAACAACTAGTAAACAAAATGTGAATTAAAAAAAAAAAATGTGTGGACCTTAGAAAGCTGACTGGGGGGGGGGTCAACTTTGGTAATTACAATTTACCACAAATTTTCCAGAAATGATAAATTCATTGCGAAATAAGACTCTCCCATTCTGCCATTGGATTCTCTTCTTGCTGGTTCTGTACAGCATCATTAGGTTAGTCTTTTATGAACCATGTCACTCCTCTCCCTGAAATGTTTACCTTGATTGGCACAATAAATGGCCAATTCCTCAGCATTATTTCTGATTTTCCATAGTAGACCACACGTTCTCTTCAATCTCTCCCATGAGCACACCCTAACCACAACAATATGCCACCCACATCAGAACCATTTTTTATGTGCTTCCCTTGAAATAGTCTTCCAACTTTTCCTACTTCCAAGAAAAAGTAACACTTTCAGATCCAGCAACCCTGTTCAAAGACACATTTTCTCTAAGGATTCTCCACAACATCCAAAACCTACCCAGGAGCCGGGGAGATAGTTCAGTGGAATAAGCACTTGCCTGGCAAGCACAAGGACCTGAGTTCAATCCCCGGTTCTGAAGAAAAAAAAAACAAAAACAAAAAACCTACCCTGTCAGAAATTGTCACTGCCCTTTCTTTAACAGAACATAACTTGAGGAAAAATGTGTACCTGAGTACCAAGCCAATCTGAAGACTTTGAAAACAGAAACCAAATTAACTAGCTAGTCAGATGAAAGGGCAACACCTATATATCCACCACCCGGGAGCATGAGGAAGGTATCTGAGTTGCAGACTTGTATAAAATATATATGATGACCCTGTCTCAAAAACAAAACAAAACAAAAAAACCTGCACAGTGTATTCAATGCCTGATGGCTTCAAGGAGATACAGGCACACCAAAGGCAAAGAGTAAGAACCACACAATTCAGTATGTCTAAAATTTTAAACATGTCACCAACCTCGTGGCTACAAACCCTAATAATTCTCTTCCAATAATCTCATCGTGGAGGCATCTAAGGTACAATTCTGTCCCAGTGACAGAGCAGCTGGCACGGACAGCAGATGCTCTCGCCAGCGTTGCGGGCCCTCTGGCTCTGCTGTCCATCCCTACCACTCAGCTAAGTGACGGGCTCCCTGAGGTGCTGCTCTCTCCGGCTGTACACCTCTTCCTGCCCCAACCAGGATCATTCTTACTGTCTCCACCCAAGAGATCACCCATCCTCACTCTACGTAAGGTCTGTGCTCACAGGAGACTTCTCCCCCTTTGTATAATAAAGTCTAGAAAGGAGAGAATTAAAAATTACCACAGTGCTCTCTGTACAGAGAATAAATGTCTAGCACACAAAAATGCAGGCTCAACTCTTCTAAACCAGCATTCTTCAAAGTACAAGTCACCTGGTATGATGGTGCACACATGTAATCCCAAGCCCTCACAAGGCTGAGGCATGAGGATCAAGGCAGTCTGGGGTACACAGTGAATTCAAAGTCTGCCTGAACTGCACAGCAAGACTATCCATCTTTAAATAAAAAAAAAAAAAAAAAAAAAAAGATACCCAGGCCAGCTTCAAACTTTCCCATCCTTCTACTTCAGCCTCTCAAGTAACTGGAGTCACAGGTGTGTGTTCCACACCCAGTTTATTCCCATATTCTGATACAGTACTAAAAAAACTTACTCTTTGGGTAGACAATGCAAAACTACATTATTTGACTTGTTCTACTCTCCCAACTTTGTGTACTTGCCTTTATCTTTACCCATTCTATCTATTTATCAGTTTTTAAAAGCAAACCTACCTCTACTTTCCTTGTATATTTACCAGTGAAGTTAAAAGGTTAACACTTTTAGTGAGCACATTATGCAGCAGCAAGCACTGTACTAGCTAGCACTTGGGTTCTTGTTTTGGAGACAGTCTCCCTATGTAGTTCAGACAGGCCTTGAACTCAATGGCATTCCTCCTGTCTCACAGGCCTGCACCACCACTCCTGGCCTTGTGATAATAAGCATTTTATAAGAATTCATATTTACTCCTCACCATAACCCATAAGGTATTACAGGTGAGAAAGTTGAGACACAGGTTAATAGGCCCCAGGTTCAGTTAACAAATGCAGACACAGGAGGATTTGACAATCCACTACTTTTTTTTTTGAGACAGGGTTTCACTACAAAGTTCCTGCTAGCCCTGAAGTCACTTTGTATTTCAGGCTGGTCTGAACTAAGTGTGCCACCATACCCGGCTATCCACATGCAGCTCTCCGTGCTCTTCACCATTCACTTTTTCATTTACTTCTCAACAAAACTACCAATTGCCCTTTTGGACATATAAAAATAAATGTAGGTCTAAAGACAAATTATATCCTAACTGCTGAAAGAAGCTTAATACCTCAGTATTTATTCTTTTTGAGAACCAAACAGTAATAAAATTTTCTACAGCATGAAAAACAAAATTAACTGCAAAAGTTGATGTCATAGGAATTTTACATGTCGTACAACTTGGTTCCCTTACCCATTTTTTTTTCTTACCCATTAATTTTGATAGTTGTCATACTTAAATTCAACTTCAGAAAGAAGGAAACTAAATCTGGCCAAAAACAAAAGTCATCTTACTTTTCCATTAATTTTTGGGTGTGCGAATTGGCACAACAGCTTCTGAACTGTTAGGGTATACACATCAGGAAGGATTTTACACCCCTACTTATATCTACAATATTTTATTAGAGGATCAAGCATTCTTCCACTCTTTTTCCTTTCCATTTAACCACTTCATGTCTCTAGAGACACCACAAGGCATTAGTTTTTAACTGTAGCAATTTTCCTCCTTTATATGGAGCAGACTTGAAGAGGCAGAAAACCAGAGTAACAAAAAATGCCCCAAAGCAACCAAGGAGGGCCTTCCCCACCCACCTTTCTACTCAACACAATAGGTTTCCTACCTGCAACAAAAGGTGAGCTGCTGCTGGAGGGGATGCCCAAAATATCCCCTAGAGAAATCTCACGCATGGCCTTCTCCTGGTTCTATCAATGGATATGTGAGGCCTTCAGAATGAGGACTTGACAGAAATCGGAACACTTGGCAAAATGTTCTACTAAACACAAGTCAAGAATGCCTCACTAGACCAAAGGAGGTCATACCTTGAAGACTTAAGATACAGAATTCTAAATATTCATGCCTAAAATTAAAATTAAATCATATAAAGAGCTAAAGAGCAAGGCGGTCTTCATCAAGATGTTCTGATTAGAACGGTATCACTGAAATGCAATTTTGAGAAAGTAAAACTGGCATTTTCAAAATCCTTACCGCTTCTCTAAGATATGCACTAATCTAGTGATCAAAAGATAGATATACCTTACATACCACCTGCCCTGTGCCATTAAAATTCGGAAGAGGAGCAAGTCACACCCGATACACAGGACTACAAAAGAATCTTTACCCCACTTTATTATGCCAGATCCTAAAACTGTCCCACACAGAATCTGTTTCCAGAATCTGTAAGTGTATACAGCAATAAATTATTTTTTATCTTCTCTATAGTACTGGGGACTGAACTCATTGCATTTAATAAAGAACATAAATTCTCACTAAACTGCACAAGTTTAAACTTGTGATGCTCCTGCCTCAGCTTCCTGAACTGCTAGGATTACAGGTGTGAGCCACCACACCCAGCTTAACTTTACATTCTTAGAAGCAAGGACAGAACACATTCCCTGAGCATGAAGGCAACAGATTCTCATCTTTTTATCATGCATATTGGAAATAGGATCAAGAAACACTTTCAGAACTTATCTGGTACTAACTTTTCTGAGTAATTTTTTTTTTTTTTTTTTTTTTTTAATTACTAACAGCTTTTATGGCTGGGGTGGCAGCACACGGCTATAATCCCAGCACCTGCCTATAGTCCCAGAACTCGGGATGCTGAAGCAGGAGTTTCCCCAGGAGTCTAAGGTCAGCCTGGGCTACTTACTGAGTTCAACGCCGGCATGAACTACAAAGCAAGACTCTGTCTCCAAAGAAAAAAATCACTGTCAGCTAGACAAGGTAGCTTACACCTATATCCCAGCACTCAGCAACAGTAGGCAGGAAGACCACCTTGAGTTTAGGGCCAGTCTGGACTACAGAGTTCATTCATTACATGAGACCCAGTCTCAAAAAACCTAAATAATTAAGTCACTTTCCTTCTCTATCAATGCCCAACCTCAAAAAATCTTAAAAGCCAGGTTTGGTGGCACTCACCTGTATTTCCCAGCACTATGGAGGATGGGGCAGGAGGATCACTGAGTGTTCAAGGCCAGCCTAGGCTACATAGTAAGTTCAAGGCTAGTCTTACACAATGAGATTCTGTCTCAAAAAAATAAACAACTTGAAAGTTACAGCTTATGGGCCAGGGATATAGCTCAGTGGAATAAATGCTTGCCTGGCAAGCACAGGGTCCTATTTCAATCCCTGGTTCCAGCAAAAAAAAAAAAAAAAAAAAGTTGCAGCTTAAATACTATTTTGTAATGCTTTTTTTTGGTCACTTTGAGACAGGGTCTCACTTTGTAGCTCAGGCTGTTATCAGAACTCCCAAAGATACTCCTGCCTCAACCTCCAGAGTGCTGGAATTCAGGTGTGCGCCACCACATCTGGCTTTGTAAAGCTTTAGAATCTCTTTATCACTGGATTCCAGGTTTCTTTCCTATAAAGGTAACACACTCAAACACTGTTGGTAGATGTATTTACACTACAGAATTTGTATGCCTGAATCACCGTTTTAAAAAATTTCTGAGAATCATGGTGTACACGCCTATAATCCCAGCACTTGGGAGGCTGAGGCAGGAGAATGGGCCTGGGCTACAAAGTAGGCTGTAGGCCAGCCTAAGCTGCAAAGGGAGACCCTGTCACAAAGAAAAAGACACACACACACACACACACACACACACACACAGAAAGCTTCTCCAACCAGGGATATAGCTCTGCAGCACAAGTACCTGACTGGCAAGCACAGGGTCCTAGGTTAAATTCCATTTACCTAAATAAATAAATAAAGCAGAAATAAAGTTTCTGGGATCCCTGGGCACCCATTTGCAATACCAGCACTCTTGAGGCAGGAGGACCACAGCTAGTTCAAGGCCATCCTGAATTGCACTGAAACTTTTAGTCTCCAAAAACAAGTTTCTGAAGTCTAGAATTTTGGACTCATTTTAACCAGTTCTGGATAAAAACCATAATTAAGTATCAAGGGACAATTTCCTTTTACATTTATAAATATCCAAATAGCACGTCAAAAATCAAAACATTGGGGGCCGGGGAGATGGCTCAGTGGAATAAGCACTTCTGTGGCAAGCACAAAGGCCTGAGTTCAATCCCTGGTTCCACCAAAAAAAAGAAAGGAAAAAAAAAATCAAAACATTGAATTGTAAATTTGAAAGTGAAGTACCTCCACTAAAAGTTACTTGCAAACTTAACACTACACACTGCAGGACTCAAACATCAAACAGTAAGCTGCCCCACATGAAGTTCATAGGGGAAAAAATCTTGCATGCACCCAGACTGGATACAACTAACCGTACATCAAGAATTCCTGGAGTAGAAACTTAACGAAAGGAGAGAAAAATTATTCCCTACAATTTTTTTAAAAAGTAACTAATACTGGGGCTGGGAAGATGGCTCAGTGGAATATGCGCTTCCCTGGCAAGCGCAAGGGCCTGAGTTCAATCCCCAGTTCCACAAAAAAAAAAAGTAACTAATACTAAAATTAATTCAGTATTCATCATAAATTCATCCCAAAGTAGAAAGGTTTTTTTTTGTTTTGTTTTTTTTTAACATTTACAGCTCATAATTATTCAAAGATCTCTCATGTAGCAAAGATTTTGGTTAGTAACCAGGTGAACTACTACCAAAATGAGTTGGCCAAACTTATACCATGTAGCTGAAGAGCACATGTGGATCAGATGGAGAATGCACCTGACATGTTCAAATGGAACTCCAAAACGATGCTGCTCAAATAGGGATCAGCCATATGAAAAATACAAAGCTTGCCTTATAATATCGAAGTTATTAACTCAAATGAAAAACTCCTATGTTAGACAAAAATTCAAGAAACATCATAAAAATCTCTGTCAAGAGTACATGCGATGTTGGGGCCGGGAGATGGCTCAGTGGAGTAAGTGCTTCCCTGGCAAGCGCAAAGCCCAGAGTTCAATCCCCCGTTCTGCAAAAAAAAAAAAAAAAAATGCATGCGATGAAAAGCTGAATAACACTAGAGTGGAAAGGAAGACAGGGAAAAGTGTATGCATTTTGGAGAAAAAAAAACAGCTGAAAAGAATTCCCGAAGCCCACACAAACTTCAAAAGCATAAAGTTCATGCACAGCCAAGGTAGGTAGGTCCTACCGTAGGTGAACACTGCAACATTCCTTCTCAATTTTTGCATATTAGCTAAAACTTGTGATTCGCTACAGATCTACTTTATAAAAGCAAAGGATTCAAATTACTTGTCGTGTCCTATTTTTATCCTTTAAAATGAAGTTTACTTAGAAACATGCCCTAGAAGTTCTCTACAAACTTTAACTATTAGGAATTCTTGCTGGCAGACGGAGGGATGACACTGAGGCTGTTCTCTGAGAGTTAGAGATGCTCATAGTAAGGAGCAACATCTTGTGGACTGTCAGATGGCCAGCCATTCTTCCTCTTCATCACTCTGGCATCTCAAACTAAGACAGCAAAAGAGAAGGCTGGTGGCCATGAGGACTCCATCATTAAACCAACAGTAAGTACGATAGGAAAGAAGGAATGATGGAAGAGGTCTCCCTGAATTTCTCCTAACAAAGGCGCTGTGCTTAACTGAGTGAATGAAGAAGCCCAGAGAACTATTAAACTAATCATAAACTCCAAATGTTTGAAAACTAAGAGGGCAGTAACAGGCACAAACACAAAATCTAACACACTTTCTAAAGTTCTGGTCTCTCAACTACTAATCTCGATTTCCAGGTACACAATTCGAAAATAAAAATGGCTTTTTCTTTCTCAAGTAAAAAAATGAATAAACTGCCCTACTCCCAAATAAAAATACAGTTTCAGACACTGTGGTCCCACACCAAATAACTGGGAAATGCGAAATGAACTGCGCTCCATATTGATTCTTAAAGCAAATAAGGGGGGAGCCAAATGCTGTAGACAGAATAAAATGATTTTCCAAATTTCACATCAAACCTGAAACCCCGGCTCCCACAGCACAAATATAAATAAAAAAAATTTTACACTACATTCCTCAGCAGAAATCTTTTGCAAAGGAGCGAAAACCGTGAAAAGGAAAAGTGGGAAAGTAGAGAAAACCAAGTAAGGGCACGGAAAGGATTCAAAATCCTTCACCAACAATGACAAAAAATAAAATAAAAATTGCATAAAAGCCCTTACACACAAATGCACTGGCGTTTCTCAAATCACACTACATGGAGGCAACAATAAAGGCTGTTTCCATCCAGAAGCCACTTCCGAGCTCTAGCTCTAATTCCAGAACACACATCGACATGACACAGTGTTGCAACAAATGTATCGGGGCAAAGAAAATGGTTGGGCTACTGGACGCCTTCGTCCAGCTCATTCAACCTTTAAGATTAACTACTGGTCAGGGAGCTACGAGGAGACAAGAGGAAAAAAAAAAAACCCAGAATAATAAAAGTGCAACGAGCAGAAAAGGTCCTGGGGTGTGGGGATGGCCGGGGCTCCCATACTAACCTGTGCCATCGCTGGCCGACGCCGAGAGGGCCGGAGACGAGAGTTTAGGCCGCTTGGCTGAAGGCGGCCCCGGTTCCACCACATTCTCGGCCATTTTTAATTCTTTCGGAGATACAGGCGAGGAAAGCGAAAATTCTCACAAAATCTCTTCTGCAGCCCAGGGTGCCCGCCCCGCTCCCGAGGGTGGGCTGGAGGGGGCTCGGCCGACCCCGAGGGGGGTGGGGAAGTTCCTTTTTCTCTTCGCCGGGTCGCAGCGGCCGGAGAGGGATGCGGACCCGAAGGAAAGGTAGGGGCAAGTGCGAGGGGCCGGGCCTGAGCCAAGCCCGGAGGAAGACACAGCGACACCGACCACCGAGCGCGTCCGCCGCGGCGAATTCCCGAGGACTCGCAGCTCTAGAAACGCTGTCCCCGGCCCGCCACGGCCGGCCCCTGCCCAGCCGAGGTCTCTCGGAGCTCCGCCGCCGCCATCAGCCTCTTCCTCCTCGGCGCTGTCCTCCTCCTCATCATCGCCACAAGGAGGCGGGGGCGAAAAGGGGGAAAGGAGGCGGCGACGAGACACTCACCTCCTCCCGGTGCCCCCTCCCGGGCCTGCGCCCCCACCCTCCGCGCCGCCGCACCGGCCCTAATGGCCGCGCACAGCTCACCGAGTCTAGAGCAAGGAGACGCCGCCACCGGCTCACATCGCGCGGCGACCGGCAGAGGCACGGCGAGAACGCCGGGCGCTGAGCTCAGCGGGCCGAAAGGCTAAGGGACCGGCCGAGTAGCGCCGCCCGCCCGCCCGCGCCGACGCCGAGCGCACCGACGAGGCCTCGCTCGGGCGGCGGCGCAGGCAACCTTCGCCCGCTTCTCCCGCGGAAAATTAATCAACAGGGCCGCGGCTCGGGCCCCCAGCCCCGGCAGCCAGGTGCCGGGATAGCCCGCCCCCCCGGGGCTCAGCTCCGGACGCCCCGGGCACGGGCGAAGGCGCCGCGGGGCGCGGGGTTATGTAATGGTCTCCCCTAGGCGTCGACGTCTGTCGGGCTCCCGGGCCGCTGTGGGGGTGTGTGCGGGTGGCAGGCGGGGGCTGGGGGTCGCCTCGGCCCGTGCGCCCCGGGCCCCCGGCCACTGTCTTGGCCTCGGCCGCCGCGCTCCGGCCGGCTCCTCGCCGCACTCCCTCGCTCCCGCAGTTCACACTCCACCCGTCGTCCTGCCTGCCCACTCTCGCCCGCTCCCTCTCGCCCTCTCTCTCGCTCCCCCCGAGTCTAGCACACAAACAAGATGGCGGCTGTTGTTTCTTCCCTCTGCCGAACCCTCCTTACAGGCTAGCGGCAGCGACGGCGGCCGGAAATGAGCCAAGGGGGGTGAAAAGGGGGAGGGGCCGGGCCTCCGGGGGAGGGGGAAGGGGCGGGGCCTCACGCGAGCCGCTCACACAATGGGGGAAGCGGAGCCGGGGGCGGGGCCGCTTCCAATCACGGGATCCGCCCAAAGCCCCAACGCGGTTGGCGCTTCCGCAAACTCCCCCGGCGTCACTCGTTGGCTCCCTTTAAAGGGGAGGTTTTGCGGCGGAGGGTCGAGGGTGGACTAGGAACCTATTTTCCGTCGGTAGACAGTTACGGGGGAATGTACTTGGGCTGGGCTGAGCGCAGGAGACCGGTGAGAGCGCAGTGACGGAGCCCGGGCGCTACCGGAGAAGGCGCCAAGTCACGGCGCAGGTAGCCGAGCAGAAACGCCAGTGGGCGGGCCCCCGGAACCCGGCTGGACCACCGAGCAGAGATTGCGGGCTGTCCCGAGTCTCCAGCGCATCCTCGGCCGCCAGGAGGGAGCGGCTACATCCCAGTCACACTCATTAGGAGTTGCATGTTCTCCAAATTTTCCATTTTGTTGGTCAACAAACACCTATATCACTTTCATAATTAGAAAAATCACAACAGTGAGATGTTTTAGGGCCAAATGCAAACCCATTCCTTGCCCGTCAAGTGCTCGCGTGCGCTTGCCGGGCAACCTCCTCGCCTAAGACTCCAAAGTGTTCTTGTGAACATGCCTGAGACCGGAAGACCTGCTAGGGGATTTTCACCTCAAAAAATAACTATAGGTAGTGCCTAGTTAATATAGATAAGGGGGAAAGCGAAGATATAAAGTGCTAAAGGTAATGTAAAACATGTAAAAAGCCAAAATGCACCGGAGCCATGGCTAAAGATGAGATCCTGGGTGGGGGACAACAGTTTCAGAGCTGAGAGTCAGTTTACACCTTGGCCTTGGCTACGTTGGTACTGAACGAGGTGGCAGGGTTGAAAGTGGTCTCCAGAGAACCCACAAAACGTTACGGAGATGCTTAAAACCTCAGGAGGCTGGGCAAGAGAATTGCAAGTGCCAGGCTTGCCTGGGCGCCATAATAAAACCCTTTCTCTCCCATTTCCTATCTTATGCTCCTTAGTGGTATCTGCGTGTTGCTGAAATGGCTGGGTTTTGGGACAGGGTTTTACTGTGTAGCCCAGGCTGGTCTAGGGTTTCTTTGGGTTGGTTTGTTTGTTTCCTATCTGAAGGATGAGCATGAATAACTTAAGAACCTAGGTGGCAAGGAAGCACTCAGGTTGCCCCCAAAGGTGGCATTGTATCCTGTGATGTCCTAGCCCTGTCACCCAAACTGCAGCATAAAAGCAGACACACGGGACAGTAGCTGTTTACCCTAGGGCTGTCACAGGGCTGAGTTCTGTGTAGGGGTATGGCCAAAATGGGCCTTCAGGAACGGCTGTTGTTTTTGATGGTGTAGAGACTCATTTACAGTGAGGAAGACAAAGGCACCATACTTGGGGGTTTGCTGGGAATTTCCTTGCAGGACATTGCTTGCCCAGTTTTCCAAGCACTTTCTGATGTTAGGAAAAAGATTTGTCTAAAGTTGTACAGAGGGCTGGGAAGATAGCTCAGTAGAATAAGCGCTTGCCTGGCAAGCGCAAGGTCCTGCGTTCAATCCCCAGTACCGGGGGGGAAAAAAAAAAAAAGAAAGAAAATGTTGTGCAGAGATTCCAGTTTGAGTATAAGCAGTTTTTAAATAGACCCTCCCCCATGACCCAGTGAAAATGTGAAGCTGGACATAGTGGCGCATGCCTATAATCCCAAGACTGGAGAGGCTGAGGCAGGAGGGTCCCTGAAGTTTAAGGCCAGCGTAGGCTACGTAAGGGCACCTTATCTCCCATCAACCAATCAAACCATAAAATACTGTGACTGTAAGTTTAAGAAAAAGAAGGCATAAAAACACTGTAAGAATATTGCACAGTGAAAATCAGAGGCCACCAACATGCCCAGGTAATCGGTAACTTGGTTGTTTGGCATGCCAGGCTGAGGCAGCAGGATCCTTGAGAGTTTTAAGACCAGCCTGGGCTACAAAGTGAGCTCAAGGCCAGCCTGAGCTGCATCAAAAAAAGATGCAGAGGGGCTGGGGAGTTAGCTCGGTAGAGTAAGCACTTGCCTGGAAGGGTGAGTTCAATCCCTCGTTGTGCAAAAAAAAAAAAAAAAAAAGTAGACCCTGTCTCAAAAACAAAACAAAACACCCCCCAAAAAAGATAAAATGTTAATTGTTGGCGCCATGTGCAGAGAAAGGTAAATCCATATGGAAGTTGACTCCCAACAGGGGGCACTCAGAAGATGGCAGAGTTGGTAGGGAAGAGTAGGGCACTGAGTTCAAACGGGAGGGGATCACAGGTGCGCCCCACCACCCCGCTAGGTTTTGTTGTCTTCGATGGGTCTTTCTGTGTTGCTGAGGTGGGCCTCACGCAACTGGCAACCCAGCAGCCTCAGCCTCGGGGCTCCCTGAGAAAGGCTCTGCTTTATGAATAATGGAGGGGCTGGCGCATGGTGAGAGCTCAGCAGCCTTTGGCTCTGACATGGAAGGGAGTGTGTATGCATTAAAGGGTCGGACGAAGAGGAAGGTGCAACTTGGGCAGGGCCAGTACTGCTGTCCCTGAAGCTGGTGACCACTCCCTGGCAACCACACTGGCTCTTCCACAGGCAGAGAAAGAGCTCCCTTGTAAGCCATTCTGTCTTCACCTTGAAGCCCAGTTAGCAATCCAGCTTCCCAGGAGGAGAGAAGCACAGATATCCGTGCAAAAGTCAAAGAGCCAGGCTTGGTGGCCACACCAGTGATCCTAGCACCTGAGAGGCTGAGGCAGGAGGATCACCACATGTTCTAGGTCCGCCTGGACTACAGGGTGAGGTGCTTTCTAAAAAAAAAACAAAACACCAAAAATAAAGAAAAGATATCTAAGGACACGTTTCAGCATGAAGACCTTGATTCAACCCTATTATCACAAAAGGTAGAAGAAAAAAATTGCAGAATTTGTAGGACAAATTTTGTGCGTGCACAGCAGGCCGGTCTTTCCTGCAGCTGTGCCACTGAGCCTTGAACCCAGGAAACCAAGGCCATTCCTGAAGGGAAAAGTTAAAATCCTGACAAAACTGCAGGTGTAATTCTGCTCAGTTCCAAGGCCCAGGTAGTGAAGTTTATAGAAAAGCAGCAGAGTGGGGGTACCAGCCCCAAAGCCCAGGAGTGACAGGGCCTCGGCTGGGAGGTGGTGATGGTCAGAATGCACTTACAGTCCCAGAATTGTGCACTCAAAAATGGCTAGGATAAAAAATTTGATGTCTGGTTTACCTTAATATATTTTTAAAATTTTCAGCAATTAAATGGTTAATTGCATGTAATCACTATTGTACTGCAATACAAACCTGATCAATGAAAGAGCCGTAGGATGCTAGAGTGTGCTGAAGTTACTTTAACATGGAGTCAGGGGGCCGGGGAGATGGCTCAGTGGAATAAGCACTTCCCTGGCAAGCACAAGGGCCTGAATTCAATCCCTGGTTCCCCCAAAAAAACCATGGAGTCAGAGTCTAAATTACCACAGTGTAATAGCCCTGTATTGCTAAGCTTCAAAACAATAATAGCATGTCTTTGGTGTCTTTATTTTATAAATGTACTTTTTCATAAAAATGGGTCTGAAACTAAGAATTATATACCAAAATTTGTTTTCTAAGGTGTTTTGTTTTTTTTTGTGTGCTGGGTCTCACTAGGCAGCTCGGACTCCTAGTGATCCTCTTCATTTATGCCTCCCTAGTGCTGGGGTTACAGGCGTGCGCCACCATGCTCGGACTCCAACATCTGTTTTTTCCAATTTTTTATTTCTTTTTTTCAAGACAGGATATCACTATGCAGTTCAGACTGGCATTGAACTCCCTACAGAGCCCATACTGGCCCCAAACTCATGGTGATCCTCCTGCTTGAGCCTCCCGAGTGCTGGGTTACAGGCCTGCACCATCACACCCGGCTCCATTTTATTTTTAATACAGGGTCTTGCTATGCTGCTTAGGCTGGCCTAAAACTTGAGGTGATGTTCCTGTCTCAGCCTCCCAAGTGCTTGTATTACAGGCATGTGCCACCATGCCCACTTTATTATTCTTTTTATTAATATAAGTTTGTCATACATAAAGATTACATTCCTGGGACCAGGGAGATACCTCAGTAGAATAAGCACTTGCCTGGCAAGCACAAGGGGCTGAGTTCAATCCTTGGTTCCACAAAAAAAAAAAAAAAAAA
>NW_004524640.1:12652358-12662089 GCF_000260255.1 Octodon degus | reverse complement strand
TTATTATTATTATTATTATTATTATTATTATTATTATTTTATCCTGCTCAGGTTTACTTGTACATAAATAAACCCCCGACAGATAGCACCCCAGAGGGCACACCAGTCCTTCTGTTTTTACATCAGCAGATAAGAGGTTTTACTGTGGCGCCTTCTTGGGGGTCCAGGCACCTTTGCGAACCTGGGCTGAAGCACAAGCTGGAGCCTGGGCCTTGGCTGGAGCGTGGGCCTTTGCCAGCAAGGCCTGAGCCCCTTGGCAATGCAGGCACAGATCTGCTTCCCAAGCTTGGGGTGGGCAACTTAAGCAAGCTGAGCAAGGGCCTTAATAGCCTCAGCGCGTGCACTCATGGCCTTGGCGCTGCTTGCCTGCATCTTCTTGAAGCCCTTCTTGTGCTTCTTGGCAAAATGCATGTTCCTAAGGGACTTGGAATCTACCCCTTTCAGAGATTCATATCTTTGTGACCGAGGTTTCTCGATGCCATTTCTGTGCCATTTTCAGGACTGGTTGTGCGTGATGTGGTTCTTGGACTTGGCCATAACTGCACTGTAAACAGTGGCTGCCAAGTGCCTGGAACCAGAAGAGTCCCTTAACATTATGATCCCAAGGGACGCCCATTTTCCCACAGATGACTCAAGCTTATCCCTTTTTATGGCTGACTACTCCTCCATTGTGTGTACTACCATATTTTCTTTATCATTCATCTCTAGATGGACATATAGTTCACTTCCAAAATTTATCTGAGCTGTGCTGTTATAAATCATGGATGTGCAAGGAGCTGGGGAGATAGCCTGGTGGAATAAGTACTTGTCTGGCAAGCACAAGGTCCTGAGTTCGATCCCAGGTACCACCAAAAAAAAAAAAGGTGTGCAGTCAAGCATGTTGGTGCATGCCTATGATCCCAGCACTTGGGAGGCTGAGGCAGGAGGATTGTCTTGGGCTACATAGTAAGTGTAAGGCCAGCCTGGACTATATGGTAAGATCCTATCTTCAAAAACAAACAACAAAAAAAATGGGTGGTCCATGGATGGATCATAGTAATATGATTGCATTTTGCCTCTTTGGGGAAGGTTCCAGAAGGGACATCCTGTGCAAAAGAAAGGCACGGAGATGGTGTGAGTGCTATACCTTGGGGGGGGGGGGGGGGCGCTTAGCCTGTTTATAAGAGAGGAAGAGAGGCATGCCTCTCCCCCACCCCACACCTTCTTGCTTTTGCTGTCTTCTGCCACCTTATATTATTGCCCCTGGGCTGGGGAGATGGCTCAGTGGAATAAGCTCTTCCCTGGCAAGCACAGGGGCCTGAGTTCAATCCCCAGTTCTGTTAAGAAAAAAAAAAAAAAAAAAAAAAGCTGCTGCCCCTGTGCTAGGTAACGCTGCCTCAGAGCCAGCCAATTACAGACTGAAAGCTCCACAAGCTGTGAGCTAAGTAAACTTTTCCTTCCTTAATTTTGGGTGTTGGGTATTTTGTCTCAGCAACGAGAGAAAAGGAACCAAGACACTGTCCTTTGAAGAATCTCCACACTGGCTTACGTTGTGTTTGTATGAGTTTACATCCCCAGCAAAATATACAAGGGTTCCTTTTGTCTCTGCAATGGCTCCAGCATTTATTACTTGATTTGTTGATGACTCCATTTCGGAGTCAATGGAATCTTGGGGTTGTTTAATTTTCATTTTTCTAATGGCCAGAGAAGGGGGCTGGGGAGATGGCTCAGTAAGATAAGCGCTTGACTGGCAAATGTAAGGATCTGAGTTCAATCCCCAGTTCCGCAAAAAAAAAAAGACAAACTAATGGCCAGAGATGTTGAACATTTTCTCATGTATTTATTGCCCATTTGTACTTCTGAGAACTATCTGTTCATTTTAGTCATCCATTTTTTCACTGGGCTCTACCCCCTCCAGAGATTCATATCCTTGTGACCGAGGTTTCTTGATGCCATCTCTGTGCCATTTTCAGGACTGGTTGTGCGTGGCATGGTTCTTGGACTTGGCCATAACTGTTTTTTTTTTTTTTTTTTTTTTTGGCAGAACCAGAGATTGAACTGAGGCCCTTGCACTTACCATGGAAGTACTTATTTTACTGAGCCATCTCCCCGGCCCCTCGGCCATAACTTTTACTTAGGGGGTACCTAATTTTTTTGGGTTCTTTCTATAGCTTAGATGTCAGTCTTCTGCCTGAGGAACATTTGGCAAAAAAAAAAAAAAAAAAAAAAATTTCCTATTCTATGTGTCTCTTCACTCTGCTGTTTCCCTTGCTGTGCAGAAGCTTTTTAATTTAATATCCCACTTGTTGATTCTTAATGTTATGTCTTGTGCCATTAGGGTTCTGTTCAGAAAATTCTGGCCCCATCCCTGTGACTTCAAGGGTTTTACCTGTTTTTATCTTGGAGCAGATGAAGTGTTTCTCTTTGAGCATTTAGATCTTTGACCCACTTTGATTGATGCATCAAACTGCTAATAATGTTGAAGCGCCTGCCTGGCAAGTGCAAGTTCCTGAGTTCGATCCCCCATACCTAAAAAAAAAAAAAGTTGGAACTGACACAATATATTATACATGCTTGTGATATTTGAACAAACATCGAAAAGAATTTTCTTTATTTTTGTGTTTCAGTGTTTGCTCTCTGCTGTTAGGATAAGGTGTGGGCAGTGGTTCGTTCCTACCACGTGCCCATAAGGGTACACACCTGTGATCCTGGCCCGCAGGAGCTGAGGGACGATTGGGGGCTTGGGGCCAGCCTGGGCTGCATAGAAGACGCAAAGCCTCCCTGGACTAATTAATCCTGTTTCAAAAAAAAAAGAGCCAAATGTGGTGGCCCACTCCTATAATGCCAGCAATCAAGAGGCTGAAGCAGGAGGATCACTGTGTTGGAGACCAGCCCGGGCTACACAGTGAGTTCAAGGACAGCCTGAACTGCGTAGTGAGATCAGGTCTCAAAACAAAAAAGAGCAATAACAAAAATAAATTTTAAAAAAGAACAACAACAGCAAAAATCCAACCTGAGCTTCCATCTCTTACTCCAGAAAGAATGGCTATTATTGGGCTGGGGAGAGGGCTAGTGGAATAAGTGCTTCCTTGGTGAGTGCAAGGGTCTGAGTTTAATCCCTGGTTCTTAAAAAAAAAAAAAAAAAAAAGAATGGCTATTATCAAGGCCTTAAAAAACAACATATACTGGCAAAGTTGTAGAGAAAAAGGAAGACTTTTGTATTGTTTGTAGGAGCGTAAACTAGTACAACCACTATGAAAATCAGTATCGTAATTTCTCAAAAACCTACAACTAGGGGCTGGAGAGATGGCTCAGTGGTCTAAAGCACCTACTTGGAACAAGCTTAGCAAAGCACAGGGACCGCGGTTCAATCCCCCAGCACCACATGCCAGCCAGCCCGCCCCCTGGTGGGCCGAGCTGGCCACACACACTAAATAAATGTAAATAAATAAATAAAAATTTTTTTAAAAGAAATACAACTAAAAAAAAAAACAACCTACAAATAAAATTACATTCAATGCAGCTGTACTCCTAAGCAGCTTCCTGAAAGAGTTAAAGGCATCGCATTACAATGATCCATGCACACCATGTTTATAGCAGCACAACTCATACTAGCTAAATTTTGGAAGTGGCTTGTATGTTTATCAACAGGTGAATTCATAAAGAAAATGTGATAGCTACACACAATGATGGACTATGCAGCCACAAAGAAGGATGAATTTGGGCCATTGTAGGAAAACAGATGCACCTTGAGATCATAATGTTGACCAGACACACAAGCTTAAATATTTACATAAGAAACCCATAGTATAGGCCAGGGATATAGCTCAGGGGCACAGCACCTGCCTGGCAAGAGTGAGGTTGTAAGTTTGATTCCTAGTACAGAAAGAGAGAGAGAGGGGGAGAGAGAGAGAGAGAGAGAGAGAGAGAGAGAGAGAGAGAGAGACCATAAGAAAAGATAGAAGATTGGAAATGAGGAGGTAGACATTTTGCAGATGGGAAAAGGAGTCAGGGATGGAAGGAGAGGAGGGGAAGGGAAGTAAAATGCACGAAGAGACCGGGGCCGGGGAGATGGCTCAGTGAATAAGCGCTTCCTTAACAAGTGCAAGGGCCTGAGTTCAATCCCTGGTTCCACCAAAAAAACAAAAACAAAAAAACGAAGAGACAATGCAACAGTTCCCAACACAGAGGAGTTCATTGTGGGGCACAAATGTGGACAGTACTAAGAAATTATTTAAAGAAGGAAAAAGGACCAGGGCTGGCAATGTACACCACTGTGAGTTTAAGGCCACACTGAAATTCCTGTGTCCCTCAGACTCCACGAACCTCCAGACTCTTGGGTCCAGACCTGTCCAGGCAGCGTTGCACCCTGCATCGTGGCTTCCTGGCAAGGAAGGGGATGGTGTCACCCACTGATCGCAGGTTCCTAATTTAAGGCCTCATCCATAAGAGGACAAGGGAGAGACAAAATGGTTCTGTGACTATAGTCAGGCCAGTGGGCCTGCAGGAGACTCGCTGGCCCCAGAAGAGATATGATCTACACCTCCTGCCCACTGGGACTCCAGAACCCCTCCTGGAATTTTAGCTACTGGGCCCAGATTCTTCATAGCTACAGCAAATGCCTGTTTGTATTTGTTGTTCACCTGGAACTAGAGCTCCATCCCTCATGGGCCCCCAAGCTGAGTTGGAAGGAAGGACTGAGCTCTGGTCTCCGCACACCACATTCAGGCCTCATTTTACTTCCTTAAGGTGGTCTGGGGCCTCCTGAAGGTCCAGCAACTAGTAGGGGAATTCCTAGCTATTGAGTGTCAAATGAAAAAGTAGCAGAGTGGGTGAATGAATGAATAAATGAGTAAGAAGAGGGAAACTCTATATTTAAGCACACATAAGAGCTGAGCTTGCTGGGGCACACTGTCAGCCCAGTGCTCTGGCAGGCTGAGGCAGGAGGATTGCAAGTTCCACCCCAGCCAGCCTGAGCAACTTGGTAAGTTAGTGAAATCCTGTCTTAAAAGCTACAAGGGCTGGAAAGAAAGAAAGAAAGAAAGAAAGAAAGAAAGAAAGAAAGAAAGAAAGAAAGAAAGAAAGAAAGAAAGAAAAAAAGAAAGAAAGAAGCCGGAGAGATGGCTCAGTAGAATAAGCACTTGCCTGGCAAGTACAGGGTCTTGAGTTCAATCCCTGGTTCTGCAAAAAAAGAAAGAAAGAAAGAAAGAACGAAAGAGAAAGATACCTAAAAATTGAAAGGGCTGAAGATGTCGCTCAATATCTTTTGCATAAAATCAGGACAAAGATGGTCAAACCTATAGAACTTGGCTTCTGTATTGTTTTGATTTGTATTTGTTTTGTTTGTTTTTATGAGACAAGGCCTCACTATGTTTTGCAGGCTGGCCTGGAATTTGCTATAATCCTCCTGCCTCAGCCTCCTGGAGGGCTGGGATTTCCGGTGTGCACCACCACCCCAGCTACAACGGCCATGTATTAACTCCTATTTGGAGGCACCGTGCTGGGCTCCAGGAATACAAAGGCAGTACCACTCCCACGGCTTATCCCTTCTCACTCAGCACACGTAAGAGCTGAGCTTGCTGGGGCACCTCGTTTGGAGAGCGAGGAGACTCACAAACGGGAAGCTACAGTGCAAGTGAGGCACAGTTGCTGCAGTAAGAGGCTCGTGGACATGCAACGTGGACATGGAGGGGGGTCCCCTTGCTCGGCCTACAGTCACATCTCCAGTGGGTCGGTGGGGGGCGCCTACCTCGGCCTCCTCCATGCAGCCTCTTTGCAGGTTTTTTTTATTTTTGTATTTATTTTTCTGTACTGGGCATTGAACTCAGGGCCTCCTTGCTGAGCTGCATCTGCAGCCCTATTTTAATTTTAATTTTATTTATTTATTCATTTTTCTGTATTTGGAATAGGGTCTCACTATGCAGCTTTGACTTGTAGTGATCCTCCTGTTTTCAGCCTCCCCAGTGCATGCCCCATCATGCCCGAACTCCAGGCCAGCACAGCACACAGTGCTGGGGATCAAACCCCGGTCCCTGCACTTGCCTAAGCAGGCACTTAGTTTTTACTTTGAGACAGTCTTGCTAAGTCATAAGTTACCGAGGCTAGGGTCAAACTCCCAGTCCTCCTGCCTCAGTCTCCTGAGGGCTGGGATCACAGGTGTGCCCACAGTACCTGGTCAGCACTGCGTTTTGAGGGGTCAACGAGCTCTGGGATCTCCAGGATCTGCCAGAGGCCAGCAGCCAACAGAGCTTGATAGCAGCCTCTCGGCCACACGACCACAGGGAAACGCTCTTACCACCAATCACAATCAAAGGGGCCGGGGAGATGGCTCAGTGGAATAAGCACTTCCCTAGCAAATGCAAGGGCTTGAGTTCAATCCCCAGTTCCGCTAAATAAATAAATAAATAAATAAATAAATAAATAAATAAAATCACAATCAGGCTAGAAGCACACCGGGCCCCAGCTGAGCCTCCAGATGAATATACAAACTGGGTGCGGTAGTGCATGCCTGTTCTTCCAGCACACAGGAGGCTAAGGCAGGAAGATTGCTGTGAGTTCCAGGCCAGCGGGGCCTACGCAGTAAGTTCAAGAGCAGTCTCAAATACACATCGAGACCCCATCTCAAAACACCAAAAGAGAAAAATTACCAGCCAAGTGATTCAGTACCCTGATTGTGGGCTTGGGAGACCCTGAGCGGGGTGTCCAGCTAAGTTCGGGGTGGACT
Organism: Octodon degus; assembly: GCF_000260255.1. Taxonomy (NCBI): domain Eukaryota; kingdom Metazoa; phylum Chordata; class Mammalia; order Rodentia; family Octodontidae; genus Octodon; species Octodon degus. The sequence continues at coordinate 12,655,386 of NW_004524640.1, read as the reverse complement.
TGAAGCCCACCCAAGTGGTGAGCCAGTCGGGATTGGTGCTGCTTTAAGCTACAGCAGCTGTGGTAAGGTGTTACGCAAGCACAAACAGTGAATGCAACATTTCAGGACAGGAAACAAGAAGGAGTCCTTTTTTCTTTTTTTTTTTGGTACTGAAAATCAAACTTAGGATCTTGCAATTGCCAGGCAGGTACTATGTCACTGACTAAATCCCTGGTGGGAGTCCTTTTTTTAAAGAAATGTACATTGTTTAAGTTGAGAATGGTGGCACAAGCCTGTTGTCCTGGCACTTCAGAGGCCAGCCTCTCACGAGTTTGAGGCCAGCCTGAACTGCATAGCGAGACCCTGTCTCAAAAAAAAAAAAAAAAAAGTATATTAGTTTGCTTGATTTTTGTCTTTTTGAGACAGGGTCTCAATCTGCAGTTCAGGCTGGCCTTGAGCTCAGTCTGTAGCCCAGGCTGGCTTTGAACTTGCCAAGCTCCTCCTGCTTTCAGCCTCCTGAGTGCCAAGGTTACAGGCGTGTGCCACACACCAGCCTAGAAAAGTACATTGTTCATAACTACTTTACACTTCAAAGGGCTGTTGTTCCTCCCGCTCGTGTCCTCTCACTCCCCCTGGTTTCTGTACATACCTCAGAGATAATCTTGCTATAGATAAGAAACCAAATGGAGGGGCCGGGGAGATGGCTCAGTAGGATAAGTGCTTGACTGGCAAACACAAGGATCTGAGTTCAATCCCCGATTCCGCAAAAAAAAAAAAAAAAAAAGAAACCAAATGGATATTACTTTATATTCTCTTTAACATTTTCCTTGTTACTTATTTTATCTTTTTATTTAAATGGTATTATATATAATATATGCTGCTTGTGTGTGTGTGTGTGTGTGTGTGTGTGTGTGGTCTTGGGGGGGGCAGGCTGTCAAACCCAAGCTGGGTTTGAATTCACAGCAGTCCTCGCTCAGCCTCCCGAGGGCTGGGATGTACAGGTGTGTGCCTCCTGGGCAATTCATAAACAAAGAAACTCATTTTTCACGTTTCTAGAGGCTGGAGTCCGAGGGCAGAGCTAGCCTTTTTGTTTCTGTTTGGTTGTGCTCCCGGGCATTGAACCCAAGGGCTTCCCACTGAACCACATTCCCATCCCTTTATTATTGTTGTTATTTTTAAAATTTTGAGGCAAGTTCTTGCTCGGTTGCTAAGCTGCCCAAACAGCATGAGCAGGTAAGGACAACACAGGGGACCAAGCAGAACCGGCGCAGCCACCACCCAGGCCGCGAGGTGAACACACCTGGAGGGGCTCGGCAGCCAGCCACAGCAGCGCAGCGGGGCTTTCTCCGCGCCTTGACCACTGCTGGGAAGCTGTAACTTTGAGACCTTTCCTTGTCTCCTCCAGGATTGGGACAGGACCTGAGCCCTGAGCACCTGCCTTTCTAGTGCAGCGTTTGCTCCTGCACTGTTCCCTGCGTCACCACAGACAGCACTTAACTTTCACCTTTGTGCCTTTGCTCGGAGCCTGGGCCCCGGTGTAGCTCAGGCTGGCCTCCAACCTGGAGGGCTCCTCTGCCTCATCCTCATCTCTTCATCTTGGCCAAACCGCCAAGAAGCCATGCCTGTACCTTTTTGAGCTTTACAGAAAGGGAATTACGCTTTTCTTTTGTGACTTGCTGCTTTAGTTCAAGATTATTTTAGCCAGGCATGGTGGTGTGTGCCTGTAATCTCAGCACTTGAGGAGGCTGAGACAGGAGGATCCCCATGAGTTGGAAGCCAGCTTGTTCCACATAGTGAGTTGAAGTTCAGCCTGCACTACATAGCAAGATGCTGTCTCAAGGAAAAAAAAAAAATGGGGGCATTAGATAGCTCAGCAAACTAAAGTGCCTGCTTAGGGGAGCTTAGGCAAGCGCAGGGACGGCAGCTTGATCCCAGGCACCACATGCCATGCCAGCCCTGCACCCAGGGTAGGCTGAGCAGGCCATGAAAGATAAAGAAAGATTTTTATGCAATCTAACCATGTTACTGCATGACACTCTCATCTGTCCATTTTATTGTGCTATTTTCATTAAATTGATAAACTATAACTTATTTCTTCCATATTACTTACTACTTTTTCCCCTAGTACAAGGTCTTGCTAAATTACGTAAACTGGGCTCAAATTTGCAATCTTCCTGCCTCAGCCTCCCGGAGTGCTGGGATCACAGGAGTATGCCACGAGGCCCAGCTATTTTTCTATATTACCATGGATGGACATTTCAGTTTTTCATTGTGGGGGCTGGCTTTCATGCAGTGGCATGCTGAGTGTGTATGTATACAAAGCTTGACCCCGAGCATAAAAAAAAAAAAAAGGTTGCTAGTCTGGCATGGTGGCTCACAGCTGCAATCCCAGCATTCAGGAGGCTGAGGCAGGATGATCGTTGACAGTTCCAGACCAGCCTGGGCTACAAAGGGAGCTCAAGGCCAACCTGAACTGCATAGCCAGACCCTGTCTCAAAAAGACCAAAAAAAAGTGTTTCTAAGCCGGATGTGGCAGCGCACACCTGTAATCAGGAGTATCCCTTTGCGTTTGAGGCCAGCCTGAGCTACATAGTAAGACCCAGTGTCAGAAACACTGAAGGTGGGGAAGAAGCTTGGCGATTTTGCTGCATTAGAAACAGTTTTGCCGCTGGGGAGATGGCTCAGTGGTCTAAGCGCCTGCCTGACAAGCACAAGCACCCAAGTTCAGTCCCTGGTACCACATGCCATGCTGGCCTCACAACCCCAGGGGCACTGTGTCGGCCCCAAAAGCAGGCATAGTGAGACCCTGGACCAAATAAATAAATAAGGTTTAAAAGAAAAAAGAAACAGCTCTGCCGTGAACACTGACTTGCTGAAGCCTGGTGCCCAGGCCAACGTTTCCTTCAGGGTCCACGTGCTAGAAAGGCAATCTTTCGGTCTCCAAATGCTTCCAGATGTGTTGTGATCATGCCCAGCTGTTCTGCTGAGCAATCTACCACTATCCTCAGCAGCCAGTAGCTGTACATTCCAGGGCTCAATTTTTTTTTTT
>NW_004524640.1:12651154-12652063 GCF_000260255.1 Octodon degus | reverse complement strand
ACCAGCCCCCGATATATAGATTTTTGATAGCTGAAGTTTGTTTTTTGTTTTTAAATTATGTATTTGGTACAGGGTCTCACTACGTGGCCTGGCTTGTAGTGATCCTCCTGTTTCCAGATTCATCAGCACTGGGATTAGAGGCATGTGCCACCACGCCCGGGCTTGGTGGCCAGCTCATTGCACCTGGGGGCAGGTCCAGCGGGGCATGGGGTTGAACCCTGGTCCCTGTGTCTGCCCAAGCAGGTGCTTAGTCTGCTGAGCTATCTTGCCGGCCTTGGAAGGCTGAAGTTTGATCACACTGATGGCCACAGAGTGGCTTTCATCATTCACTCATTCATTCATTCAGAGACAAGGTCTTGCTATGCAGTTCAGGCTGGCCTTGAACCCTGCACATAGCCAGGATGACCTTGAACACAGAGATCCTGCCTCAACCTTAAGAATGCTGGAGGGCTGGGGAAATAGCTCAGCAGAAGAAGCGCTTGCCTGGCAAGCACAGCGTACTGAGTTCAATTCCCAGTACCATCAAAAAAAAAAAAAGGGTGGTGGGATTCCAGGCACTGTGAGCACCACACCTGGCCAGTGGTGTGTCTTGGTTTGATTAGACCTGATTGGTAAAATCTTACTCTAGCCTTTTCCCTTTAACCTTGCAAATGGATCTCCCATATGTGATAAGGAGCTCACCTTCAATTATAAAGAGATGACAAAATCACAATGACACTACTTTTGTCACTATCAGACTAGCCAAAGCCCAAGAGGTTTCCTGGTTTGTTTTTTGGTTTTTGGGTTGTTTTGTTTTGTTTTGTTTTTTGCAGAACCAGGGATTGAACTCAGGCCCTTGCACTTGCCAGGCAAGCGCTTATTCTACTGAGCCATCTCCCCGGCCCCACGGTTTTTTGTGGAAAGCAGCTC
>NW_004524640.1:12642933-12643803 GCF_000260255.1 Octodon degus | reverse complement strand
AACTAGACACAAACCTCAACAAATCTCAACACTCTGGGAAGCTGAGGTAGAAGGATCTTAAATTTGAGTCCTATATGAATAATTTAGCAAAATATGGGTCGGCCAAATAGCTCAGCAGATTAAAGCACTGCAAGCAAGCTTAGGGGCTGGGGGTTCAAAACCTGGGCCTGCCATGCTGGCCCCGATCCTGGGGCACGCTGAGATGGCAATTGAGACTGGGCATGGTGGCGCGCGCCTGTAATCCCAGCTCTTGGGAGGCTGTAAACAGGCAGATCACTATGAGCCTGACCTAGTAGTGAGACCCTGAACACCCTGTAGATGCTTCCCTAAAATAAAATAATAGTAAAATAAAGTAAATTTAGCAAAATATCTTAAAATAAGTAAAAAGGGCTGAGGATGCAGTTCAGTGGAAAGGACCTGGATACAATCCACAGTACCACAGAAAAAGAGGAGGAGGAAGAGGAGGAGGAAGAGGAAGAGGAAGAGGAGGAGGAGGAGGAGGAAGAGGAGGAAGAGGAAGAGGAAGAGGAAGAGGAGAACAGAACAGAAAACAAGGCCAGGTGTATAGCTAGGCAGTACAGCACCTACCTGGCAAGTATGAGTGAGGTCGTGAATTTGATTCCTAGTGCCAATTAAAAAAGAAAGAAAACACAAGGTTTTCATGTGGAATAAAAATAGGGATTAAGGTGCTGGGGAGAGAGCTCTGCGGTCTAAGCGCCTGCCTGGAAAGCACAAGGTCCTGAGTTTGAACCCCGGTACCAAAAAGAAAATAGGGTTTTGGGCTGGTGAGATGGCTCAGTGGTCTAAAGCACCTACTTAGAACAAGCTTAGCAAAGCACAGGGACCGCGGTTCAATCCCCCAGCACCACA
>NW_004524640.1:12637252-12641323 GCF_000260255.1 Octodon degus | reverse complement strand
TGATCCTCCTGTCTGCGCGCCTCCATAGTGCTGGGATCACACGTGCGCGTCATGTCCACGCCCAGCTGAGATTCAGAGCTTAAAGTAAGGACAAGCGTCTTCAAGCCTTCTGAATCAGGGCAGGAGGGCGCCTCCTTACTTTCATGTTTGCTTCCAGGGCACACAGACTCTGGGCCAAGTTAGCCTCTGTGGCGGATTGCCAACTGGTGGTCAGCTTGTAACACCCAGCTGAACTGAGCCAGCGTGGCGCCGGGTGTGGGAGGCCCAGCTGAGGATTGTTGCTGGCAGCATAAGAAGCAGAACAGGAGAAGAGAGGCTGCAGGGAGCTGTTCCAGCTGTTGGTACTCTTGGAGGGCCTTGTCACGCTGGCTTCTCTGATGAACTCAACTGTTGTCAGCCTCAAAGGAGCTCTGGACCTCGCTGTTGTGAGAACAGCTACAGTTCACTTTGGGGTTGTGCTGGTCCTCACTTTGAGCACTGCTTCCTGGCTCCAGTGGGGAAGATGGTACCCTGCTCAGTCTCCTGGAGAAGCTTGTCACGTTGGCTAGTCTGGTAGGAGCTTGGTTATTCTCATTGTCAGAAGAGCGCAGGACCTCACTGTTGCTGAGGGTGGCTGTGGTGCCTTTCAGGGGAACTCTGGTTCTTACCTTGAGCCTTGCTTCCTGGCTCCAGTGCAGATCCCCCAGCCTGCTGGCACAGATCCTTCATCCCGCTGGCGCAGACTCTGTAGCTTCCACCACTGACCTTTGGGCCTTCCCAGCACAGATCTGTGAAGAGGGCCTGCATGAGGCATTGTCACACTGTGGTCAGCCTCTACTTGGACTCGTGGTGGGCACTGCTATGGGCTGTAGGTCTTCAGGTGAACTCAGGCAGGACAATACTGTGGAATCTAGGCCCTCAGCTGGATTCTTTGGTCTTTAGTATGTGGACAGATTTCCTGCACTCTTTTTGTATATGACCCTTTGGGCGACTATTATAAAATAATCATAATTTATAATTAAGTGTTCTGTATTGTATTATTTCCCTTTGCAAAACCCCAAACTATACTACCTCTGCTCCTACCAGGTCTAATGCTCCCCAATCACTCCTTTGAGTTGATTGAATTTTATTGTTTTGGTTTGGTTCGGATTTTCAAGACAGGGTCTTGGGGCTGGAGAGATGGCTCTTGTGTCTAAAGCACCTACTTGAAACAAGCTTGGCAAAGCACAGGGACCGTGGTTCGATCCCCAGCACCACATGCCAGCCAGACCCGCCCCCTGGTGGGCTGAGCTGGCCACACACACACACAATAAATAAATGTAATAAATAAAAAATAAATAAATATTAAAAAAAAAAAAAAAAAGACAGGGTCTTGCTGTATAGTTTAGGCTGGATTTGAATGCACTATGTAGCCCAGGCTGGCCTCAAACTCTGTGTTCTTCCTGCTTCAGCCTCCTAGTGCTGAGCACCACCATTCCTTGCTCAGTTGGTTTCTTTTATAGTCCAGGAATCTAACCTACAGCCTCTTGCATACTAAGAAGCATGTGCTGTATTAGTGATCTACATGCCTGCTAATTGCTTGAATATAAAATCCCAAGGCAGATGGCTTTTAAACCAGGTGTGGTGACCCTAAGGCACAAATACACACAGTAGCCTGAGTCGTTCGGGGTCAAGATCCTCAAATCTCACCAGATTCCCCGGTTTATGCGGTTGGCAGAGGGGTCCAGTGGAGCAGCACTGCTCACAGCATCGTGTCTGGGAAGCAGAGCAAGTCAAGGAGGCAGCTGGGCAGGGAGAGAAACCCTTCCAGGCCACACCTGCAGGCTCCTGCCTCTCCTCCTCAGCCCACACCTCCAACAGCAGGTCAGCTGGCTATAACCTCCGTGGCCCAATCACCTTCCAAAAGCCCTGCCAATGAGTACGAGGCCTTGGAGGACATCTAGATATAAACCAATCACTCCATTCCAGACTCCTGAGTGACTTATGCACTTCTCTTTATGGAAAAATGCATTTAGTCTATCTCCAAGATTTGTCAAAATTCAGCACTGCTGAAAAGTCCAAGTCTCAGGTCTCCTCTGAGACTTAAGGCAAATTCTTAACTGTGAGCCTGGATAAATCAAAAATAAAATCAGAAAGTTAAACACTGACTATATACAATGGCACAGGACAAACATTCTTATTCCAAAAGGAAGCACAGGGGGATAGCAAGAAATCCTATCAAAGCCAGACCTGAGTCCAGCACAGCACATGTTAAATCCCACACGTTTATGTCAAGTGCCCAGAGCAAGCTGTAAACTCCGAAAGGCTTGCAATGCCCCAAACCCTACCACATTGCTGGTGGTTATGGCCATCGTTGCTTCTCTCTGGTTAGCTCTGTTCATTCCTTGGAGCTTTCTTCAGATATTTCATATTCCTGGCTTCTCTAAATTCCTGGGGTTCCACTGCACCTTTGGCTTCAGTCTCAAGCACTGCCCTTTCAGGGGCACATTCCTGGCCTCCCAGACCTTCTCTGAAGTCTAGATTCAGGCCTCCCTGATTCCCAAATCTTGCTTTCTACATGTCTATAAAACCAGCAACATAAGGATGATGCTAAGGTCTGCTGCCAGTCAAGCAACAGCTAAGCCCCCTTGAATCATGGCCACAGAAGGCTCCAAGTGCTTGGATGGTAGAGCACTGTGAACAGATCCTGGGGAATCAATTCCCTCAATGGCTGTTCTCAAATTCCCCAGGACTTCCTTCTCAAAGCAAATTACAGAGTGGGGTAAAGCTCAGCAGCATGGAACCTGCCTGGCAAGTGCAAGATCCTGAGCACAATTCCCATTTTTAAAAAAAAGGCAAATACTTTTGCAATTTTGAGCCTGTTAACAGTCAGGCTTTGTTAATTCCTACCGTGTCTTCAAGCTGTCCTTACTGTTGTCATAATAGATTGTAGGCTCTTTGTTGTTATTGTTGTAACAGGTTGGCTTCTTTTTTAAATTTTATTATTTTTAAGATCTTTTATTTACTTGGTACAGGGTCTTGCTACACAGCTGAGACTCATAGTGATTCTCCTGTCTCAGCCTCCCCAGTGCTGGGATTAGAGGCATGGGGCACCACATTCAGTTTTGGTGGCCAGCTTAGTGAGAGGTCAGCATGGCATGTGGTATTGGGGATTGAACCCAGGTCCTTGCATTTGCCAGGCAGGCACTTAAACTTCTGAGTTATCTCCCTGGCCCCCAGTTTGGCTTCTTTTTAATGCTAATCTTTTCAGTAACCAAGCTCTCTGCTTCAGCTTATAGGCCCTTCTCTTCTGAGGAAACAGAAAGCTTTCAGAATTATTCATCTATGTTCTCTCTCTCTCTCTCTCTCTCTCTCTCTCTCTCTCTTTCTATTTTTTTTAGACAGGATCTGTCTGTGTACTTCAGGCTGGCCTTAAATTCACTACTACATACTGTCCTCAAAGTCATGGTAATTCTCCTGCCTCAGCCTCCCAAGTACCAGGATCATAGGTACTCATCACACCCAGCTGCTCTTGATTCTCAAGGTAGAGTTGGCTAAAGTCCCCCAAGAGTACCCATACTACAGCCTCAACATTAGGTTGTCTTAGGGCTGGGGATATAGCTCAGTGGGATAAGTGCCTGCCTGGTAACTGCAAGGTATCAAGTTCAATCCCCAGTACCATAAAATAAAATAAACATTAGGTTGTCTTGAGATTTCCTCTACTGGATTAATTAGTTCACCATTATTTATCTCAGTCTTGTACAAAGCCACAAGACAGGAGCAAAATGTAGCCAGGCATGGTGATTGATGTGTGCTTATAATTTCAATACTTAAGAGGCTGAGGCAAGAGGATTGTCATGAGTTCAAGGCCAGCCTCCATTGCATAGTGAGTTCAAGGCCAGCCTGAACTACACAGCAAGACCCTGTCTCAAAAATAAATAAATATAGGGCCTGGGAGTTGGCTCAGTAGAATAAGCACTTGCCTGGCAAGCACAAGGGCCTGAGTTCAATCACCAGTTCCACAAATAAATAAATAAATAAATTAATTAGAAAGAAAGAAGATCCAGTCCTAGCCCAGGCCCAGTGAGTGTGTGGGAGAGCTTCCAGATACCC
>NW_004524640.1:12635564-12636497 GCF_000260255.1 Octodon degus | reverse complement strand
TCCTGGTACAAAAAAAAAAAAAAGCCTGTAAAAGCATTTTCATCTTCTGCGTTCTGACCTAAATCTCCCCAAACGTTCATCTTGCAGCATGCAAGGCTTGTTTCTCAAGCTTGCTTCTCCAAAACTTTCCTAACTCCTCCCACCAAGCAGCTCCGAAGGCTTCTGAGCTCCCAGTCACCAGCGGCACAGCAACAACCTTACCCTTGGCACCTTCCTTTCTCCTTGGTTGACGCCCAATACCCAACACCCACAACCTGAAGCGAGGAGGTTTGCATGGCCTCACCCTTCGCCGCTGCACTGCGGGCCGGCTCCAAGCGGGCGGGCGGACGGCAGCGGGCTTGGTGGAGGAGAGCTGCTGGGCGCAGGGACGGGCGGCCGGCGCTGAAGGGAGCCGCGAGGGAGGAAGAGAAAGAACCCGCCCCCTCTCTGACCAACCCCCAACAGCAAGTCGGCTAGAGGCCTCTTCTCCAGTCATCTCTCAAAAGCCTCACCAAGGAGTGCACACGGCTTAGGGGACGATTGAGACAGAAACCCCAACACGCCAAGCAGATTTCCATGCGGTCTCCTTTGCGCACCACGGATTTGCTTACGAGCTGATAACGTATCATAAGCCCTCCTTTCCATTAACCAAAACCTTTCCTCATTAGGGTCCATGTTTCCAACCTCCTCCGGAGTTTGTTTTGGTCTGCAAACGCTTGTGCCGGGCCCTCCCTCCACTGTGAATTTCTCCCACTTCTTCTTTTCCTTCAGTTTCATTTTCTCTGATTCTTGGTTAGCTACCCGTTCCCCAGAAGGAAGGAAGTTTTTGCGTCCCTCACAGCGTCCTCAGTCACCTTAGTGTAATGGTCCTTCAGGGACTGAAGCGCTGGACAGCACAGGAGGCAGCAGGATGTCTGTGGGAGTAGAATTTTGAAAATCTCCAATTCAAGGTAT
>NW_004524640.1:12634326-12634827 GCF_000260255.1 Octodon degus | reverse complement strand
TTTCTTTTCTTTTCTTTTCTTTTTTCTTTCTGTGGAACCGGGGATTGAACTCAGCCCTTGCGCTTGCCAGGCAAGTGCTTATTCTTCTGAGCTATCTCCCTGGCCTTGTTTCTTTCTTTTTTCAGCAGTTCAGTAGTGGAACTTGAACTCAGGTCTTTGTTCTGGGCTTTATCCCCAGCCCTTTTTATTTTTTTATGTTGAGACAGAGTCTTGTTAAGTCAGTACGATGTCTTCACTAAGCTCAAACTTGACATCTTCCTGCCTCAGCCTCCCAAAGAGCCCAGATTAAATATTGCTGAAGTCTAATGGTAGAGTCAGGAGACTTCAGGAGAATCTTTTAGGATGTGGCTATGGTTTACCTGGTCAACCTCATTTCCCATTACATGGTCTCTTGTTTATTTACCTTTTAAAAACATTTTTTCCAGGGGCCGGGAAGATAGCTCAGTGGAATAAACGCTTCCCTGGCAAGCACAAAGGCCTGGGTTCAATCCCTGGTCCCAC
>NW_004524640.1:12631702-12633681 GCF_000260255.1 Octodon degus | reverse complement strand
GATTCAGGGTCTTGCTACGCAGTTTGGACTTGTAGCGATCCTCCTGTCTCAGCCTCCCCAGCACTGGGACTCCTGGTATGCACCACCATGCCTGGTTTAGGCCAGCACTTCATGTTGTACCAGGGATCAAAACCAGGCAGGTACTTAGGCCACCAAGCTTTCTCCCCAGCTCCTGAGCCTGGGTTTTATTAATTTGTGAAGAAGGGAGTAGATTGAGGATGCGTGACTGTGACAACGATGGGAGGTAGGTGAGTGCCGTGAGGTGGGCTAGGTAGGAGGTCTGAAATCACCTCTGCAATATGCAGGGGAAGGGGAAGCACATGAAGAGTGATCTGCACAACACAACTGAGGGACCTAGCGTGTGGGGTCAGTGCTTCAGCTCCTGTGTCATCTTTTATGCCCTAGGGAGTCATAGCCTCTCTCTCAAGTGTTGATCCCAGACAGCGCGGCTCTCTCTCCTACCCAGACTCACACCTGTTTCATTTGGGCGCTACCAGGAGTGGGGAAACACTGCCCAGTCACCTTGCTTCAGAGACTACACATCAGGGGCTGTGAGATGGCTCAGTGGCATAAGCACCTGCCTAGAACTCCTGAGTTCGATCCCCAGTAATGCAAAAAAGGAAAAAAGACTGCACATTGGCACCTGGGCTGGACCGATTTGCATGGCTTAAAGCCAATTGAAGGGACAAGGAAAAGTCCTAGGCAGGTACATAGAAACAGGGCCAGACGCAGCCAAAATGGAGACAACTGCCACTCCTTCTAGGAGTCACCTAGGTGGTTCTCCACACCAACCTAACGATTCTACCTCTAAGAATCTCTCCCAAAGGCAGAGTTCAATGTTCACATACAAATGTACCTGGCGGGCCGGGGAGATAACTCAGCACACTAAAGCGCCCACTTAGGCAAGCACGGGGACCCTGGTTGGGGACCCTGGTTCGATCCCCAGAAGCCCGTGCCATGCCAGCCCCGCCCCAGGGCAGATTGAACGGGCCAGAGCCCAGGTGTAGTGGTGCATGCCTGTAATCCCCGTGCTGGGGAGGTTGAAAACAGGATCAGGAGTCTGAGCTGCGAAGTAAGACCCTGCAACAAAAAATTTTAAAAAGGACTAACACACACACATTTATAGAATAAAGATTATGAATGAATACTATAAATAGCTACATACTAAATTAAATAATTTACATGAAATAGACAAATTCTACAAAAACACAAATAACTAAAACTGATTCAAGTTATTGAAAATCTATGTCTGGCAAAGTGATTCATGCTTCTAATTCTAGTACTCAGAAGGGTGAAGCAAGAGGAAGTTCCAGACCATGGGGCCAGGGAGGTAGCTCAGTGGCATAAGCTCCTGCCTGGCAAGCATAAAGTCCCAAATTCAATCCCTGGCGTGGACTACCTAGGGAGACCCTATCTCAATAAACAATGTATTTGGTGCAGGGTATCACTCCACAGCTTGCACTTGGAGTGATCCTCCTGTTTTCAGCTTCCCCAGCGCTGGGATTACAGGCGTGGGTCACCATGCCCAGTCTGCCCCCCCCCCCACTTTTTGAGACAGGGTTTCACTATACAGTTCAGCTGGCCTTGAACTCATTTTGTAACCCAATTTGGTCACGAACTCACAGTGATCCTCCTGCCTCAGCCTCCTGAGTGCTGTGGTTACAAGCAAGCGCTACCACACCTGGCCAGTGTTTTGTATTTTGAAATAGCATCTTGCTCTGTTGCTTAGATGGACGTGAAACTTGTAATCCTCATGTAGCTGGGTGCACATGCATGTCTCAGTGTGCCTGGTCCCCCCCCCCCCGGGTCTCACTATGCAGCTCAGGCTGGGCTTGAGTTCGCTTTACTTTGTATGCAGCCTAGGCTGCTCGTGAACTTGCAACAGTTCTCCTCCCTCAGCCTCCAAGTACTGGGATTACATGATTCCAATACAGGCCTGGGCCACCATGCTGCACCTTGTTGTTGTTGTTGTTGTTGTT
>NW_004524640.1:12625587-12630991 GCF_000260255.1 Octodon degus | reverse complement strand
ACGTTGGCCTGCAGGGACTCGGTGGATTTGTCCCGCCGCCTCGGGTCCACCGAGATGCCAATGGTCCGGGCCACCTTCTTGTGAATACCGGCCACCCGCAGCTGCTCCAGGCTGAAGCCCCTGCCGGCTGGGACCTTGGCGTGGTAGCGCGCGGTGGGGCAGCGCACGATGACGGGCCGGATGGACGCGGGGCGATGCGGCGCGCTCTGGCCTGCCGGGCCTTGCGCCTGCGCATCTTCCGAGCTGGCTGGTTGAACCGCGTAGCCACACGCCGCTGCCAGTCCTTGTGGAAGTGGGCTTCAGAATCATGCCATTCCGGCTGGGCGCCGCGACTGCCTCTTAGGCCGCGGATCGGCGGAACCAAAAGCGAGTTCTTCAGTATTGAGGGGGAAAAAAAAAGAGGCAAGTAGTCTAAGAAAGAAGCCAGTGCCTAGGTGGTTTTAAGGGTGGTGGAAGGCGCTGTGAGCAACCTCTAGATTCTTCCTGGGAACCTTTGGATACTTTCTTTTCTTCCTGTGATATTCATTTTGAATGTTCAAATTCCAGCACTGTAAAGGAATACATTTGTAGCACTTTGTGTGGGGAGGTGGTTGAGGCTGTATATTCTAGCCTGGCCCCCTGGCCTTGAACTCGCTGTGTAGCCCAGGCTGGCCTCAAACTTTTGGCAGTCCTCCTGCTTCTGAGTTCTGGGATCACAGGCATGGACCACCATTCCCCAAAAAAGAATAATTTTGTGTTATTTAAGCTACAAAATTCATAGTAAATTATTACCACAGAAGTGGAAAAGCACACCAGTCTCTTGCAAACTCTTTCAATGAACAGATGAGGAGTATACTTCCAAACATTGTGTGAAGCCAGTTCTACCCATAGCAAAACCAGGGAAAGAGTGATGAGAAAGTGCTGGGGAGATAGCTAATGGCATAAGCACCCGCCTGGCAAGTGCAAGGTCCTGAGTGCAATCTGTGGGACAGAAAAAAAGACAGAAAAAAAAAAAAAATCAAAATCCCTAATTATTGTTATTTTTTTTTTCCAGAACCAGGGATTGAACTCAGACCCTTGCGCTTGCCAGGGAAGCACTTATTCTACAGAGCCATCTCCCCAGCCCCTCCCTAATTAATTTGGATCCTAAGTCCTGAATAAAAGAGCCAGGTCTTTGATCCCATACATGAGTAGGATCTCAGCACTCTGGGAGGCTGAGGCAGCGTGATTACAAGTTTGAACCCAACCTGAACAACTGGGCAACTTAGCAAGACCCTCTTCCCCCACCCCCCAAAAAAAAAAAAAAAACACCCTGGGATTTAACTCAGTTCCAAAGCCCTGGGTTGAATCCCCAGTACTATCAAAAACAAAAAACAAACAGAAAAACAAAACAAAATAACGAATTCAACAATACATAAAACAGAATTCTGTACCACGATCACGTGGGATTTAGCCCAGGAATGCTAAGGTGGTTTAATATCCTACGCAGAAAGCATTATCTTGGCAAGCTCAAGAGGTTGGTCCTCCAAACCTCTACTTTTGAGCTTGGCCTGGGGCTGGTACCTGGGAACATGGACTTCGGGATCAGAAAGAGCTGCTCACTGTGCCTGACTTAGTTGCTTTCTCATTGTTGGGATATAATACCTGTAACCTGCAAGTTAGAGGAAGAGAGGTTTATTTTTGGCTCACAGTGTGTAGAGGTTTCAGCCCAGTTGGCTGGCTCTAAGGTGGGGCAGCATAGCAGGGGGACCCAGCAGAGGAGAAATAATCCATGGCAGGGCAGGAAGAAGCAGAGAGGGATCAAGGGAGGAAAGGGAGAGGGACCCTGGCCCATGCCCACGTGACCCACCTCTTCCCACCAGGTTTTAATCCAGGATCCCATACCCTTGATCCAGCCACCTCCCCAAAGTGGGGGCCATCTAGACATGAATCATAAATCATAATGGTGCCTAAGATAGTTTGTTTTTGTTTTTGTTTTGCAGAACTGGGGATTGAACTCAGGCCCTTGCACTTGCCAGGGAAGTCCTTATTCCACTGAGCCATCTCCCTGGCCCATTAAGATAGTTCTATAAACAGGTGATTTATGCTAAAACTCTGTTTCTTACTGGAAATACATGGTTTTGGTCTGTGCCAGGCAGAGGAAGCTAGATAGAACACCTTAAGCCTGAATCCTCTAGCAGATGTCTCTGGTGGGCTTGTCACCACTGGAAGAATGAGGCATGTTACGTGTCACCTGCCGACACCCCAGGAAGGACACAGTGGCAGCTGGGCCTGGACTTTGCCCAGGTGGCTTTTCCCTTTGCTGGGTTTGCTTTGTTCTCTTTCACTGTGATAAATCTTAGCAGCAAATGACACTTGCTGTATGGTCAGGCCCAAGGTGGCATACATGTTCCCTGGCATACATGTGACAATTGATGAATATAACCCATCACCCTAGGGAGATAGGTCAGTAGGACAAGTGCTTGCCTGACAAGCACAGGGTCCTGAGTTCAATCCCTGGTACTGCAAAAAAAAAAAGAGGAATTTCTTATTTAAAAAAAAAATCCTTATTCCATTTTTTAGGGGCCTGCCCCATAGCTCAGTTCTCTAAGTGGCTGCTTCAACAAAGCAGTCAGGCTCAGGTTGCTGTGGTTTGATCCCCACAACTCAAGCCAGCCAAACCTGCCCTGAAGGCATTCAGAGAAAAAAAAAAAAAATCCTTATCCCATCACCCTAACAGAATAAAAGACAAGAGCTATAGAATGAGCTCAATAGGAGTGGAAAAACAACAACAACAACAAAAAAAAAAAAACACCCAACAAACTAGTAGTAGAAGGGAAAATCCACAGCCTTATAACAGGAATCTATAAAAACCCCATAATTCACAGGGTGAATGGTGAGACTGAACTGGTGTCTCCCTGAGATTAAGAACAAGACAAAGTTGGGTATGGTGGTACAGGTCTGTAATCCCAGCATTTGGGAGGCTGAGGCAGGAGGATCACTGAAAGTTCAAAACCAGTGTGGGCCACACAGTGAGTCTAGTCCAGCCTGAGGTATGTAGGAAGATCCTTCCTTAAAAAAAAAAAAAAAAAATTAGGCTGGATATGGTGGTGTATACCTATAATCCCAGCATCTATGAGGCCGACACAGAAGGACTGTGAGGTTAAGGCCAGTTTGAGTCCTTGTGAATATTAATCCTGAGAGCCTCAAAAGAAGCAAAGAATAAATCAGTGAAACACTTAGGCATAGATTTAATCCAAGGTATGCAAGAGTTGAACACTGGAAACTAAAATATTGCTGAAAGTAAAGAAGTTGTAAATATACCAGGTGTGGTGCCACACACCTGTAATCCCAGCATTTGGGGAGCTAGGCCAGGAGGATTGGCCTAAATTCAAGGGCATCCTGTTCTACATGAGTCAGAGCCTGTCTCAAACAAAAACAAAACAAAACAACAACAACAACAACAACAGAAAGAGATAAATTGATGGAAAGACATCTCATGTTCATGGATCAGAAATCTTCATATTAGGCCTGCCTGGCAAGCGTGAAGTCCTGAGTTTAATTGCCATATCCCCCCAAAAAAGAAATCTTCACATTTTAAGATTGTGGTAGGGCCGGGGAGATGGCTCAGTGGAATGAATGCTTCCCTGGCAAGCACAAGGGCCTGAGTTCAACTCCCCGGTTCCGGAAAAAAAAAAAAAAGATTGCAGTAGGTGGCTGGGGATATAGCTCAGGGGCACACGCACCTGCCTGGCAAGTACAAGGTCCTGAGTTCCATCCCTGGTACAAAAAAAAGACTGCAGTGCGGCAGACTGATCTGCAGATTCAATGCAATCTCTATCAAAGTTCTGCCAGGGGTGAGGGGGCAGGCCCATAATCTTGCACTAGTAGGGAAGAATCACAGGTTGTAGCCCACCCTGAGCTACTCAGGGACTTAGTGAGACCCTGACTCCTCAAAAAATAAAAAGGGTTGGGGACATTGCTCAATGCAAATGTCCTGGGTTCAACCTCCCAGTACCATACGCACACACACACACGCATGCACACACACATGCACGCACATACATGCACAGACTCTGAGGCCAACCCTGACTACATAGTGAGACCCCATCTCAACAAAGAAGGATGGGGGCCAGGGAGATAGCTCAGTAGAATAAGCACTTGCTTGGCAAGCACAAGGGCCTGAGTTCAATACCCGGTTCCTCAAAAAAAAAAAAAAAAAAAAACAAAGAAGGATGTTGTGGTGCTGGCCTGTATTCCTAAAATTTGGGAGGCTGAAGCAGTAGGATTGCCAAGAGTTTGAGTTGAGCCTGGGTTACACAGTGAGTTCAAGGCCAGAGTGGATCATGTCTAAAATGAAATTGGAGCTGGGCATCATAGTGCAAGCCCATAATCCCAGTACTTGGGAGGCTGAGACCGCAGAATTGAAAGCTTAAGCACAGAGTGGGTAATGTAGTGACTTAGTAGAGCCTGTCTTAAAATAAAAATATAAGGCCCAGTGAGATAGTTCAGCAGACTAATCGCCTGCTTATGCAAGCCCAGAGACCGAGTTCGACCCCTGACACCACATGCCGCAGCGGCCCTGCCCCTGGGTGCACTGAGCCGGCCACCAAGAGCGGCAAGGTGACAACATGCCTGCTATCCCAGAGCCAGGCAGGCTGAAAACAGAAGGATCACTATGAGTTTGAGCTGTGTAGTGAGACCCTGTGCCAAATACATAAAATTTTTAAAATTATATATACATATATATGCCTCAAGTGTAGCTCAGTGTAAAGGCCCTGGGTTTGATGCCCAGTACTACAAAAACAAAACAAAATCTTGTAAGGAGAGATGGATATGGTGGTTCACACCTGTAATCCCAGCATTTGAGAGGCCGAGGCAGGAGAATCGTCATGAGTTCAAGACCAGCCTGGGCTACATAGCAGAGACTGTCTCAACAACAACAAAACTGAAGGGCCAGCCAAATAGCTCAGCAGATTAAATCGCCTGCAAGCAGGCGCAGGGGCTGGGTTCGATCTGCCAGGACGTGCTGAGATGGCAATTGAGACTGGGCGTGGTGGCGCGCGCCTGTAATCCCAGCTCTTGGGAGGCTGTAAACAGGCGGATTGCTATGAGTCAGATCTAGGAGTGAGACCCTGAACAATTTGTAGGCCCTGCCCTAAAATACAAAATAAAATAAAATAAAACTCTCAACTTCAACAAAGTTCCCAGCATAACTCAGCAGAGGGAGAAGAATCTTTTCCACAAGCAGTTCTGGGACAAGCAGATACACACATGCGAAATACGGAAGCTGAGGCCTGTGCCACACGACCCACAAATGACGGCGAAGCTAATTGTAAAAGCTAAAACTACAGAACCCTTTAGAAGAAAAAGGGGGACTACATTTCACGACCTAAGTCTAGGAAATGTTTCATAGATAAAACATCAAAAGCACAACTAAGTAAAA
>NW_004524640.1:12623954-12625072 GCF_000260255.1 Octodon degus | reverse complement strand
AAAAAAAAAAAAAAAGTTCAGGCCCTTCTCATGAGGAGAAACCAGAGGTGGATCTTCTTTAGATTAGAGCTTTCTTTAAAAAATAAAGAGCACTGGGCTGGGGAGACACCTCGGTGGTCCAAGCGCCTGTCTGGCAAGCACAAGCACCCAGGTTTGCTCCCCGATACAGTATGCCCCCAACCACTGAAACCCCCAACCATAGTGACACATGCCTGTAATCCCAGCACTAGGGATGCTGAGTCGGGAGGATCACTACGAGTCTGAGCTGCAAAGTGAGACCCTGTATTTCTTTTTTATTTTATTTTATTTAGATTTAACTCAGGCCCTTGCGCTTGCCAGAGAAGCACTTATTCTACTGAGCCATCTCCCTGGCCCCTAACCAGCATGGAGCTTTACTTTGAAAGTGACTCCAGAGGCAGGCTTGATTTGATTTTTTTGTTTTTGTTTTTGTTTTTTTGCGGGACCAGGGATTGAACTCAGGCTCTTGTAAGCAAGCGCTTATCCTATTGAGCTATCTCCCGGCCCCAGAGACCCTGTATGTAAAGAATAAAATGAAATAAAATGAAAAACTGGGGTGGTCGTGGTGGCACACGCCTGTAATCCCAGCACTGGGGAGGCTGAGGCAGGGAGGTGAGCCAGCCTGGGCTACAAGGTGAGACCGTGTCTTATTTACTGTCCTGTTGCTGGGACGCAATATCAGACACCCACAAGTTCAAGCAGGAAAGGCTGCTTCAGCTCACGGCGGCGTGTAGAGGCTGCAGTCCACAGTGACTGGGTCCAAGGGCAGCCTGGCACACATTGCTGGGGGAGGAGAAACAGCGCAGGCTCAGCGGGCAGGAAAAGGCAGCTCGGGGCGCCGCCCGCCGCCCCCCCTCCAGCCGCGCAGGCTACCAGCCTATTGGTTGGTGCCTCCCGCACACCGGGACGGGCTTCTGCCCGCAGCAAATCCGCTTAGCCACACCCAGAGGAACCAATAGGGGCCGACCGCGTCATCGCACACCTGTAACCCTGTGTCACGCACCTGTGTGTGATTCGGTCCTCCCAAAAGCTCCACTGGGGAGCACAGGAGATTCGGGAACATTTCAGATATAAGCTATAACAGACCCTGTCTAAAAAAA
>NW_004524640.1:12616982-12623854 GCF_000260255.1 Octodon degus | reverse complement strand
AAAAAAAAGAAAAGAAATGAAGTGTAAAACTTTTACCCGGGCCTGACGGTGCACATCTGTAACCCCAGTGCTCTGGGAGGCTGAGGCAAGAAGACCACAAGTTTGAGCTCGGTCTGGACAATTTAAGGATTTAGCGAGATCTGTCTCAAAATTTAAAAATTAAAAAGTGTGTGGAGGCGGGGGAGTATGGGAATGTGGCTCAGCGCCAATGCCTCAGATTCAGTCCCCAGGACCAAAATCAAAAACATTTTGATTTTGTTTACAGAGCCTGTATCTTTCTTTATACAGCATACCTTGTGAACATACTATAACTTTTGCTGATTGTTCTGTATGTGCAGTTCTGTCGTTTTATATTCTGTTATGTATTACAGTAATGCATGTAAAAGTTGTGCGGATATTAATCCCAGTACTCAGATCCAAACCTGTAATCTCAGCACCTTGAGCAGCTGAGGCAAGAGGATCACAGGTCTGAACCCTGGGTAACTTAGTGAGATCCTGTCTTGAGAAAAAAGACAGAATTTAAAAGAGTTTGGGATGTACATCCGAGGGAAGCCCTGGGCCCAATCCCCAGTACAGACTGCGCATGCGCACACATGCACCCCTTCCTAGGTCGAGCCGGTTCCCTCTCCGCCCACAGAACTGCTGCAGTCCTCTCCATACCTAGGCCCACAGCCTCCCTTAATAAGAGCTGTCACACACAAAAAAAACAAAACCAATTGTGTGCTACTTGTTTTCTGAGACAGGTCTCACCCTGTAGTGCAAGCTGACCTTGAACTCACTATGTAGTCAAAAATGGCCTCAAACTCACATCACTCTTCCTGCCTCAGCCTCGCGAGTGATGGGATTACAAGGGTGCTGGGTGGGCTATTTAGAAGAAGGACACATTGCTACATGTCACAACACGGATGAACCTTGACAACATCATACTAAGTGCAAAAAGCTGGTCATAAAAGGACACTGTTGGGTGATCTCAGTTTTCTAAATTGTCCAGAAGAAAAAAAGGAGAAAGTAGATAAGAAATTGCCATGGGCTACAGATGCTGGGGGAAATAGAGAGGGGCTGGGTATCTAGTTTCTTGGGGTAATATGTTCTAAAGTTGGCCCTGAGCTGGGTGCGCATCTGCAATCCTAGCACTTGGGAGGCTGAGGCAGGAGGACTGTTGTTAGTCCAAGACCAGCCCGGGCTAAAAAGTAAATTCAAGGCCAGCCTGAGCTGCATAGTGAGACCTTGTCTCAAAAAGATTAAATAAATAAATTAAATAAAGTTGACTGTGGGATGGGTGCCAAATCTATGGGTATTAAAACAAACATTGAATTAACCCCCGTGGGTGAATGCTACAGTATGAATTACATCTCAATAAAATAGTTTTAAAATGTCAAGGGGAAATCAGGCGCGGTTGTGCCACCTATAATCTCAGCACTCAGGGGCCAGGGAGATGGCTCAGTAGAATAAGCGCTTGCCTGGCAAGCGCAAGGGCCTGAGTTCAATCCCCAGTACCGCCAAAAAAAAAAAAAAGAAAAATCTCAGCATTCGGGTGGCTGAGGCAGGATTGCAAAGTGAAGGTTACCTTGGCCTACCTAGAAAGACCCTGTCCCAAACAATAACAAAGGTAAAGGTGACCACTGAGTGTGCCCCTCTCAGAGGAAAGGTTTCAGAGCAGGTGAAATGACTGGAATGATACATCTTTGATGGGAACAGGTGAAATCTCACTGGGAAGTCACAGACAGGTGGATGAGTTGGGAGTCCTGTGCCGGGGGCCTTTCCATGCTGCAGGGGAGAGAGTGACTCATGAAAGAGTAGAAAGTCACAAAAAACCAAGCATGGCGGCACAGGCCTGTCATCCCAGCACTCTGGGAGGCTGAGGCAGGAGGATTGTAAGTTCAAACCCAACCTGGAGGGGCCGGCACGATAGCTCAGTGAACTAAGTGTATGCTTAGGCAAGTGCAGGGACCAGGGTTCCAGCCCCAGTACCACACACTGCACGAGCCCCGCCCCCAGGCACACTGAGCCAGCCACTGAGTCCGGCCATGGTGGCATTCGCCTGTAATCCCAGTGCCAGGAAGGCTGGAAACAGGAGGATCACTACAAATCCGAGCTGTGTAGTGAGATCCTGCATCAAATACCTTAAAAAAAAACAAAGAAACAAAAAAACAACCTGGGCAATTTAGCAAGATCCTGTCTCAAAATAAAAATAAATACATAAGTAATGTCAAAGGAGGAAGCTGGCAGTACAGATATTCTCATTTTGGGTGTTGCTTTTTTATTTTTATTTTTTAATTTTTGGTACTGATGATCAAACTCAAGACCTCGCACTTGACAGGCAGTTGCTTAAGGTACTGGGCAATCTTCCCAGCCCGGTGTTGTTTTTGGGTATCCTTTCTATCTTGTTTACAGAGCCTATATCTTTCTTTATACAGCATACATACCTTGTGAACATACTATAATTTTTGCTAATTGTTCTGCATGTATAGTACTGTAGTTTTATATTCTGTTATGAATTATAGTAATGCATGTTAAAGTTGTGCAGATATTAATCCCAGTACTCAGGAGGCTGAGGCAGGAAGATCAACATGAGTTTGAGGTCAGCATGAGCTACACAACAAGAACCTATCTCAAAATAGAAAAGTTATGTGAATAAAAGCAAAGTCATAGCTGGGCGTGGTGGCACATGCCTATGATCCCAGCACTGAGGAGGCTGAGGCAGGAGGATCACTGCAAGTTTGAGACCAGCCTGGCTGAAAAGTGAGATCAAGCCTGAACTGTGGGTGAGCCGCTGTGACAAAAAAAAAAAAAAAAAAAGGACCAAGCCATCAAGTTGGCGTTTCCTTTGGCCATTTCTTCATTCTTAATATTGCCATGGGGCTGGTGAGATGGCTCAGTGGTCTAAAGCACCTACTTAGAACAAGCTTAGCAAAGCACAGGGACCGCGGTTCAATCCCCCAGCACCACATGCCAGCCAGCCCCGGAGGCCCCCTGGTGGGCTGAGCTGGCCACACACACACACACACACACACACACACACACACACATAAATAAATAAATAAAAATTAAAATATATATATATATTGTCATGTACATATTATATATAGGTCCTCGTTGAAGGACCAACTAATGGCAGAAACATAACTGGCTTATTAGACAAGGGGGCCTGGATGGAACTGTGCAGAGGCCCAGGGTCAGTTCTCTGTGCAGGGCAGGGCCCACAGGCGGCCCAGCCCACAGGGAGCGGGGCCCTGCTCAGGACCCCCGCCCAAAGCAGTAAGAAGAGCCCAGCCTGGGGTCTGGCATACCACGGACAACCAGTAGCACCACGTCCTGAAAGTCCTGGAAAGGCCAGGCCTGCACCAGTACCCACGTGGGGACTGTTCCGATGGCACTTTGCAGTGGTCTGGTGGTAGGGGACCGTGCATGTGGCCCGTGTGAACAGCTGGCACTGTCACCATCAAAAGCAGGCAGGAAAAAAAAGAAAAAAAAAAAGCAGGCAACTTGCTGTGTGGCCTTGGTTCCTGTCCTCACCCTCTCTGACCTTCTGCAATCAAAGGTTAGAGGAAATATTAACAGAATCTGCCCCGCAGGCCTGTTGGGACTTTAGATGAGAAAATGCAGGGAAGCAGTTGACAGGGTTGACAGGGCCCGGGGCACAGTGATGGCCTGACACAGAGCAGGACCCTGTGACAATCAGGTGACACACGGGCAAGCAGCTGCAGCACAGACCACCAAAGTTCATGCAGGGCTGGGTGGGAGCTCAGCTCAGCCAGCCTGGCACCTCAGGACACCCAGCCTTCCCCCAGGGAGGGGGTTGTGTGCCAAGGTGGGGACCCCACATTTCCTCCTAGCTGCTCTTGGCCCGGCTCGGCTGGAGCCGCGTCGCTGGAACAAGAATAGGAGGCCACCCCACCCTGGCCTCACACTCGGCTCCTTAGCCTTGAGCAGCCAGGCACGTGCTCCCGGCCAACAGCTGGGCCCTGTAGGCCCATAAATCACAGTGACAGGGCTCTGGCTGCTTGGCCATGGGGTGGGGGTGGGGAGCAGTCGGGGCTTCCGAAGGCAGCCGGCCGGGTGGCTCTGCATTTGCATTTGAATGTGGATGGGCAAGGCTTCCTGACACTGGCTGCAGGCAGCGGGCTACGGTGATGAGCCCACATCCCAGCTCTGGGAGGCTGAGGCAGGAGGATTGCCTGTGCTACCCAGTGAGTGCAAGGTTAGCCTGACATGGCGAAACTTGGTCTCAAAAATAATTATAGTACAAAAACAGGTAGGAAGGACTGGTGAGATGGCTCAGTGGTCTAGAGCTCCTACTAGGAACAAGCCTTAGCAAAGCACAGGGACCGCGGTTCAATCCCCCAGCACCACATGCCAGCCAGCCCCGCCCCCTGGTGGGCTGAGCTGGCCACACACACACACACAACCCACCCCACACAACACAATTAAAATAAAAAAACAGGTAGGAAAAAAAAAAACAGGTAGAGATTACAAAAAAAAAAAAAAGCAGAGTTCTGTACACACTACCACAGAAGCAGTATGGACATACAGGACTCTAATCTGGAAACCAGCGGTGTGGGTCTAAAATAAAGCTGACAGTGGGTACCCCTGACCGGCACCCCTGTGGCCCCTGCCCTCCTCAAGAAAAGGAGGAGTCCTGAAGCCTGCAGATCCCCGCTGGGAGGCCATCCGGGAGACTTGGACATAGCCTGGGGCTGGGACAGAAGACACTGCAGGCGGGATTCTTTTTCTTATCTGATCAGGGTGGATTCCGGGCAGTCCTGTTTACTCAGCTCTCCTGTGATTTGCCTACAAATCTGGGATGGCTTTTTCCATCTAAGAGCGTAGTCACAGGCTTGGAAAGAAGAGCACGGGAGACTCTGTTTGTGCTGTCTTCCTATGTAGCTCAGGCTGGCCTTGAAACTCACAGCGATCCTCCTGCCTCAGCCTCCTGAGCTTGGGGATTCCAGGGGTGGCCATAAAGGGCTGGTGGGTGCCTGTACTTGACCTTGGCAAAGGCGGTCCTGGGCCGTGCACTGTGATGGGAAAGTTTCGGAGGCTCTCCGGGATGTTCTGCTTCCTACCCAGAGGCAGGTTACCTGCATGTGGTTCCCTTTGATTCAGTAAACGGCTTTGAGTAGTCAAGATTTTTTTTCTTTTGTTTTCTTTTTCTTGGCAGGACCGGAAATTGAACTCAGGCCCGTGCACTTCCCAGGTAAGCACTTATTCCAATGAGCCATCTCCCCAGCCTCTGAATATTCAAGTCTTACTATAATAAAATATTTACTTTAAGCCAAGCATGGTGTTGCACGTCTGTAATCCCAGCACTTAGAGGCTGAAGCAGGAGGATCACTGCAGACCTGAGGTCAGCCTGGACTATGTAGCGAGTTTTAGGCTAACCCTGAACTATGCAGAATGATGGGAGGGAGAGGAATATGGCTCAGTGGAATAAGTGCTTGCCTGGCAAGGGCAGGGGCCTGAGTTCAATCCCTGGTTCTGCCCACCCCCCCAAAAAAAGAATGACCTTGTCTCAAAACACACAGGCCAGAGATATAACTCAGCAACACAGCAACTGCCTGGCAAGCACAAGGTCCTGAGTTCAATTCCTGGCACAAACACACACAGTTAGCAAGCTCAAATTGTTTGTCTGTTTGTTTGCGACAGGGTCAAGCTCTGCAGTTCAGGCTGGCCTTGAAGAACCACATCCAACTCTGAATTCATTTAAAAAAAGATGAGATGAAGAGAAGGAGGGAGTAGGGGCCAGGGAGATGGCTCAGTAGAATAAGTGCTTGCCTGGCAAGTGCACAGGCCTGAGTTCAGGCCCGGGTTCTGAAAGAGAGAGAGAGAGAGAGAGAGAGAGAGAGAGAGAGAGAGAGAGAGAGAGAGAAAGCAAAGGGCTCAGAGGGAGGAATGTAGCTCAGTGGGTAGAGCCCTTGCCTACATCCGGGAGGCCCTAGGCTCAAGCCCCAGTCCCACAAAGACAGAATACACGAGCTAAGACATGTCCTGCCAAAGGTCATACACCTCACTGAGACCGCGATGCCCCTCACCTGGCTCATTTGTATTTCTGCTGTAAGAGCTGTCTGTCCACCCTCTTTGTCCATTTCTCCTTTCATTTCGTACTGGGTTGGGCTGTTCATTAAAATCAATGTCAGGCCATGCCAGCCCCACCCTCAGGGCTGAGCTGACCATTAAATAAATAAAGGAAACAAAAAAAAAAAAACCTGAAAAAAAATCAATGTCAATTTTTTCAGTAAAAATTTAAAAGCTGCGTATGGTGGCACATGCCTGTAATTATAGCAGTGTGCAGGCTGAGGCAGGAGGAGCACAAATTCGAATTCTACCTAGGCAACTCAGTGAGACTGTCTCAAAAGTAAAAGAATAAATAAAAAGAGTTGGGGAGTTAATTCAGTGCAAAAGATCCTGGGTTTGATCCCTAGAACCACAAAAAAGAAACAACAAAATTTAAATAGATACTTTTTAAAGAACTTAACATTGGGCCAGGGAGATGGCTCAGTGGAATAAGCACTTGCCTGGCAAGCGCTAAGGGCCTGAGTTCAATCCCCGGTTCCGCAAAAAAAGAAAAACTTAGTATTTTATTTATTTATTTTTGTATTTTTTTAGGGAAAGGGTTATAGGGTGTTCATGGTCTCACTACTAGATTGGACTTGTAGTGATCCGCCTCAGTGGTAGAGCCCTGGCCTACATCTTGAAGGGCCTAGGCTCAACCCCTGGTCCCACAAGGGATTACAGGCAAGTGCCCCCACACCCAGCCTCAACTGCTGTCTCAGTGCACCCCAAGGATCAAAGCCCTGCTTACAGGTGCTTTAATCCACTGAGCTATTTGGCTGGCCCTTATTTTTTTTTTTATTTTATTTTTTTTTTAATAT
>NW_004524640.1:12613737-12615642 GCF_000260255.1 Octodon degus | reverse complement strand
GCGGAGAAAGACAGAGACAGAGGTGGCCTGAGGGTGCACCCTAAAACCCCAGCTCTCTGGAAGCCTGAGGCAAGAGGATCTTAAATCCTGCCTCAAAATAATGTCGTGAAAAATGTATGTTCTTTTCATTTTTTACCAAATTGCAAACTTTCAGCATGGATGTGAGAAGCATTAAAATTACGACTTCGTATACAAGATGAAAATAATTCGCTCAATTTTCCCTTTTGTACACAAACTAAAATGAAGGTCAAGCTGTAACAAACAAGAAATTCCAGCAGAAGCCGGGCCGGGTTCGGTCCCCAGCAGCCGCCGCCTCACTCCCGGAAAAGCAGCCGCGGGCAGTCTCTCCAGCGAGCTTTCGCAGCGTCGCCTCTCGAGCTGCGGCGAGAGCGAGGCGTCCCAGGGAAGCCTTCGGAGGACAAAAACAGGAAGAGCAAAACAAAACAACAAATACCAAAGCCGGGGATTCCGGCCCCGAGCCCGCTGGCCCGGGGGGCGCAGGGCGGGATCGGAGGGGAGGGGCCCGCCCGCCGCACACCTGCCCGGCCGGGCTGCCAGCCGGCGGGGGTCGCACCCCGAGCCCCTCCAGGCCCTCCTCGCGGAGGAAGACGACTGCGCGGCTCGACTGCACGGGTCGGGGCCTCCAGCTTCCTGCGGATCCCAGGTTTAGGCGCTAACAAATTTGGTTGCCAAGGTAACCGCGCAGCAATGTTCCCTCTGGACCCGCGACCCCCTACGAGGGCTTCAGGGGCAGAAGTCCGGGGCTGGATTTCGTGTTTCTCTGCATCGCTGAATTCCACTCGCCCTGGAGAAAAAAGCACATAGAAGCCTTGCGTGGCGACGCTAGCCTGTAGCTCCGCGTTCTAGGAGGTCGAAGCAGGAAGAATCCAAGTTTGAACCCAGCCTGGGCAATTTAGCAACTTAGTGAGAAGCTGTGTGAAAATTTAAAATGGGGCTGAAGCCAAGGCCCTGTGTGGAATCTCGGGCATCCCGTCCCAGGGCTGTGGAGGCTCCCCCTCCCCCCTTGTAGGCCTAGTTTCTGCCTCCTCCCTGCCTCCCTGACCCGGGCACCCTAGAGAGGAGGGAGGTGGGAGAGAGAGGGGGGAGCAGGAGGGGTTGCGTATCGGCGCCAGGAGAGGTGTGGCGCTCTGCACCTCCACAGAGGTCAGCAGACAGCCGCGGGTCGTGCTGCTCCCCTACCCTGCCGTGCCCAGGACGAGGGCAAGGGCCCCAAGCCAGCTGCGGTCCACAGGGGACAGAGGGGACACGTGGGCCACCAACCTCCCCCTCGTGCAGCTCCACTCGTTGCAGCAGTTAGGCAGGAGTTAGTACCTGTACTTTCAGATGCCTGCAGGTGTGGTGAGCTAATTTCCTTGCTCTAGGTCACCTATCTTGTTAAAAATGCTTTCCTCTGGCCTGGCCAGCATGGTGGCACAGGCCGGTAATTCTAGTGCCCAGGAGGCTGAGGCAGGTGGATACCTGTGAGTTCAAGGCCTGCCTGGGCTCTATAGCATAGGTCTCAAATTGATGGCAGAGATCAGAGTCAGGGGGTCCTGACTGTGAGGGTGCACAGTGGAAGTGGTGAGGACAGAGACTTCCTGCCACAGCCATGCGTCAGCAGCCCAGCAGCCCTGAGCGACGTTTTTCTTGTAAGAAACAGGAGCACTGAGCCAGGGACAGACCATGATCTGAAAACTCCTGGCTTTGCAAAACTCTTGCGAATCAGTGCAAGTTCGAGACCAGCCTGGGATACAAAGGGAGTTCAAGGTCAGCCTGAACTGCATAGTGAGACTCGGTCTCAAAAAAGACAAAACGGGCTGGAGAGATGGCTCAGTGGTCTAAAGCACCTACGTGGAACAAGCTTAGCAGAGCACAGGGACCGCGGTTCAATCCCCCAGCACCACA
>NW_004524640.1:12611903-12613637 GCF_000260255.1 Octodon degus | reverse complement strand
GGAATGCTGAGGCAGGAAGGGAGTTGTGAGTTCTGAGACCAGCCCGGGCTACAAACTGAGCACAAGACCAGCCTGGACTGCAGAGCAAGACCCTATCTCAAAAAGACAAAACAGGGGCCGGGGAGATGGCTCAGTGGAGTAAGTGCTTCCCTGGCAAGTGCAAGGACCTGAGTTCAATCCCTGGTTCTGGGGAAAAAAAAAAAAAAAAAAAAAAAGACAAAATAAGGGCCAGGGAGATAGCTCAGTAGAATAAACACTTGCTTGGCAAGCACAGGATCCTGGGTTCAACTCCCGGTACTGCAAAAACAAACAAGCAAAGCCAAAAAAAAAAAAAAAACTTTCTTTTTTTTTGTTTCTTTCTTTCTCAGTAGGGAGGACTCAGTCCAGGCCTTCTGCTCTCATTCTGTAATTTTTCATTTTGAGAGTCTGAGTCTTTTTCCATTACTGCGACACAATATCCGACACCAGCAATTTAAAGAAGGGAGGGACTCAGCCCACAGCCCCTGGCTCTGGCACAGCAGATGGCAGGCTGGAAGCAAGGCGCTCCGGGCGCAGCAGGAGGGGGCGGAACCCAGCAAGCCCCGCCCCCTGCCGCGACAGCCAGTGACTTAGGAGTAGTCAGGATCCAGTCACCTTGCAAAAGCCACTCCTGTGAGCTCGCCAGGCTTTGGGGAACATCTGCATACAAACCATTACGATGAATCTAGCTAAATTGTTGAATTGCCCAGGCAGGGCTCAAACTCATGGTCCTTCTGCCTCAGTTTCCCAGACTGGCTTGTAGGCCTGAGCTACTGTATTTACTTCTTTTGTCATTTTGAAATAGGGTTTCAGGATGCAGTTTAGGCTGACCAGGTTGGTCTTTCTTTTTTTTTTTTTGGCAGAACTGGGGACTGAACTCAGGCCCTTGCACTTGCCAGGCAAGCGCTTATTCTGAGCTATCTCACTGGCCCCTGGCCAGGTTGGTCTTAAACCCACAGGAATCTTCCTTGCTCAGTCTCCTGAATGAGATTGTAGGCCTGCAACACCATGCGAGGCCTTTTTTTTTTTTTTTTTTTTTGAGACAGGATATCACTATGTGGTTCAGGCTGGCTCTGAGCTCACTATGTAGTTCAGGCTGAATCTGTAGCAAATCGCCTGCCTCAGCCTCCTGGCCCATGGGATTTAAAAACATGAACCACCATACCCAGGTTTTTACTGTTATTAAGAGTCAGTAAATCTCAATGAAAAGAACATAGGAAAGCTATTATAGGGGGATTTGGTTACATGAAGCCTGGGATGGAATGGTGTGGGGGACCGCTTCCCTGACATGGCTAAGGCCCTGGTTTAGATCCCCAGCATCCTGTGTTCTGGAAGGATTTGAACCCAGCCCCCTCTGCTTCTGAATCCCTTCCCCGTCCCCAGACACAATGAAGCCCAAACCTAACCCTGTTATACTGTCAGCCCAACATGTGAAGCTGCCACCCACAGGGTTCCTTGATCCCACAGGAAAACATGGAGATTTGCCTCCCCATCCACTCTGGAGACTGTAACCTAGCAACCCAGCATCCCTGGATAGCAGCTTCTCACCCACCCATTCATCCCTCCAACAGACACTGACTCTGCTGTTCCCACGCTGAGACAAGCAGGCACTCAAAAGCTGTTGAATGAATGAATTAATGAATGGAGACGTAGGGATGAATGAGGACCCAAAGGAAGGCAAAGAGACCAAAAAAAAAAAAAAAAAAAAAAAAAAAA
>NW_004524640.1:12594722-12611044 GCF_000260255.1 Octodon degus | reverse complement strand
GGGAAGCCAATTTTTTTTTTAAAGAAAAGAAAGCCAGTCAGATAAAGGAGAGGGGGACGCCCAGGGATCTTCCTACACCCTCTCCCCCTACCCAGAGTGCTGGGATTCCAGGTCTGGGCCACCATGCCCAGCCAGTTAGATCTTGAGAGAGGAGCAAGATTTTTCTACCACAAAGAACAAACAGGAAACTCTGTGTGCCCAGGGAAAGCGAGACCAGGGACGAGATTTAGGAAATCTACACCCAGGAACCAGGCAAGGAGGCTGAGGCAGGAGGATTGGCATGAGCTTGAGGTCAGCCTTAGTATAGAATTTGGCTGTTAAAAAAACAACATAGCTGGGGATGTAGCTCAGTGGCACAGTACCTATCCGGCAAGCGCAAGGTCATGAGTTTGATTCCCTGAGGGATGAGCCGGGTGTGGTTACACACCTGTAATCCCAGCACTCAGGAGGCTGAAGCAGGAGGATTGCAGTGAGTTTATGGCCAGCCTGGGCTACATGTATTACAAACATGTGTATGCCTCAAAAATACGAAGATTGCAACTCGACACAAACTACCCAGGTTTATTCATACCAGTAATCCTAAATTTGTTTTATTTATGCTTTTGTTCTCCTGAGCCCAATACACTGAAAATCCTTTAAAGACACTTTTAAGATCCTAAACTCATTTGTTGGTAAAGGGCTGAAAATTGATTTTAAGATAAAGGAACAAACTGAGATTCAAATAATGTTTTTAGGCCCAGTGTGGTCTGGCCTATGCCTGCGAACCCAGCACTTTCCAGGCTGAGGCAGAAAGATAGCTGAGGTCAAGGCAAGGCTGACTGACATAGTCAAAAATCAACCAACCACATAAACCATAAATCATTTGTATGCTTCCCCGCACCCCCAAGGGGCTGTGCAGCTCCCAGCCCTGGGCCGGGACAACAGCTTGCCCCGGGAGCCCAAGCTGCTCTCCACGCGGCGCAGACCCCGGGCTCCCCGCTGGGGCTTCCCCAGCCCTCACCGGAAAGACAGTGAGGGCAAAAGCCAGCCTCCCCCGGACAGGGCCGAGCAAGCCTGGGCGGAGGCGGGGACCGGCCGCAGCGGCCCCACGAGCGGTCGGCGCAGGGTCTCACCACCCGCCCTGGCGCTCGCTCCCCGGACTGCTGGGCTTGTCCTAGGCTTGTCTCCCCGGGGCTGCCGAGCGCCGTCTGCGGGGAGCCTGGGCCGATGGGACCAGAAGCGGGGTCAGGAAGCTGACGCTCAAGATGGGCTTTGGGTTCTGGTTTCTGAGCTAGAGTCTGCTTCTGCAGCCCAGGCTGGCCTCGAACTCGCAGCAACCCTCCTGCCTCAGCCTCCCGAGTGCTGGGATTCCAGGCGTGAACCACCACGCCCGGCTTCACGGATTCTGGTTTCAGAGACCGGGTCTGCTTTTGCAGCCCAGGATGGCCTCAAACTCGCGCGATACCCCAGGAAGGGATAAGAAGCAGCTCAGCAGGGCAGAGGCTGTGGGTCCAATGCCAGATAGCGAAAAATAAAGAGGGAAGAGAAAGATAAGGAAAGGGAGAGAGGGAGGGAGAGCACGGAAAACCCTGGCTAACAGCGCCTCTCCCGGCTCCCCAGGCAGGAATGCTCCGATTCATTCGGGATCGACAGGAAGACCAGGCAGTCAGCGTCGCAGAGCGCGGGCCCGGAGTCCCAGAGTCCCAAAGTCCCGCACGACACCTTTGTGGCCGCTGGCCCCGCCCCCGCACGTGCAGCCCGCCTGCCCCGCCCCCACCCACCCAGGCACGTGATGCCACTGGGGTGGAGGCCACCCTCGGGGCGGGGCTGGGGGGTCCTGGGGTCTGGATGCCAAGAGCGGAGTCTTGACGAGAGTCCTTGAGAGACGGACGCACGGGACAGCTAGGGCGACAGCCCCGGTGCCGCGTGTGGCCACCACACCCCTGCCTCTGCGGAAGTGGAAGTGGCCGGCACGAGCTGCGGGCTGCCGGCCGGCTGCCCCCGAGAATCCGCCTGGCGCGTTCTTTGTGTCCCCGCGGAGGCTGCGAAGCCGCCGCCCGGATTTTCCGATCGCGCCTCCCTCCCTTGCTCTTCTGCGGGAGCCGCATAGTTCCCTGCAGCCGCGGCCATGTGAAACGTCCGGGGGCCGGAGGGAGGACTTTGTCACCTCTAAACCCGCTGGCCTTCTTGCGCTAGCTCCAGAGGCTCAGGGTGGCTGCCGTGGACAGGACGGCCGAGGAGCTGCCGCCAGTGTCAGGGAGCCTAGGCCCTGTGCCACCCTCTCCCTCTCCCCTCTGCAGAGCTGGGTGCCAGGTGCCACGTGGTACAGGCCCCCCACCACACCCTGTATGCGCCACTGTCCTTAACTGGGGATCGGCAGGCTAGGAGGCTAGCACTTCCACACAGGGTTTGGGTGACCTCAGCACCTCTAAAAGCCAGGGGGAGCCGAACATGGTAGCACACTCAGGAGGCTGAGGCAGGAGGATCACCTAGAGTTAGATGCCAGCTTGGACTATAGAGTGAGTTCAGAGCCATCGTGGACTACAAAGGAAGACTGTCTTAAAAACAAAGGCCCTAGGATTTCTGGTCTGCTTAATCAGAGCAGAGCAAGAATTTTGTGTTTTGTGACAGGGTCTCCCTATATAATTCAGGCTGGCTTTGTACTTGCTATAGCCCAGCTTGTTTCAAACTCCAGGTGATCCTCTTGCCTCAGCCTCCCCCGTGCTGGGATTAGAGGTGCCACCACACTGCACTAGGGAGTACAGGCTGGTTGTGCTTTGGTTTTTTTTTTTTTCAGCACGGGGGATTGAACTCGGGATTCTTGCTCAGGCTAGGCAGGCACTTAGGTGCTGAGCTATCTCCCCAGCCCATGGAGCACAGTTTTAAATGAAGCATGTACTTGTCACCCGCAGTGCTCAGCTGGCTGACAAGCCGGGCCTGCCTGTTCCTGAGGAGGCCGCACAATGGAACCTAGCGAATGTGGGGTGGTGCACAATCTCAGGGGACAGCCATCCCGCTTTTCTGTTCACACAGTCTACTTTGTGGAACCAGGGATTGAACTCAGGCCCTTGCACTTGCCAGGCAAGCGCTTGTTTTACTGAGCCATCTCCCGGCCCCACAGAGTCGACTTTAGGCGCCAGCCCTGGTTGGACTTGGCTGCAGAGGTGAGGGCAGAGATCGGCTTGGAGAAGCCAATAAAAGAGCTAAAGCCAACCTGCCTGGGGTTGGCTGCAACAGATGGGTCCTCAGGCCCTCTGCGTGTGTGTGTGTGTGTGTGTGTGTGTGTGCGCGCGCGCGCTGTTTTGTTTTTGTACTGGGAGTTGAACTCCAGACTTTGAAACACTGAGCTACATCACCCCTGGCCCTTGATTTTTTTTTTTTTTTTTTTTTTTGAGGAACTGGGGATTGAACTCAGGCCCTTGTGTTTGCCAAGCAAGCACTTATTCTACTGAGCTATCTCCCCGGCCCCCTGATATATTTTTAATATTTTAAATTTTGAGTCGGGGGCCGGGGAGATAGTTTGGCAGTCTAATCATCTGCCTCGCAAGCGCAAGGACCTGGGTTCAATCCCCGGTACTGCATGCAATGCCTGCCACCAAAACTGGGCATGGTGGTGCACGCCTGTAATCCCAGCACTGGGGATTTTGAAAACAGGAGGATCATTATGAGCCGGAGTTGTGTGGTGAGACCCTGTACCAAATACATTAAAGTAAATAAAAAATAAAAGGCCAGCCTGGTCACCAAATGAAGGTGAGAAGCAGCGCAGACTCCACGCCTGACCCAGTGAGTGCTCCCTTCTACTTAATCTGAGTTGGGGATCCCAAGGGAGCTTTCCTGGCCTCTTGGTGCTCAGTCCCTTTGCCCTGGCACCCCTCAGTTGTGACACTAGGTGAGACTCCCTGGGCCCCGTGCGTGGCCTGCGCCCAGCAGCAGGAGGGAGCTACATGTCTGGTGAGTCGGGGTGAATGACATGGAGTGGGCCTATGGGCACAGGGCTTCCCACCACACCCTGCCAGTCCCGCACGACGCCGCTGGGGACCCAGCAGCCAGGCGATCCCAGTGTTTCTGGGCAGGCTGGGGCTCAGCCAGGTTTCAGTGTCCGCTAGGTCTATTCCTGAATGTCCCTCAAGCCCCTCGAGTCTCCCTACTTGTCCACAGATCACCACACAGAGCCCCTGCCCACTGCCTGTGCTCTGTTTTGTTTTTTTGAGGCAGGGTGTAGCCCAGGCTGGGCTCGGACTTGTGCTAGTCCCCCTGCCTCAGCCTCTGAGCCCAGCTCCGCTCTCCCTGTTCAATCCATCCCCTCGGATTCTTCCTGTAAATACAAGTTCCAACTTTAGTGACCTTCGCAGGGTGTGCTGGCTCCCACCCTACACTCACAGGGGTTGATGTTGGGCCACAGCTTCACTTTCCCCATCTGCCACCTCCGCCTGGGAGGCGGTAAGCGCTGAGCGGTCCCTTGGTGAGGCTGCCATGGCCTGTGTGCCTCGTTTCCTCTGCAGGCACCGGGAGTCCCCTGTCCGTGGGGCTTACTTTTCTTCTCTTCATTTTTAAATTTGGGGACAAGGTACTGCTAATTTGCTAAGTTGTTCAGGGTGGGTTCCAATGAGCAGTGTTCTTGCCTGGTCAGTGTGGCTTATGGGACACTTCCTGGGATCTGCCCGGGCTCCGTCATCATGGCAACATGAGGTTGCTCCCCACAGGCATGCTAGGCCCACGCCTGCTGTGGTGCTAGGGTAGTGAGTGGTGCTGGCCTGGTCCAGGGCTTTGGGGCCCTCCAGCCTTACCTTAGACTCCTCCCTGCCAGGCACAGGGTCTGTCCCCTTCTATGGAGGCCACAGAGTTTGGGTCACACCTTACTCCCTGAACCCTCCCACTTTCAGACCCCCTGCCCATGGTAGTGGCCCTTTGGGACAAACAGCAGGTGGATCTGCCAGAGCAGCTCACTAGGGAGCTTATGCTGGCCTTGAACTCACTAGGTAGCCCAGGCTGACCTCACATTTGCAGAGATCCTCCTGCCTCAGCCTCCCAAGTGCTAGAATTAAAGCACAAGCAACCAAGCCAGTGAGGAGTGTAAATTTGTAATTATATAAATTACTGAAACCATGTAGACAGTGCTTGTCACACCAGTTGACATTAGAGTCAATGGGTGATATTTCTAACAGGGTGGCGGGGATGTCCTCCTTGGGAAGGCAACAGTTAAGGCAAGTTCTGAGATTTAAAGAAGCTAGCACTGGAGATGAGGGGAGTCTCAGACCAAAGCCACAAGGCAGGCAAGACTGCCTCCATGGTGG
Source organism: Octodon degus (assembly GCF_000260255.1). Lineage (NCBI taxonomy): Eukaryota > Metazoa > Chordata > Mammalia > Rodentia > Octodontidae > Octodon > Octodon degus. The sequence continues at coordinate 12,605,771 of NW_004524640.1, read as the reverse complement.
GTGGAGTTCTATGTACCTGGGAGGGAGTGGCACTTGAGCTGAGAACAGAGGGGACAGGTGGCCTCAGTAACAAGTTTCCATTTTGTTTAATGAGAATGGGCAGCTAGGGGCAGGCTTTTGCCAGCTCATTTGGGGACACAGAGGTTTAGAGGTCTCACCTAAGCATAGCAGATGGAGGTCTTCCTCACTGGTGGCTGTCACAGTCAGTCTAGTGGCCAATGCGTCCCCTCTGCAGAGAGCTGGGGTGACCAGGGCCTCCTTGGCTCCAGTGTTGGGTTCCCACCACCATGCTAGGCTTAGGCATGAGGGTAACTGTGAGTTCAAGGACAGCCTGGGAGACTGTAAGGTCAGCCTGACTTCTTAGGGAGATGTTGTCTCAAAAACAAAATCAAGGCCTGCTCATGCAGGCCCTGCCCCTGGGGTGCACTGAAATGGCAGTTGAGACTGGGGTAGTGGTGCGCCCCTGTAATCCCAGCTCTTGGGAGGCTGTAAACAGGTGGATCACTACGAGTCTGATCTAGTACTGAGACCCTGAACACCCTGTAGACCCTTCCCTAAAATAAAAAAAGAAAAAAAATCAAGCATACAGAAAAAGCCCTCTTTAAAAAATGACCTATTTGGACAAACCCCCACCACCCTAATCCAGTCTTGCAGCCTTGCTGGCCCTTTCCTCTCCAGTCCTTGATTCTCAGCCTTGTTCTGTTCCTTGCAGCAGCAGTCCAATTTCACGCTACTCACAGTCTCAGTGGTTTCTAGGTTACCACTTTTGTGTGTGGAGGCCATGTATCCCAGGCTGGCCTTGAACTCACAGACATTCTCCCTCCTTGGCCTCCCAAGGGCTGGAATTACAGTCATGCCACCTCGCCTGGCCCAGGGGGGCCAGCTTTGTTCTTGACCTTGTTCTGTAGAGGAGCCCAAGCTTAGGAACCTGTGGAGTAAGGGCGCGTGCAGGAGGTAGAGGGCAGGGGAGTGGCAAGCAACTCTGGGGACTCTGGACAGCAGTGGATCAGGTGCGTTGGCAGGAGATGGGACAGGTGTAGGGAGGAGGGGCCTGGCAGTGGACTTTGGTTGAAAGCAAAGGTCTGGCCCAGGAACAAATGGGGAGATGAGAAGGGCACTAGTGAGGATAAGCCCTCTGCTGGGGTCACCATCCTGGGCAGGCAGTTGTGCAGAGAAAGCTGGGCTTGCTTTAGTGGAATGACTGATTTGCCAGGGAATAAACGCAGGGCCTTTCCACAAAGCCTCATCTCTGGCCCTTTTTGGAGACAGCACCATCTCTGTAAGCTGCCCAGACCGGGGTCAACCTTATGATCAATCTGCCTGCCTCAGCTCCATGGAGAACTGGGGCCCTGCAAGAACTTTCCCTTTTGTGCTGCAGAAACTGGATTTCCGCACCCTGCACCAAAGAATCCTGGATAACATGAATGCCCCACTCTCTGCAGTCCTTACCTGATGAGGACTATTATTCCTGCTGTGGGAACACAGGCCAGGGCCTGACCAAGGATTTGTGGTGAGGGTGGTGCCCTCAAATACCAGCCACCTGCATAGGATGCTTACCTGAACAGGCACTGCAGAGCGGGCAGGCTGGTTTTTGCGGTACTGGGATTGAACTCAGGACCCTGTGCTGGCCAGGCAGGCGCTTATTCTACTGAGCTATCTCCCCAGCCCCAGGCTGGCTTTTAGCTTGGGTACACTTTCCTGTTTCTCATTAGTAAGCTAAGTCTTGTAATTTCCAGCTTCAGCACCCCAAGTATCTATTTATGATACTGGGAATGGAATTCAGAGCTACATGCTGTTTTTTATAAATTTTTTTCAATCTTTTACTTTTTTTTTCTGGCAGTACCAGGGATTGAACTCAGGACCCTGCATTTGCCAGGCAAGTGCTTATCCTACTGAGCTATCTCCCCGGCCCCACAATTTGAGGAGGACTTTTTGGGCAGGTCTGGTACAGCTTCTGGAGCTGGGAATCGTTGTTCTGTGGTCCTGGGCGCCTGCCTGCATTTACCCAAGCAGTGCTTTAAACAACTGAGCTACTAGGCAAAGCCCCTTTTACTCATTTGGTACAGGGTCTCACTACCCAGCTCTGACTTGCAGTGATCCTCCCGCCTCAGCCTCCTCAGCGCTGGGATTACAGGTATGCCACCAGGCCTGGTTTTAGTGGCTGGCTTGGTGCAGGGCCAGCACAGTAGGTGGCATCAGGGATCAAACTCGTTCTAGACCACTTAGCTGTCTTCCCACCCTGTTTCTCTCTCTCTCTCTTTTTTTTTTTTAACCATTATTTAGCTTTATTCATAACCATAAACTTAACTCTGCAATCCAGGTACATTTGGAGGGGAGCAAGGAAAACATGGAACCCAAAGAACTGCAAGAAGAGCAGAGATGATGGGGCGTCTTGAGCAGGGAGGGCGTAGGGTGCTCTCCTGAGCTAGAGGAATGGTCTGGTCTGGCGGTGGCAACACACACAAGTCACACGCGTTAGAGCTGTCCACAGTCGGTGATGGTGATCATCTTGCTGGTCTTGCCGTTCCTGGACCCGAAGCGCTCTATGGCCTCCACCGTGTTCGTGCCCTCTTTCACCTTCCCGAAGACCACGTGCTTGCCATCCAGCCACTCAGTCTTGGCAGTGCAGATGAAAAACTGGGACCCGTTTGTGTTTGGCCCAGCACTTGCCATGGACAAGATGCCCGGGCCTGTGTGCTTCAGGATGAAGTTCTCATCATCGAATTTCTCCCCGTAGATGGACTTGCCACCAGTGCCATTGTGGCACGTGAAGTCACCACCCTGGCACATAAATCCTGGAATAATTCTGTGAAAGCAGGAACCCTTATAACCAAATCCTTTCTCTCCAGTGCTCAGAGCACGAAAGTTTTCTGCCGTCTTTGGAACTTTGTCTGCAAACAGCTCGAAAGAGACGCGGCCCAAGGGCTCGCCGTCGGCAGTGATATCGAAGAACATGGTGGCATCGACCATGGTTGGCAACAAACGACTAAGAGGAAGGACAGAGGCGTCTGCAAAGCCTGTTTCTCTTTTTTGAAACAAGGTCTTGCTGTATATTCTGGGGTGGCCTCAAACCCTTTGCATATCTTCTGCCTCACCAGAGTGCTGGGATATGGGCACAAACCAGTGCACCTGGCTTTGTGTAATACTAAAATTGAGAACTCCAGAGTTTCCATGTGGGATGTATCTACAGATACCATATGCAAATCAAACGGAAAAATTATTTTTATTTATTTTTTGGTGGAACTGGGGATTGTACTTGGGGCCTTGCGCTTGCCAGGCAAGTGCTTATTCTACTGAGCTATCTCCCCAGCCCCTATTTTTATTTTTTTATAGGGTTTCACTGTGCAGTTCAGGTTGGCCTTGAACTCACTTTGTAGACCAGTAGGCCTCAAACTCTCTGCAATTCTCTTGGCAAGTGCTGGGATTACAAGCATGAACCACTACACCTGTTTTTTTTGGTGGAACCGGGGATTGAACTCAGGCTCTTGTGCTTGCCAGGCAAATGCTTATTCCACTGAGCCATCTCCCCGGCCCCCTACACCTGGTTTAAACTGAGAAATTTTAAAAAATGCTTTCAGGGGGCCGGGGAGATGGCTCAGTGGAATAAGAACTTGCCTGGCAAGCGCAAGGGCCTGAGTTCAATCCCCGATTCTGCAAAAAAGAAAGAAATGGTTTCAAATAAACAGGTAGCTCACATATGGCCGGATTTTTAAAAAGTAGCATTCATTTTGCAAATCTCTTTTACGGCTGACTTAGCAGAAGGCAGTGGATTCTCCAGATGGCACTGTTCCAGGCTTGGTCTGACTGACTCAAGTCTCACAGGCCGGCTAGAGGGGAAATGTATGGACCTCAGAGGGAAGTGGGAACCACTGGAACCTCAGGCTCCGAGGAGCATGGGGCGAAACCGTGCTGCTTCTCAGTAAGGGTCTATGCAAGCTGGGCATGGTGGCGCACATCTGTAATCCCAGCAGCACTGGTGAAGCTTTGGGCAGACTACACTTAACTATGTTGTGAAATCCTGCCTCAAAAACACCACAAGCCAAAAAAGCTCTCCCTGCAAGAAAACCTGTAGCTGTATCATTAGTATCACAACTGGAAATTCAGGTGGTAGTGAAGGAACCAAGCTCAGTAATTCAACCCAAAATGCCATCAGTCTTGGGGGCTTTTTTTGGTGGCTCTAGGGATTAAATAAACCTAGGGCTCTGCCCATGCTAGGACTTTATCATAGCTACAGCCTCAGCTCCAAAACTACTGGGTTTATTTCTCACTAGAATGTTGCTATGTTGGGCCAGGGGGATGGCTCAGTAGAATCAGCACTGCCCTGGCCAAGTGCAAGAGCCTGAGTTCAATCCCCGGTTCCACAAAAAAAAAAAAAAAAAAGTTGCTATGTTGCCCAGGCCACCTCCTGCTCTGTGGCCCTCAGGGGCCTGGGCAGCAGGGGGGTCCAGGCAGAGCTAGTGCCCAGGAGCTGCTGAGAGGTGGAGTAGTGGGGCCAAACCAGGTCTGCAGCCCCTCACTTGGCGCTTTCTGCTGTCCTACTGGAAGCTGCCTGGTCCCTGGATCCACACCCCCTGCCGGGTACATGCTCCCTTCCTGGCACACACCCTGGGACAAGTGCTCTGGCTCCAGCCTGGAATGGTTCACTTTAAACCGGGCCCCCACCTCATGGATGGCTTGTTTCACAATGTGTGCTTTCTTCCTTGTAAGGAGACCCCTTGTCTGTCAGCTTCTGTTGCAAACACAAGAGACAGCGTCCACTTTAGAACCCAATGGAACTTTATTTGACATGGGTACAACCATGGCCAGGGGAGAACAAACTGGAAAGACGAGGGGCAGGACAGAGGCCTATCTAACCTATGACAACAGGAGGCAGGTCACTTAGTGAGTGACAGTTATGCTGGCAGAATTCTTCTAGTGTCCATACCTGCAAGACAAGCAAGTTATGTCATTAATTCCATGCCAGGCTCCTATGTGACAGGGTCTTGCTCTGTAGTTCAGGCTAGACTTGAACTCACTGTGATCCTCTGGCCTTAGCCTTCCAAGTGTAGGGATCACAGGGCTGAGCCACCACACTCAAGATAGATTCTCAGCTGAGCTAAATAAAACCTGCTTGAACATAGGCATGACCTTAAGCAGGACTCTGAAAAGATGGACGTGAGCACAGCATGCACCAAGCATGAGACGGAAGCAGCCCTGACTTAGCTCAGCCACCCCTAGCTTGACATACTCTTTCCTGGTGACACGCCCTAAGTCCATCAGCAGAGACTGATCAAAAGCCAGGGTGGCAGTGCACAGCTCTAATCCCAGCTCTAGGAGGATCCATGTGGGTTCCAACCCACCCTGTACTACATAGTGAGACCCTGCCTCAAAAACCCAAGGAGCTATGGTGCATCTAAGAGAGAAACTGACCTCTGGAAAGAGGAGTTTATTATGTGGGAGGTGAAATAGTACCTCACGAGAAAAACCAGGGGAACCAAGGTACAGCGTGCTCCCACTTGTGTTAATAGAAGACTGGCAGAAAAGCTACCAGAAGCTGTTGCTGCACTTCATGGCCAAGGTCTAGCGAGAGTGGCTGGTTTTGTAGCGGACCCTTGGAAAGGTGTGTACTAGGTATGCATGGCCCCGCATGCTTCACATGGTAAGAGTCTCACAAAGATGGCCACATGCACTTTCTCAGCGGAAAGGAGCATGTGATGCAATGGCACATGTCTATGACATCCGTGGCCCAGGGAGCCTCCTTGGGGAAAGTCACTCTGGAAACATTTGAGTTTGCAGATTTCCGTATGTTGTTTTCACAGATGCTAGAAGGCTGGGAAAACACAGGCTGTAAACTTTTAATGCTAGCTAATTCTCTCTGCATATTCCATAAATGGGTCACTGTTCCAATAACCTCATGCCCAAGCCCACCCCAGAGTGGGGACACCTACTTTTGGAATTCCCATTCTCTGTTGTCCAACGGACACACTTGCCGTGTTTTCAGCCAGCGAGAGATACAATGAAAATGGAAGGCATGCTGAAAGAAAAAGACCTATGATTAAACACAATCTCACTTTGGCCTGCACACCTTGCTGCCCACACTTCCTGGGGACTGACAAACAGAGGCTCACTGCATAACATGGTGCTGTCTTTGGTAGGCACAGGACATCTCTAACAGACACATGGGTTGAAAATGTCACTTGAGCAGTGTGAACCCCAGCAGTGAGCTCCTTTGTGTTGACACAAACATGCATGGCTTTCGCCGTACTTGGCCTGAAAGGAGCTGCACCCACTCCTTTGGAGGAGGAGGCCCCATCGCTTCTTGGCCTTTTGGCTAAGATCAAGTGTGGAGGAGAAGGCCCTGACCACATGGGACTTCACGTATCTCCCTGTCACTGTGAGAAATTAGGCCCCCAGAAACAGAGCCTCCACTCAGCCCTTTCCAGGGCAGTGCACTACCATCACTGCCTGCACCCAGATGTCTCGAGCGCCCAGCACCAACAGGCCTTTGATGGGTGCTCTGTCCTAAAGAAAGAAAAATTGGGGTGAAAGGATTTTGGGCAATAAACTGCACAGAAACAGCTAAAAGGTATCAATAGGTGATTTTTCTGATCAATAAGGAAAGGCAGAAAGCAAAATGCCCAACCAAGGGGGCAAGGACAGGGTAAAGAGGTGGCTCGAATCTGAGGACAGGAAAAGCCAGGTACAGGTCTGGGTGGCTGCAGATGGGCATAGTTGCAGCCTCAAAATCAACACTTGTCCCACTGCTGGCTGCTCTGGTGAGCAGAGTATTAAGAAAAGCAGCAAGGATTCCCCTCACAATGACTGAGGGGCTGCAGTCAGGCTCAGGTGGAAACAGCCATCCACAGAACAAGGAATGCTCACACAGGCTTGGTCCAACAATAGCCCTGACATCAAGTTAGTGTTTCTCCCAAAACAGGCATGCAACTTCAGGACTCAGACATTATGGGTTATTATTATTATTATTATTATTATTATTATTTATTTTTTTTTTTTTGGCAGAACCAGGGATTGAATTCAGACCCTTGCAATTGCCAGGGAAGTGCTTATTCCACTGAGCCATCTCCCTGGCCCCTGGGTTATTATCTTGCAAACTGACTTTTAGCAACAAAAAAAGTTAATTCTGTAATTCAGAGTAAAATCTAGCTGGGCGAGGTGGCTTCTAACCTGTAATGCCAGCCATCTGGGAGGCTGAGGCAGGAGAACAGACAAGTGTAAGCATGGCGTGGGCAACTTAGACCTTAAAACTTTAAATTTATAAAGTGGTTTGGGGGCTGGTGAGATGGCTCAGTGGTCTAAGGCACCTACTTAGAACAAGCTGAGCTAAGCAAAACACAGAGACCACGGTTCAATCCCCCAGCACCACATGCCAGCCAGCCCCGCCCCCTGGTGGGCTGAGCTGGCCACACACACACACACACACACACAAAATAAATAAATAAATAATCTTTAAAAAATAAATATATAAATAAATAAATAAATAAATAAAGTAGTTTGGGCTGTGGCTCAGAGGGCAGGTGTGGGTTCAGGCCTACTACCAAAAAATTGACAAAACAAAACAAAAACAGTATCTACAGTTGATATGCTATGGACTCCCATCAAGTCAACTCTGGACTCTTTAGAGTGACAACTGGAAGGCCACATGTCTGCTGACTCTCACAACTCATCAGGGGGAAAAAAACCCATTTCCTATAGGCAGCAAAGGAAGTTATTTTTGTCAGCCCCCAGGTTTTGGGGACAGGCCCTTTCACGACACCCATCTCCACCTTTTGCCTCCCTGCCAGGCACTCTGCTCCAGCTCCTGACACACAAGACACGGTGCTGCTGAGCCTCTCTAGGCCCAGTGCTCTCATGTTCACACTTCAAGTCACAAGAGGGGGACACATCAGGCACACAAGGCTCACAGGGGTCCATTTACAGAGTCACTGGTCTATAGAGATGCTGACATTGGGGGCCGCACCCAGACCCACGGCAACCCAGCAAGCAGGCAGGCCTGATACTACTATCTGTGCTGCACAGGCAGGAAACCGAGGCAACTTGCCTCACTTGGGAGCTGGTGTGGAAGCTCGGAAGCAGGGCTCGTCACATAAGGCATCCCGTGACCCACATGGGCCCCGATAAATGAGGATGGTGTACTCCAGGCACTGGCAGGGAAGCGACCCTCAATTCTGGGGGGTGGGACCTCGGCCTAAATCTGTATTTACTTTGATGATACCACATTCTGCTGACCACCCACAGGAGCAATTTTAGTCATCCCCGCTTAAGCCACCTGGTGGGGGGTGGGGGACACCAGGGATCTAACCCAGGACCTAGCGAATTTGAGTATAGTGCTCTAGCACCAAGCTATGTCCCCTCCCCTTTCTATTTTGAGACAGTCTTGTGGTTTTGTTTTGTCTTTTTGAGACAGAGGCTCCTATGCAGTTAAGCCTGGCCTTGAACTCATTTTGTAGCCTAGACTGGTCTTGAACTTGCAAGGATCCTCCTGTTTCAGCCTCCGAGAATGCTGGGATTACAGACAGGCCACCATACCCAGCCGGAGTCTTGTTAGGCTGCCCAAGCTGGCTTCAAACTAGCGATCCTCCTGCTTCAATCTCCAGAGTAGCTGGGATTACAGGCTTGCATGAGGGAAGGGTAGAGTGGTTAAATGCCCTGGGTTAATGTGCTCAGCCAGGCCCTCTGTTGTGCTGGGAGCTGTGGGTCCTCTGTCCTCTTGGCACAGGAGTCCCAAACAGGACAATTTTAGCGCCTGGGTCTGGATGACTGGGCCTGTGAGGATGAATTTTTAACACATGCTAGAAATAACATTTTTGATGTTTATTATCCTTCACAGCTGTCACATCCTGCAGGACTGAACACTCAGTCCAATGATGTTGCATAAAGCATTTCTGGCAAGAGCTTACTTAACACACCCCACTCACTACACCAGCCACACTTAGAACGAGCAGATGCAAGCCCTCTACCTACCTGACTCAGCCCACAGACACTTGCCCCCTGGGGGTGTCTGCTCAGAAGAGGGGGGCTATGCTGGCAACCAGGTTGCCCCCAGAGCCAACCTCAGAGCAAAGCCCAGGTCCCATAACTGGGCCCAGCCAACAGCACAGCCTGGGCCCCTCCACAATACCCACGTGCTGTCTCCCAACTCCAGGGACAGTAAGATGCTGAGAAATCTTTGTGGTGCTTGTAGTGTATTTGGGGGAAAGGCAGGCTGGTCACTTCCTCCCTAGCTATTTCATACTGGTAAACTTACATTACAGACTCCCCAGGCCACGGTGCATTCTTCTGACGTTGCGGATGCCTGGTTGGCTTGGCACTCTATGCCTGCAGGGACAAGAGCAACAGGGTCACCGGGCTGGGATCAGCTGAGCAGTTATGGGGGGCGGGGGTTTAATCAGCACAGTTTCTTTTTGTTTCGTTTGTTTTTTAAAATGTATTTTGGGGCTGGGGATTTGGCTCAGCGGTAGAATGCTTGCCTAGCAAGCTGGAAGCCCTGGGTTCGGTCCTTGGCACCAAAAACAAAAACAAATGTATTTTGTACAGGGTCTCACTATGCAGCTTGGACTTGTAGTGATCCTCCTGTTTTCAGCCTCTCAAGTACTGGGCTCATAGGCCTGTGCGACCTTTCCCAGTCTCAGCTCACCCCAGGGGTGATGCCAGCATGCCCCAGGGAGCTATTTCCTTTCTTTTTCTTTTTTTTTAACTAAAGCATCATTTTTATTATAGATTAAGACAAGTTGGAGGCCAAAGGTCAACATAAACACCTAGAGAGCTTTGACTTTTCCTACTCCAGTCATAGTAATTGTGATATTACCTCTATTCTGCTCACACCCAAGGACAGAATCACCTGTCTTGTGGCATGCCTGAGAACATTGGAAAAATGTATGTTCTATGCAAGAGGACAGAATCCATGGTAGAAGTGAAAGAGCAAATTTTTGTCCAAACTCTGTATAAGCCTGGGTCCAATCAGAGGACAGAAACTACACAGCAACTCTTTTTTTTTTTTTTTTTTTAAAAATTATTTATTTATTCCTTTAGTGTGTGTGTGTGTGTGTGTGTGTGTGTGTGTGTGTGGCCAGCTCAGCCCACCTGGGGGCGGGGCTGGCTGGCATGTGGTGCTGGGGGATTGAACCGCGGTCCCTGTGCTTTGTCAAGCTTGTTCCAAGTAGGTGCTTTAGACCACTGAGCCATCTCTCCAGCCCCAAATTATGTTTTTTGTTTTTTTTTCCCCCCCGGAACCGGGGATTGAACTCAGGCCCTTGCGCTTGCCAGGGAAGCACTTATTCCACTGAGCCATCTCCCCGGCATACACAGCAACTCTTATTTTATTTACCTAATAGCCTGAAGCATTAAGAGTAGAGATGCTAGTGATGTGGACTTGCCAAAGTGAAGATTTAAAGTGTCTCTCTTGCACATTGGCCGGGAGCTATTTCTTAATGAGCATGAAAAAGGGTAAAGAACTGAGAAGATTGCCTGGCAAGCGCGAGGTCCTGAGTTCAATTCCGGTACTGCAAAATTAAACAAACAAACAAACAAACAAAAAAACAAAACAAAACTGAGAAGACAGGGCTGGGACCCAGCAGTATGCTTCCCAATGATTTGCTACCCCGTTTTAAAACTGCATTAATGAATGGGAAAAGGGAAAGTGCTTTCCAATTCTGAGCAGAGGGCTGGGGAGATGGCTCAGTAGAGTAAGTGCTTCCCTGGCAAGTGCAAGGGCCTGAGTTCAATCCCCTGTTGGGGTGGGGGGGTGGGGGATTCTGAGCATAAGTGCTTAAGTGGACTTGTTAAAAAGGAACTGATGGGCTGGTGAAATGGCTCAGTGGTCTAAAGCACCTATTTAGAACAAGTTTAGCAAAGCACAGGGAACGCGGTTCAATCCCCCAGCACCACATGCCAGCCAGCCCCGCCCCCCTGGTGGGCTGAGCTGGCCACACACACACACACACACACAAAAAAAAATAAAAAAAAAAAAAAAAAAAAGGAACTGATGCCTACTGACTTGGTACAGGTAACTTGGTATGGGTACCCAAGCTGGAAAAGCCATCTCCTGTCGAC
>NW_004524640.1:12591183-12594622 GCF_000260255.1 Octodon degus | reverse complement strand
AAAAAAAAAAAAAAAAAAAAAAAGGAACTGATGCCTACTGACTTGGTACAGGTAACTTGGTATGGGTACCCAAGCTGGAAAAGCCATCTCCTGTCGACCCCAGTAGCTGTCTTGAGCAGGCCCTCCCCCTTCCTGGAAAATGCTCTGCCCCACAGAGCTCAGGCTCCAACCCCACAAGGATGGGGCTCAAATTGTGAACTGGACAGAAGAAGGGTTGGGCACCCTGCTGAACTTTGGGCACTGTCCAGGCAGATCCCTTAAGCCAGGGGGCTGGAGATCTGGGACCACCACCCCGGGATACTTAGCACCTCTTAGGAGAGCAGACTGCTGTACACATACCCACAAGTCAGTTTCACAAAGAGGAGGGGATCTGAAGACAGTAAAACCCAAGAGTGAGAAGTGTTGGGCAAAGCTCTGCTGGTAATGGACACAGTGCAGAATGCGCTTTCTCTGAAAACAGGGCCACATGGAGGCTCCCTTCTGAAGGCTAGAGATCCAGGAAAGACTATTTAGTAGGGATATTTACGCCAAACGATCTTAGGTAGAAATGAGTAAACTGCTTAAAAAAATTCAGGTGTGAGTACACTGGTCTTAGGGGAAGAGACTTACCACAGGGAAGTCTGTCTCCCTTTCAAAACCATGAGCGTAGGGCTGGGAAAATGGCTTGGTGGTCTAAGCACCAGTCTGGCAAGTGCAAGGTCCAGAGTTTGATCCCTGGTACTGGGGGGCACGCCATGTCATCCCAAAATCAGGCATGGTGGCACATGCCTATAATCCTAGTTCTGGGGAGGCTGAGATAGGAGGATCACTGAGTCTGAACTGCATAGTGAGACCCTGTATAGAAAAACCAAAACAACAAAAGACAAACTATGGCACCAGCTAGATAGTTCAGTGGACTAAGCACCTGCTTAGGCAAGGGCAAGGACCAAATTTAATCCCTGGCACCACAGGCCATGCTGGCCCCATCCCAAGGCTCACTGAGTGGACGACGGAGACCAGGCTTGATGGTGTATGCCTGTAATCCCAGTGGTGGGGAGGCTGAAAACAGGAGGATCACCATGAGTCCGAGATGCACAGTGAGACCCTACACCAAACAAAAAAATAAACTAAAAACTGTGAAGAAGAAAAAAAAAAAAACCAAAAAACCCAAAAAACAACAAACCACAAAACTGTGAACATCAAAGGATGTGTAATCATAGCACTTGGTTTGCCACCTGATACAGGGTCCATGCAGTATACTCCAGGGTTTACTGGGGCTAGGAATGAAGTGCTATATCCCAAAGATTACAGAGAATATGAAATCTGCTATCCTTCAAGTTGGATCCTTAGATTCCTTTAGAGGACCATGTATTATAAAATTAGCTAAATAAGGACAACCCATTCTGAAACCTTCTCATCTCTCAGGAGCTATTCTTATTTTCCATTCCTATTCCCCACTCCTATTCTCCAATAAATTTTCTACTTTACTTATTTTTGTATTTAGTACAGGGTCTACAGGGTCTCACTACACAGCTCAGACTCATAGTGCTTCTTCTGTTTTCAGCCTCCCAAGCCCTGGGATTACAGGTACGCTACCACACCCAGAATCATTCCCTACCTCAGCATGACCTGGGGTGGGGCCAGCATGGCATGTGGGACCGAGGATCAATCTCTGGTCCTTGAGTTTGCCAAAACAGGCACTTATTCTGCTAAGCAATCTTAAATTTGTGATTAATTCATGATCCAATGCTGGGATTAGGGGTATGAGTGCTATTCCTGCCCTGGGGTGGGTAATCTGCATTACACAGTGAGAAGAGGAGAGGCTTGCTAGAAGCCAGAGCTGCTGCTCCTCCCATTGCTCTTCTGCTGTTTTTCTGCAGCCATGAACTGCTGTCCTCTGCCATGTGCTACTCCGCCTTGCAGCCAGCTGAGTATGGACTGAAATCTCCACTAACTGTGAGCTAAATAAACTTTTCCCTCCTTAATGTTGGGCATCAGGTATTTTGTTTCAGCAAGGAGAGAACAGTAACTGACACACCTAGCATTTACAAAATAATCTTTACAAGAATCATAAATCTTAGGCAACCTACTTGGGGTCCCTTTTGTGCCTCTCTCAAACAGAAGCTCTCTTTCCTCTAATAAATATATTCTGCTCTTTTTTAAAAAATGTATTTGGGGTCGGGGAAATAGCACAGTGGATTAAGTGCTTCCCTGGCAAGCACAAGGGCCTAAGTTCAATCCCTGGTTCCGCAAAAGAAAAAAAGAAAAATGTATTTGGTTGTTATAGGGTCTCACTACACAGCTCAGACTCATTAGTGATTCTCCTGCTTTCAGCCTCCCCATTGCTCACAGGAGTGCGCCACTATGCCAGGACTCTGGGCTCAGCCCACCCTGGAGGTAGGGCTGGCATGGTATGTTGTGTCAGGGATCAAACTGCAGTCCCTGTGCTTGCCTCTGTGCTTGCCTAAGCTTGCGCTTTAGTTCAGTGAACTATCTCACCAGTCCCTATTCTGCTTTTAAAAAACAAACAAAACAGGGCTGATGAGACAGCTCAAAGGTCTAAGCGCCTGCCTGGCAAGCTCAAGGACCTAAGTTCAATCCCCGGTTCTGCCAAAATAAAAGAAAAAGAAAAAAAACCCACACCAAAAAGCCCTGAAGAATCATAAATCCTTGCCAGGTGTGGCATAGGCCTAATAGGCCTATGGAGGCTGAGGTAGGACAATCACTGCATTCAAGGCCAGCCTAGCCTGTGTAGTGACATCAGAGCCAATCTGAACTACATAGTAAGGCACTGGGTTTTGTGGCACATGCCTGTAGTCTCAGCACTCAGGAGGCTGAAGCAGGAGGATTGTTGAGTTTGAGACCAGCCTAGGATACAAAGTGAACTCAAAGCCAGCCTGAAGGGCACAGCAACACCCTGTCTGAAAAAGACAACGAATCAATCAAGAACTACAGAGTGGGGGCTGGGGAGATGGCTCAGTGGAATAAGCACTTCCTTGGCAAGTGCAAGGGCCTGAGTTCAATCCCCGGTTCCACCCCAAAAACAAAAAACAAAACAAAAACAAACAAATGAGAAAAAAAAAAAAAAAACACAACAAAAAAAGAACTACAGAGTGGGGCCGGGGAGACGGCTCAGTGGAATAAGCTCTTCCTTGGCAAGCGCAAGGGCTTGAGTTCAATCCCTGGTTCCACAAAAAAACTACAGAGTGAAATCCTGTCTCAAAAATAAAAGAAACTACAGAATCTTTGTCAGGGATATAGCTTAGTGGCATAAGTGCTTGCCTGGCAAGGAGAAGGTCCCGAATTCAATTCCTGGTACAAAAAAAGACATGTCTTAGAAGGCAGCTATACTCATTACTATACCACCAACGCCTCCTGTCCAAAAAAGGACTACCTAACAGAATTCTAGCTGATGGCTGTGTGGACCTATAATCAGAGAAAGCATTTTTTTTTTTTTTTT
>NW_004524640.1:12590108-12591068 GCF_000260255.1 Octodon degus | reverse complement strand
TCTCAGTGTGCCCGGAGGCAGGCCAGCATAGGAGGCTTGGGGATCAAATCCCCAGTCCCTGCTTACAAGCACTTTAATCCACTGAGCTATTTGGCCAGCCAGAGAAAGTATCTTTGAGCTAGTTCAAGGTGAGAGCTGAGACTGAACTCTGAGCAATGTTGTCCACTAATACTGCTTGAGCTGTTACTGTTCAATACCTGACACTCAGTGGGTTGCAACAGATGAACACTGAATTTTCAAGACACATACACAAAGAATGTAGTGTATTTCTCTCTCTCTCTCTTTTTTTCTTCCTTTTATCTGCTGTGCTGAGGATCACAGACAGGCCCTTGTGCATGCTAGGCAAGCACTTTATCACCCAACTACATCCCCAGCCATGTGTCTTTTTTTAAAATTCTGATTATATGTTGAAAAAATTTTAGATATGACAGGTTAAATAATGCAATATTAAAATCATTTCTGCCTGTTTGTTTTTACTCTGTGAATGTCGGTAATAGGACATTTAAGATTCTTCATGTGCTCACTTTTGTGGCTACATTTCCACATGACAGGGCTGGCCAGGCCATAGTGAGAAGACAAGATGGCAGGTGTTCTGACAGAGGGACAGGTACACGAGGAGTGAGGGAGCTTGAAGAATGGACAAAAGCCTGAGAAGCCCCCACCTGGCACAGGAGAATGGCTCAGGATGAAGGTGGAAAGAAAGCAGAGTGGTCTAAAAAATAAACACTACACAGCTGGCAAGATAGTTTAGTGGACTAAGCACCTGCTTAGGCAAGTGCAGGGACTGGGGTTCGATCCCCAGCACCACATGACATGCCCGCCTTGAGCCAGCCAGCCAACAAAACTGGGCGTGGTGGCACATGCCTGTAATCCCACAGCTGGGGAGGCTGAAAACAAGAGGATCCTTAAGGAGTCCGAGCTGTGTAGTGAGACCTTGTACCAAATATACTAAAAAAAAAA
>NW_004524640.1:12583408-12588973 GCF_000260255.1 Octodon degus | reverse complement strand
GCCCCCGAGGTAAGCTGAGATGGCCATTGAGACTAGGTGGTGCACACCTATAATTCCAGCACTTGGGAGGCTGAAGAACAGGAAGGATCACTAGGAGTCCAATCTGTGTGTGAGACCCTGTAGACCCTGTACTAAATACATTAAAAAGAAAAAAAAAAAATCCTTAACCCTTAGTCCATCCATTCATCATTTTCTTTTTGCTTTTTTTGAGACAAGGCCTCACCATCTAATTCACACAGGCCTAAGAGGCATCTAGCACCCTATCGAGCTCCAACTATAAGTCTTGCCCAACAGAAACTAGTCCAAAGAGATTATTCTAGCTTACAGTTTACTTTCTTCCTTTCAGTGTTTCTGCCTTTGAGTCTGGTTATGTGATCAGATATGGAGAGGCCCAATGAACAGTCTTCCGTGTCCATGTTGTCTGTGACCCTGCCAGCTTCAGATGAACTTATTCTGTGAGCTGGGTTTGGCTCCAGGGCACCATAAAGAATCACCCTATTTCAAACACACCAGTAGCCTAGACGCAGAACTGGGGAGTGCTCTGTGTCTCCTTGTGAAGGAGGAATTGGTCACAGCAAGACAGCTACAATCTCCGCATCTTCCCCATTTCCTCCCACCCTCCTCCGAGTACTCACAGAGATCCATAATGTGGTTTCTGCAGATGGCACAATTATCAACCACAATGTCCCAGGCCCACAATGCTACTGCATTCCACTGCAAAGAGAAGAGGGGGACAAAGAACTCTCCTTGCATCAGGATGAAACTCAGGCTTCACACCCCAGCTACACTTACCAATTATTTGGTTGCAGGGAGGACTACACAAAAACAGTCGTGGTGGGGCTGGGGAGATGGCTCAGTGGAAAAAACGCTTCCTTGGCAAGCGCAAGGGCCTGAGTTCAATCCCCGGTTCCACCAAAACAAAAACAACAACAACAAAAAAAAACAGTCGTGGATATAAATGCTACTCTTATTATACCAGAGGATGACAAAAGACTACACTTCTGCTCTCTCATTCCCCAAAAGGTTGAGTCTATGAACACAGAAATGAATAATCATCTTTGACTTTTCTATCATTTGAAACAGTTGTTATAGCAATGCAAACAAATTAGAAATCACCCTTAAGTACTCCACATGGCTGACACTGACAAAGGATCTACAAAGTGCGGTACAGGGTTACAGGATAAATCCTGAGGGGACTTGACTGACCTTATCAGATACAAAAGTTGCATTTCTTGTTATATAGGTCTTGTTTATCTTGGTCTTAACCATCCAGCAGAAAAGTATAAAAACAAGGTATATAAAATAAAGCCATATTAATATGTTGAGCTGTAAAAGGCTCTAGTCAACAAATTCTGCGGATAACCCACTGCTATTGTGGACTGCTGGACTGTGTTGGATTGTTTTGCTGAATTCAAGCACTTAAAGTATTTAGATGCCAATAGAATTCCCATCTGACAGGTCTAAAGAAAAAAGGGGATACAAAGGAAGGACCATTTTGTATTTGTATATACTGAATAGTTAGGATAGATATACAGCTACTTTCGCTTAATTCAACAAGAAGAAAGATTTGTAGTAACAGTGTTTGGACAGGATATCCTGTCTGCTTCTTGTACTATGGACAACCACTAAGAAGATAACAACGTACAATGTATTAATTATTGAAAATGTCCTATTAATCAGCTTTGAAACTGTCTCACTGATAATTTGTTTCTCAATTAAAAAAAAAAGTTAAGCACAAACTTGATTTACTATGCATGTTTCCCTGACAGGTGCAGGGAATGTCTGCATAAATGCCTGCTCTTCAGGCAGCTTCAGAAACGGGAGCAGGAAGGTGAAAGCTTGGAATGAAATGAACTAAGATGACTGGATCATAAAGTGGGTAATCCTGGGATAAGCGGGATAACTTGTCATCAGTGTCAGTACACACAAGGTCACTCAAATCTTCCAAGATTACTTAACACTGCAGAATGCACTAAATCTTGCTTAGTTCTTCTCATCAAATAAACTGATATTCTCAAATTTTACATATTCAGATTCATAGTTAAGATAATTCCTGCTAAGTTTACCTCATAGTATTTAAATAATTCGATTCTCTGGCTTCCACAAGTATATCTATCTACTCCCAACCACTCCTTTTTTCTGCGAATTTGGGGTCACTTCCCAACTCTTTGTTCTCAGAGCCAGTTCTTGGGATTCTAGCAACTTCTTTTTTTTTTTTTTTTGCGCCGAATGCCTTCAAGGCATGACTGGCTGTCTTGTGTTGTGGGGATCGAACCACAGCAACCTGAGCCTGCCTGCTTTGTTGAAGCAGCCACTTGAAGAACTGAGCTAAGGGGCAGGCCCCCTCTAGCAACTTCTGCTGCACTTCTTCCACCTCAGCGTTAACTTGGAGGACAAACCCCCATCCTATTATTCTCCAATATGGCTGCGGGCTCTAAGTGAGCAGCAGCTGCGGCCACAATGACACGCCAAAAAGCAAATGGGGGAAAAACGCCCAAAGGAGGTGGTACAGAGTCTGCATTTAGCCAATGTTCTGGAAATAACAGCTTCCTTTCTATTTCGAGACCTTCGTCCTGAACAGATTTCTTTCATCTCAGGTGAGACTCGACACTTTTCTCTCAAACTGTTCGCCAACCACTATGAGGCATCTCGGGCAAAAAGACATGTTTCCCGTCTCTACTTTCTCAGTCTTACCAGGTCATCTGCCACTAATACTCAACCCTCCCTAAAAGGTAGAAGATTTTTTTTTTTAATTCCACCATGCTTTTTAATTTCTGAGGTGCTGTTCTTAACGAGGGACCTGGACGTGACGTCTCCTAAGAACCAAGCTTTACTACTCTCGGTCCTTAATTCTGTGGAGCGACGGACGGAGAGGGGGCTCATGGAGGCGTCCACCAGGATTAGAGGACCCCAAGGTCCAGGAAGGGGCGGAGCGGGGAGAGCACGGGCGGCCTTCTGAACGTCTCCCGTGCGGTAGGGCTCAGGTTCTCGGCTCTCGCCGCACTTCCCCATCCTCCACCCGTCGCAGCCGCTCCGACTCCCCTTTTCCCCCCACCCGACGCTGCGCTTTCTCCACCCCTTGGTCACTTCAGTGACAGCTCAGGCGCTTGGCTCCCGCGGCCAAGTTGCTAACCCGCGCATCTCAAGAAGCACTTCGGTGATTGGTCCTGAGCGCCCCCAGCGAAACCCACGCTGCCCAGGAAAGTGGGCCACCATCACGCCCATCAAGCCTAAGTCCCGCCCCCAGCTTCCCTGCGTGGTACCCTGTCTCGGGAACGCCCCGAAATTAAGCACTTTCCTCCGCGCCTCGGTCACCCTTAGGCCTGCCAGCCAGATCCGCGCCCCTCTACCTTCCCTGAGGAAGGGACTGGGGAGACCCAACCTTTTTCACTTCAAAACGTTTCTTGCCCGCGCCGCTGTTGGTGCCGCTCGGGGTATCCACATCCATCGCCGCCGCCATTTTGGAAACACACGGCCGTCGTCCGCCAATGCGTCTGCGCAGCGACGCACGCCTCCTCACTCTTTACCCACGCTCGGGCACCTCCTACCGCACCCCTCCCACAGCGGCGCCCGGGAGGCCGGAGGGGGCGGGGCATGTGGCCACGCCCCTTAAAGGTGCTACCGCAGGCGCTTCCCCCCTTCCCTCTCTCGCGTCAGCTGAGGAGGAGGCGGCGGGCGGTGTTGCCGGGGCGGGGCGGGACGGGGCGGGGCCGGGTGGGACCCGCGACGTGAGCGGGTCGGGCGGAGACCTTTGCGCGGCTCGCGCCGGGCCTCTCCGCCGGCAGCGCCGGCTGTCCTCCATCTGTGGGGCGGCGGCCGCTTCCTCCGCCTCCACTAGCCGGGCACGCTGCTACCCCGCTCCAGGGTTGCTGGCTTCTCGCCGGCGAGTGGCGGTTTCCGACAGTAGCCTTCCGCAGAACCTGACCTGCTTCCGAGCTTCCGACTCGGGTCGGGGACTCGGAGGCCCGAGGCCGGAGGCCAGGGCGCAGCACCGTTTGGTTTCCTGACTTGTTTTTCGGTTTTTTTCAGACAGGGTTTCACTATGTAGTTCAGGCTGGCCTAGAAGTCGTGGAGACCTTCCTGACCCAGCCTCCCTAGTGTTGAGATTACAGGGGTGTACCGCAGGACTCCTTTTTAATATATGCGAGTGCATATCCCTTTTCCACTGGCTAGCAGTGGATGGTCTTTTCTCCGTTGTTTCTGGCCTGTACCTACCCCTTGCACCATTACAGAACTGGCCTCTTTGCAGTGGCCAAGCCTGGTTTGGAGCTGTGTCCGTGCTGCCGTGCCCTCCCAGTACTAAGCCACTGTTCTGTCTGGACTTTCAAAACCCAGCAGTGCTTGTGTGCTAGGTCATTCTTAACTCCTACACAGCTTTCCTGAGTTCACATTTTCTTTTTTAAATGTATTTAATACAGGGTCTAAAGGGTCTCACTATACATATCGGACTTGTAGTGAACCTTCCTGTTTTTCAGCCTCCCAAGAGCTGAGATTATAGGCGTATGCTACCGCATGTCCAGTCACAATCGCTGTTTCAGCATGCCCTGGGAGCATGGCCTGCACTTGTGGGGGATCGACCCTGGCCCCTCCGTCTGCCTAAACTGGCGCTTTAATCCGCTGAGCTATGTGGCCGGCCCTAGCTCACATATTCTCTTAGTCGAAAATAGTTGGAGGGCACTAAATAGTGTGCACCTAAGGCCAGCTGTTCGGGAGACTCAGGCAGGAACATTGCAAATTCCATCTTGGGCAATTTAGGGAGATCAGGATTTAAAAGCTGGACGCACAGATTCATAATCCCATCAGTCTGGGAGGCTGAGGCAAGTGGATCCCAAATTCAAATCCAGTCTGGGCCATTTATTGACAAGCAATACACGGTCTCCAGTTTATTAAAAGGGCTAGGGAAGGAGCTCTCTTGAAAGCCTAGGGTTCAGGCCAGGTGTGGTGCATGGCTGTAATCCCAGCCCTCGGGAAGCTGGGGATGCACCTAAATCCTGAAGCTCCCCTGGTTCAGTGAATGCCAAAAAAACACATGAACAAAAATGGAGAGCGATAGAAGGTGCTGACTTCACTGCTGGACCAGGAAACCTGCGATTTGCTTCCCTCTTTGCCACAGACAGGAAGAATAAGTCTGTGCCAACGCCACAGTGCTAGTGTAACTCAGAGAGAAAACTGATGGCAGAACTGGGAGAGTCCTACAGCCTTATGACGTCTTTCTCACACTTTTTTTTTTTCTTTTTGAGACAGAGTCTCACTGTGCAATTCAGGCTGCCCCTGAGCTCACTTTGTAGCCCAGGGTGGCCTAAAAACTCATGACAATCCTCCCGCTTCAGCCTCCCGAGTTCTTTCTTTCTTTTTTTTCAGCCCAAGTTCTGATGGTTGCATGTTTAAACTGTCAGCTAGTGGTGCCCCTGCTGCCAGACAGCGCGACAGTGCCAGGACCTGTGGTGCAGCCTGAGCGTGGATTTGCCCGGCCTCGAGCGGATGCTGTGCGTGGGCAGCTCCTGGCCCAAACAGCTCCGTAGGGATGCGGGAGAGACCTGGTAGGAAATAACACACAAACCAACA
>NW_004524640.1:12579961-12582913 GCF_000260255.1 Octodon degus | reverse complement strand
CATGGTGGCACAGCGCCTGTAATCCCAGCTCTTGGGAGGCTGTAAACAGGTGGATCACTACGAGTCCCATCTGGTAGTGAGACCCTGAACACCCTGTAGACCCTTCCCTAAAATACAAAAATAAATAAACTGATTAATTAAACTGGTCCTGGTGGCTCAGGCCTATAATCCTAGTACTTGGAAAGCTGAGGCAGGAGGATCACTGTGTATTTGAGGCCAGTCTGGGCTACACAGAGAGTTCAAGCCCAGCATGGGCTACACAGCAAGACCCTGTCTTGCCCCCACACCCCACCAGACACCCTAAGTGGTCTGCTTTTTATTCTGTTTTTCCTTGAGCATTGTTTAACAGGGATACAGTCCGAGAAAGAGGTCGCAGCGCTTCAATGTTGTACAAACACAATGTGCTAACACAAGTCTGTGTGGGATGGCCTACTGTGCACCTGCTGCATTGCTGAGTACTGTAGGAAATTGTAGACAGTAAGAGCAGTGTAAAAGGACAGGTGGGCCAAGGATATAGCTCAGTGTCACAGCACCTGCCTGGTAAGTGTAAGGTCTTGAGTTTGAATCCTGATGGCCAAAAAAAAAAAAAAAGGCTGGGAACTAGCTCCATTGTAGAGCATTTGCTTAGCGTGAGCAAAGACCTACATTTTTGTTTTGTTTTGAGATAGGGCCTCACTTCGTAGCGCAGATTGTCCCCAAACTCAGCAATCCTCCTGCCTCAACCTTCTGAGCAGTGGGGTTACAGGCAAGTACAGCCCCACCCTTTTATTGTTTTATTTTCGGTTTTTATGGTATTGGAGATTGAACCCATAGCCTTCACACTGAGATACATCCCTTTAGACAGGGTCTTGCTAAACCCTGTGTGTGATAACAGGGCTTGAACTCAGGGCCTTTGCACTGAGCTACATCTCCAGCCCTTTTGCCTCGCATTTAGGTTTTTTGTTTTGTTTTGTTTTTTTTGTATTTTTAGGACAGGGTGTATAGGGTATACAGGGTCTTACTGCATAGATCAGACTGGTAGTGCTCCTCCTGCTTACAGCCTCCCAAGTGCTGGGATTACAGGCACAGGACACAATGCCCAGTCTTGCCCTGGGGGCAGAGCCAGCAAGCAGGCCAGGGGATCAAATTCTCCACCCAATGTCTGCCTAGGCAGGTGCTTTAATCCGCTGAGCTATTTGGCCAGCCCTTTCCCATTTGGTTTTGTTTGAGACAGGGTCTCACTACATAGTTCAGGCTGGCCTTGGACTCACCGTTTAGCATAGAATGGCCTCAAATCTTATGGCGAGCGCCCTGGGTCAGCCTCCTGAGTGCTGAGATTACAAGCTTGTGCCACCTTGCCTGGCTTTTTTTTTTTTTTGGTCTATACCCATGATATTTCCAGTAGCCAGCTTCTTCAACTCTAGTACAGGGGGCCAGGGAGATAGCTCAGTGGCATAAGCCCCTGCCTGGCAAGGTCCTGAGTTCAATCCCTGGTACTGCAAAAAACAAAACAAAACAAAACAACTCCCCCCCCCCAAAAAAAATACCCCTCTGTTACAGGTAAATGCATGAATGTTGGGTCTGGCACATATGACATAAGATGAAAACTCAAGAAGGGCCTTGGGTCAGCCTCCTGAATAGTACCTTGTCATCTCTGTGTCCTAAAGTCCCTAGTTACTCCACCATCTTCTCTCCATCTTGCAGGGTCTTTTTTACCTCCTAGCGCATCTTTCCCAGGGCTATCTGGTTAGATGTAGTGGAGAGGAATGGGGGAATGTGTGTACCACATCTCCCTGGAGGTAGATGTCCTGGCCAGTGCTTTTTCAAAGGTGACCTGACCTTGGGTCTCCTGGGTTCAAGCTTCTGGTGGCATCTGTGCTTCTGTCACCAGGGATGGGGAGCCAGTCCTGTGCGTGGCCTCCCCGTGGGTCACCGCGGCCTTCGGAGGTAGGCAGCGTTTAGCACCAGTTCCAGACTGCGAGGGAAACCCTTCTGCAGTAGGAATCCTACAGCTGGGCCAACTTCGACCACCATGATGGACACTAGGTTTGGGAAGAAACGGTAACGAGTGACACGCCACCACTGCAGAGCTGTTTCTGATCAAGCTCTTTCTTATCTGCCAGCCTTTGCTGGCTCTCCAAGGGGCGCCTGGCAGCTCCAGCCTCTACCCCCTCTGCAGGCCACAAGGCGGGTGTTCCCTTTCCCACAGTCCTGAGAGAGAGAGAGAGAGAGAGAGAGAGAGAGAGAGAGAGAGTGTGTGTGTGTGTGTGTGTGTGTGTGTGTGAAGTAACTTGGTACCAGCTCACAAGAGAAACTGGTACAATCTGCACGCTGGCTATCAAAGCTGTAAGTCAAGGCTTTTGTTTTTGTCTTTTCGAGACAGGGTCTTGCTCTGCAGCTCAGGCTGGCCTTGAGCTCACTTAGTAGCCCAGGCTGGTCTCCGTCTTGCAGTGATCCTCCTGCCTCTGCCTCCTGAGTTCCTGAGTGCTGGATTACGGGCCTGTGCCATTGCCCAGCCTGGCAGTTGTCTTAAGGCCTCACTTGGAAACTCCTGCCACCTAGCTCCAGCACCCACTTTTTCCTGTTTCAAAATACCTTGTACTTCCCCTTTCCTAAAATTCACTGGAATTACCATTGACTGTTGTCTGCCTGCTATTATACTGTAACAAGTTCAAGTTGATTTTTTTTTATGCTGTGTGTGTGTGTGTGTGTGTGTGTGTGTGGTATCAGGGATCGAACTCAGGACCTTGAGCTTGCCATGCAGGTGCTTATGCCACTGAGCTGTATCCCCAGCCCTATACCATAACTTAAGTAACAAAAGGAGTATTTAGCAAATAAGTAGTTAAAATAGCAGATGCTTTTTTATTCCAGTTAGCATGGGGTGGGTGGTTCTGTAAATATCTTAGAAATATATGTTGAGGGGCCGAGGAGATGGCTTAGTAGAATAAGCACTTGCCTGGAAAGCGCAAGGGC
>NW_004524640.1:12577271-12579271 GCF_000260255.1 Octodon degus | reverse complement strand
TAAAAAAAAAAAAAGAAAGAAAGAAAGAAAGAAAAAGAAAAAAGAAAAAAGGCTGGTGATACAGCTTAGTGCATAGGGCCTGGCTTTGATCCTCTGTACCAATAAATAAATAAATAAATAAATGCTCTGTAAATAGTTATCTCAGCTTTTTAAAAATTTTTTTGGTTTTGGTGCCGAGGACCGAACCCAGAGCTTCCAGCTTGCTAGGCAAGCGTTCCACTGCTGAGCCAAACCCCCGTCCCAGATACTGGCTCAGCTTTGTGCAGGCACATCTAGGATTTGGAAGGCCGCAGGCATCCCGCAGCAGGCAGGTCCTGCCAGGAGGCTCCATGGCTCCATGGCGGCATCCCTGCAGTCAGCGCCAGGCCTGCCGGGAGCCAGCAGGCTGTAGGTCGCTGTTCACCGCCCTCAGCCCTCCAACCGCTTTTTCATAAGCTTTCATAACAAGATGATGTCACCATCCTGCTTTAAGCCCTCTGCGTCCTTCTCCTTGGCATCAGACCTGATGAAATTTGACCTCATCCAGCCTGAGTGCCTTGCTCAGTTACTTTTATGAGTAAAACTTAGTTGCTTTTCTCATTGCCCAGACAAAATGTCCAACATCCAGAGTTAAAGGACAGTCCCAAAGCTGAGGCCTGCTGGGAGTTCCAGGCCAGCCTAGGGTACATAGTGAGACCCTGTCTCAAAAACAAAAACAAAACAACAAAGTTAAAAGAGGGAACGTTTATTTAGCTCTCCGTGTGGAGAGGTTTCTTTCAGTCCGTCATTGGCTGGCTCTGTAGCAGACCCGCATCACAGAGAAGGAACTGTTCATGGCAAGCAGAAGGTAGCAAAGCAAGCAAGAGACCTGAGCAGCTTTTTTCTGGCCCTTTTATATCCTCTCTAAGCTCCTGGCACTAGGGCGGTGCCGGACCATGTAGTGCACTGATTTAGTGATCACCCTCCCCACCCCAGATCCTGGCACCTTTAATCCTAGCACTGTACCATGAATCAGTCACACACTGTAGATTCAGCCACCTTAAAAATAGCCCCACCTAGGACCACATGAGGCTCTGGGGGGACAGCTGGGCACAAGCCATAACACTGAGTAATACGCACGTTGATTTTATTCTGTTTGACTATTCCCAGATTTTTTTTTGGGGGGGGGTACTGGGGATCGAATTCAGGACTTTGCACTTGCCAGGCAGGTGCTTAAGCTCCTGAACTATCTCCCGGGCCCTCTGTTTGTTTATTAACAAAGATAGCACAGTCTCGCTGTGTGGCGATCAGGCTGACCTTGAACTCACTTTGTAGCCGTGGCTGGCCCCACATTCACTATGGTCCTTCTGCCTCAACCTCTTTTTTTTTAAAGTTGGTTTTTATTTATTTTTTTATTTTTTATTTTTTTGGCAGAACCAGGAATTGAACTCAGATCCTTGCATTTGCCAGTTAAGCGCTTATCCTACTAAGCCATCTCCCTGGCCCCCTCAACCTCTTTTTAAAAATCTTATTTATTATTTTTCTGTATTTGGTGCAGGGTCTCACTACGCCGCAGGTCTGTCATGGAGGGATGCTCTTGTTTCGCCCTCCCCAGGGCTGGGATTCCAGGCGTGCATCACCACAGCCCGTTCCAGTGCCTGGCCCAGTGTTCCTGGGTGGGACCAGTGCAGCATGCGGTGCCAGGAATCAATCCCGGTTGCTGCGCTTGCCAGGGAGGTGCTTAGATAGCTGAGCTGTTTCGCTGGCTCCTGCCTCAACCTCTTAAGTGCTGTGATTACAGGTGTATACCACCGATTACGGGGTGCGTCCCACACCCAGCATTAAGTTGCAAATTTATTAATTCTGGGCACACACAACGTAATAGGCACTGTCCCAGAAGGTTTTGTTACCAATAAACAAAACAATCAAAATTCCCCTCTCAGAAAAGAAAAGCCCCCCAAATTTAGAAAGGACTGAGGATTTTGCTTAGTGGTTGAGTACTTGCTGGTGTACATAAAAACAGTAATTACTAATTCCAAACC
>NW_004524640.1:12574318-12574906 GCF_000260255.1 Octodon degus | reverse complement strand
CCTAGTTTTGGATTTTTGAGACAGGGTCTTGCTATGTAGCCCAGGCTGGCCTCAAATGTCCAGTAATCTTTCAGCCTCAGCCTCATGAGTGCTGGGATTATAGGAGTGAGCTACCACCCCTGGCTGGATTCCTGTAAACTGGCACTGTGCAACTCAGTAATTCTGAGACTCTCAGTTCCTCCTTGATAGAAACTTCAATCTTCCTGTCTAGGGAAGATTATGAGGAGATAGAGTGACACTCGTTAGCTTAAAATTCAGCAGCAGCTGGGCTCTGGCACAGTGCCTGCCGGGGTAGCCATCTCAGTCCCTCCTATTTTAGCGTGAACTGTCAGGTTTCCACTGGTGTGATTCTGCTTCAGGCCTTCTAGATGCACGAACTGGCTACTTCCTGTTCTTAAACCTTTGACCAGAATGTGCTTTCCTTTTGTTGACCAGCCCTTTTTTAAAGACAGGGTCTTGATAAATTGCTTAGGTTGCAGCTAGAACTCTAAATCCTCCTGGCTCAGTCTCTCTGAGTGCTGGGATTACAGGCATGAACCATCACACCCAGGTGGTTCAATATTTTGTAGTCTTTTTTTTTTTTTTTTT
>NW_004524640.1:12572262-12573413 GCF_000260255.1 Octodon degus | reverse complement strand
CTTTCTTTCTTTCTTTCTCTTTCTTTCTTTCCTCTTTCTCTTGCATTCATTTTTTTTTTATGTGTTTAGTACAGGGTCAAGAGTCTACAGGGTCTCACTACGTAGATGAGACTCATGAGTCTCCAGTTTTCAGCCTCCTAAGTGCTAGGATTACAGTCGCGTGCCACCATCCCTAGTCTCAGTCACCATCTCAGCACGGCCTGGGCGTAGGGCCGCCATGGCAAGGCGGGGATTGAATCTTGGCCACTGGGCTTTGCCTAAGCAGGCGTTTTAGTCCACTGAGCTAGCTGGCTGGTCCTTCATCTTTCTTTTTTGAGACACGGGTCTCACTGTGTACCCCAGACTGGCCTTGAACTCACTATGTAGTTCAGGTTTGCCTTGAACTCACAGTGATGCTCCGGCCTCAGCCACCCGGAGTGCTGGGATTATAGGGGAATTCCCCACACTTAGCCAGAGGACCCCTTTGCAGGCCTTGTGATTACTTTTGTAGCCCGCAGGCTAGTCTGAACTTAAAGTGACCCTCCTGTCTCAACCTCCCAAGTGCTAGGATTACAAGTGTGCCACCACACCCCACAAGTCAGGCCCAAGGTTCCAGGGCCAGCACCACGTGAGGCTGGGGATCAAGCTTGGACTCAGGACCGTGTGCTTGCCAGGTAGGTGCTTATACCTCTGAGCTCGCTCCTCAGTCCCTTTTTTGGCTGTTAGTTTATCAGGGAGGGTTTTGTTTGTCCTAATGATTTAGGTGACTGTTATCAGATTGGTGACAGGGAGCTGAATGAGACTAAGGGATTATAAATGGTCTCTTGATAAAGCTGGAGAAGGAACTCAGGTAGGAGCTCACTTAAATGCTCAGGGAAGCCTTTGGAAACCTAACCCATACAAATGCTGTGTCTCCAGGTGTGGGGGCACAACCCTGTAATCCTAGCACTTGGGAGGCTGAGGCAGGAGGACTGCTGCAAGTCTGAGGCCAGCTTGAATTGCATAACCAGACCCTGTCTCAGAAAAACAAAACATGGGGCTGGTGAGATGGCTCAGTGGTCTAAAGCACCTACTTAGAACGAGCTTAGCAAAGCAAAGGGACCATGGTTCAATCCCCCAGCACCACATGTCAGCCAGCCCCGCCCCCTGGTGGGCTGAGCTGGCCACACACA
>NW_004524640.1:12568664-12569882 GCF_000260255.1 Octodon degus | reverse complement strand
GTGCAATCCTCCTACCTCAGCCTCCTGAATGCTGGGATTATAGGAATGCACAACAATCCCTGGCTAAAACATTGTGTGTGTAATATTTTTTTGGGTGCCAAGCATTGGCCTAAGGCCTTCAAACTGAGCTGTACTGCCCAGACCTTCATATATATATATGGGGCCTGCCCCGTAGCTCAGTTCTTTCAGTGGCTGCTTCAACAAAGCTGTCAGGCTCAGGTTGCTGCGGTTGGGTCCCCACAACTCAAGCCAGCCAAACCTGCCCTGAAGTCATTCAGAGAAAAAAAAATCTATCTATCATCTATCTATCTATCTATCTATCTATCTATCTATCTATCTATCTATAATTTTTTTTCCTTTAAATTTATCCATTATTTTTGGTTTGAGACATAGTCTTCCTATGTAGTCCAGGCTGGCCTTGAACTCTTGGTGATCTTCCTGTCTCAGCCTCCTGAATGCTGGGATTTTAGGCACAAGCCATAAGTCCGCCAAACCAAGTTTTAAATGATCATAAAAAAGTTTTAACAAAGTATAAGAAGTAAAGCCATGTAGTTAAGTTGAGCTGTAGGGGACTCAGGTCAACAACTTCTGACATTGCCAGCCAAGCGGAAGACCCTATACTACTATGGATTACTGAACTATTTTGGAATATTTTGCTGAGTTCACACACCTACAATATTTAAATAATGGAACTAAACAAAAAAAGGGAATACAGATGAATGACCAGTTTGTATCTGTGTATTAGAAATGGTTAGGATAGATATATAGCTACATTCTCTTAATTCAATGAATAGAGGGATTTGTTCTAATAGTGTTTGTAAGTAGGATATCATGTCTGCATCTTGTATAGCAAATAGCCACTAGGAAGACAGTATGCAATGTGTTAATTATTGAAACTGTCCTACTAATTTGATTTGAAACTGTCTTATTGCTATTTCTCAATAAAATTATGGAAAAAAAGTTTTAAGTTTTTTATTGTTTACTGTGTAAATAATTTTCTTATGTTTATGAAGGCTTTTTAGGCATGATTGCTAATGGGGACAGCATCTTGATAGGATGCTCAAACTAGCTCGTTTGGATTGGGAAATGTATGCTGAGGTGTCAGACTGGTAAGAAAGCCACGTTGGCTGGGGAGATAGCTTGGTGGTCTAAGTGCCTGCCTGGCAAGCACAAAGTCCCAAATTTGATCCCCAGTACCCCGATACCACATGCCATGCC
>NW_004524640.1:12555529-12566814 GCF_000260255.1 Octodon degus | reverse complement strand
CACACACACACACACACACACACACACACAAATAAAATTAAGAAAAAAAAAGAAATAAGATGTCACAAAGGGACGACTAATCTTACGAATTTCTACAGAAGGTCTGGAGAGAGGTGTATCAAGTTATTCAAGCGTATGATTCAGGGGCTAAGAAAGCAAGTACTTAATCTCAGGGTCTTTGGCTGATGTGCTACTTGGCTAGCCTTGGAAAATGGTTAAATAACTACCTTGCCTGTCCCCAGGCCCTGGAGATGGGCCTGCCAAGTTGGACAAAAAGGACAGGGCCACACTGCAGTTCCCCCAGGACACCAGTAGTCCCAGTTAGGAATCCTCCCGCTTCTTTTTGTCACCCCTCTGCCCACAACCTCTGATCTCATCTCAAACATCGCTACTATAATACACTTTTATTTCACTAGAAAAATCTATAGAAAGAACCCAATCTGGTTCCTTTGGAAAAATTTACCAGAGCTTAAATGAGACTTAGGGAAGAGGCAGGGTCAGCATGTGCTGCTCATGCCGTCTCCATCTGTCCCCATCTTCACTGGGTCACACCATGCAGCTTGGATTAGTAGTGATTCTGTTTTCAGCCTCCCCAGCGCTGGGATCATGGGCCTGCGCCACTGCACCAGGACTCTGGCTGGCTCTGCCTGCCCAGGGGCGGGGCTGGCGAGGCATGTGGTGCCAGGGTTCGAACTGCGGTCCCTGTGCTTGCCTAAGCAGGCACTTTAGTCTGCTGAGCTGTCTTGCTGGCCTGCCTCAGGTTTATGCTATTGTGCTGCATATGAGGAGGGGGTGAAAGACCTGGGAAAGTATGCTAGACAGGGAGCCTCAGATTTGGGAGCTGTGTAGTAAACTATGGAGTCCAGGTTGGCCTTGAACTAAGTAGTCCATGCTGGACTTGAATCTGCAGAGAGCCTCCTGCCTCAGCCTCCCGAGTGCTGGGATTATAGGTGTGTACCACATACCTGAGCCTCAGATTTTTTTTTTTTTTCTTGAGAGTAGAATATTTATTGGGAAAGAAAGCTTCTGTCTCAGAGAGGACAGAAGGGGGGCCCGAGTGGGTTGCCCAGGAAGCTGTCTGTTCCAGCTTATTTTTACAGGGCAAAATCACATTGGGCCAAGATAGAGAAAATGGGGACTCACTTAGATGGATGAGAGGTGGGACAAATCTATCGTCAACCAATGGGATCACAAGCACCATTGCTCAGGTAAAAATTGATTAAATCCGGTACAAAATGGGAAAGCGAGTCACGTAGCAAGCTGAGCCTCAGATTTTGAAGATGGTTGCTAGCAGGGAGAGACAGCTACAGTTATGATTCATTATAGGGCTGAGGAGGCCCACGTATTTAGATTTGGAAATTGACCACACTGCCTTATAAAAGCCATCCTTGAAATGCTTGTGGCGGGCCGGGGAGATGGCTCAGTGGAATAAGCGCTTCCCTGGCAAGAGCAAGGCTGTGAGTTCAATCCCTGGTTCCGCAAAAAAAAAAAAAAAAAAGAAAGAAAGAAAGAAAGAAAGAAAGAAAGAAATGTTTGTGGCAATAGTCTACAGCGCTGGTGGAGCCCAGGGCTGTCTGGAGACCTCTGGGTTGGTATGTGGAGAATCAAGGTTGAATCACATCCACCCATTTTTTTCTGTGATAAGATCATTTCAAGTTCACTGTCATGATTTTGTGACACGGTTAGTGAAAACTTTGTATTTTGTAAAGCAAAATGTTCCCATAATTAAACCTATAAACTCTAGATTCTAAACACACATGTAGGGGCTGGAGAGATGGCTCAGTGGTCTAAAGCACCTACTTGGAACAAGCTTGGCAAAGCACAGGGACCGCGGTTCAATCCTCCAGCACCACATGCCAGCCAGTTGCACCCCCTGGTGGGCTGAGCTGGACACACACACACACACACACACACACACAATAAATATTAAAAAAATAATAAACACACATGTACATGCACAAACATTTCTATATTGTTTTATATTTTAAAAAGTGACAGGAACAAATGCTTTCCCCTTATTGAGTGACATGTTTTGAATGAACAGGGCCTTAAAAAGTAACAGCATTTTGTCTATATTGAACTTAGATAATTGCACGTTAAGTCACAGAAAGTATCAAGAGACGCCAGCAAAGAGCAGCTTCCCCAAGCCTGAGGAACACACCCAAGAGGCTCAAGGAGTCCAAGGGGACCCCTGACTGGAAGAGTCCCAATGCCCTCGGCGAGGAGGAGAGGGTTCTGCAGCAGCGCAGGCGTAACGATGCCACTCCAGCACACCGGAACCTTCAGTTTATTCATCGAGGCTCCTACGGTGGGAAACCCACACGAGCAACACAAAGCTTGCTGTAAACTCTCCGGGCTGGGTCCTTTCTGGGCCCTCACTTCCTGCTGCACACACAAGCTTCATGGGCATCTACCACACACGAGCTAAGCAGGGTGGAGGAGCCCAGCACAAATCCAATGGTCCTACAGCAATGGTCATTGGGGACACCAGGACAAGGGGCCTGGGTAGCCTACCTAAGTGCCCCTTGAGACGGATGTGGCCATGGGAGACGGAGCAGCACTGTGCGCCACACTGCAGTGGCTGTAGCAAAGCCAAAGAAGGTGTGCATGGTACACATCTGGAGAATAGAAGCCTGATTTTCTCTATTTTGAAGAGATACGGTATCTATCTGGAGATTTGTTTTATGGACCTTAATTTTAAGACAGAATGACCCCGGCAAGGCTTTTCCCTTTCTTTCTTTTTCTTTTTGTGGAACTGGGGCTTGAACTCAGACCCTTACGCTTGCCAAGGAAGTGCTTATTCTACTGAGCCATCTCCCTGGCCCGGCTTTTCCCTTTCTGACCTTACAAAAATTTAATGGAGGGACTGGGGTGAAGCTCAGAGGCAGAACACTTGCCTGGCAGGCATGAGGGCCTGGGTTTGATCCCTACCACTGAATGGGGTAGGGAGAGATCTATATATGTTCTGAAAGAAGATGCACATAAAATGTTTTTGTGTTTTTTTTTTTTTTTTTTCGGGGGTGTGTGTGGTTTGAGACAGTTTCACTGTGTAGTTTAGGCTGGCCTCAAACTCACTGAGATCTTCCTGTCTCAGCTTTCTTAGTGCTGGGATTACAGGCTGTGCCACTACACCCAGGGTATGCTGGCTATTAGGGTCGCTGCCTTTGACTAGTGTAGTAGCTTCGAAGGTGAGCTCTGAGGGTCGATGCATTAAGAACCTATGGAAGAGCCAGGTGCCACGTCGTGCGCTGGTCACCCCAGCTACTGTGGGAGGCTGAGGTGGGATGATCACTTGAGTCCACGAGTTTGAGACCAGCAGAGGCAACAAGGTCAGACCTCCAGCTCCACAAAACCCTGAACCTATGAAGCAAGCATATTTGTCTGGGAAAGAAAGGAATCATCTTTAAACTGAAGAGAACAGACAGCTGGAGGTCTAGATCCGAGGTGGACACATACATAGTTTGCTTTCGCTTCCACTGTCTTCTTTATGAAGAAACTAATTATTCTCCAAGTCCCAGTAACCAAGCAGCAAGAAAGGCTCAAAATTATCTTGTTCAATATCTGTTGCTGCTGGAATCAGAACTGACTGAACACAAAGAGACCCCGAGGGCTCCTGGGGGTGCTGGAAGGCGGGACCCAGGGAAGGTAGGCTTGGTATTGTAGGTCACTGATGGGTGGCCCTCAGCTTAGACCCATGAGCTCAGACAGAATGCAGGCATCACACAAAAACCTATGTGATACTAGCTGGATCTCAGTGCAAATGCAGGGAAGGAAGGGCCAAAAAGAGAAGGGCGCTTTCTGTGTAAGTGTGCTCACTGGAATGAATGGCCATATATAGAATAAGACCTGATTTTCTGTTTAAAAAATGAACTACAGAATTCGTTACTAAAGCTGTAGTAACAAAATCTCCAAACATTCACTTTTCCAGATGTCCATCCACTTAACAAAGCACCCACACATGATTCTGCACATCTGCAGCGTGGTCAGGCAAGTGGAAGAGGCAGGGAGGCGGAGGGATCAGGATGCCCTGCTGCAGATCTGTTCGATGTCCTTCAGATCTTTAGGACAATCTGCAGAGAGGATGAGAGGCGAGTGCTGGGTCACCACTACGTCATCCTCAATTCGCACACCAAGACCTCGAAATTTCTCTGGAGCATCTCTGTCATCCTCCGGGACATAAATGCCTGAGAAGTAGAAAGAAGAGCACATGTTCCTTGGGGACAGTGACTGGGGGACATGGGGCCAGCTGACCTCTATGTGTTACAACTTCTGCATCTATACCTGGATCCTAGAGGTCCCTACCTAACAGGGCTATAAACACAGCCTGGCAGGGAAGGGCCAGCAGTGCTGGCTGTCAGTGTTAGAATTATTATAGTCATTGTGAATATTAGCCTATAGGTTCCGTACAACTGCCGTGACTTTGTCACTTCTTTTTTTTTCCATTTATGTATTTGGTACAGGGTCTCACTATGCAGCTTGGACTTAGAGTGATCCTCTTGTTTTCAGCCTTCCCAGCACTGGGGTTGCAGGCGTGCACCACCACGCCTGGGTTTGGCTTAGTCTGCCCCGGGGGTGGGGCCGGCGTGGCATGTGAGAGATTCTGTCACTTCTTATGGCTCAAGGAGGCCATTAAAATTATTTAATTTATGAGTATGTCCATATTTAAAAGCATGTGTATGTGCTGGACTAGTAGATTATACAGGTATACTCTTCCTCTGTCCTAATGGTCCCCAAGAAATAGGGTATTTGCTAAAATAAGGGTAAAAGGGTGGGATGTGCTGGTGCATGCTATGATCCCAGCTCTTGAGAGGCTAAGGCAGGGGATCACCTCAAGTTCAAGTCCAGCCTGGGATACATGGTAAGTTCAGGATCAACCTGAAATACATAGCAAGACCTTGCCTAAAACAACTACAAATGAAAATAAAAACTAAGATAAAGTGTATTTAAATACTTAAAGAGATTTTTTTTTTTTTCTTCTGGCTGGCTCAGGATGCTTTCAGTGCAGGTCTGGCAAAGCTTGAGGATCTGGGGATTGAACCACAGCATCTTGAGCCTGACTGCTTTGTTTAAGCAATTAGTTAAACAGATGAGCTAATGGACAGGCCCCCTACTTGAAGAGATTTTTTAAAAATTATTTATTTACTTGGTACAGGGTTCCACTACACAGCCTGGACTTGTAGTGATCCTGTCTCAGCCTCCCCAGTGCTGGGATTACAGGTGTGTGCCACCATGCCCAGTTTCAGTGGCTCCCAGTGTACTCAGAGATTGAACCCAGGGCAAGTGCTTAGACTGCCAAGCAATCTCTCCAGCCTCCTTAAGAGATTAACCTTAACAGAAGCTCCAGAAATAGTCATTCTATATATAGTACAGGGCCTAAAGGGTCTCACTACACAGATTGGACTCTAGTGATCCTCCTGTTTTCAGCCTCCCAAGTGCTGGGATTATAGGGTTGTGCCATCACACCCAGTCTCAGTCACCTCTCAGTGCGCATGGGGGGCGGGCAGGGCTGGCACAGCACACAGGGGATCGAATCCCAGTCCCTGCACCTGCGCTATCTGGCTGGCTCTCAGAAGGAGTCATTATACAGATTTTCTGGCTGGCAAGATAGTGGACTAAGCACCTGCTTAGGCAAGCACGGGACCAGGGTTAGATACCAGGCACCACATGCCGTGCTAGCCCCACCCCAGGAGCATAGCCACAGAGACCAGGCGTGGTGGCACATGCCTGTAATCCCAGCGCAGGGGGAGGCTGAAAACGGGAGGATCACTAGAAGTCTGAGCTGCATGGTGAGACCCTGTAACAACCAAATACATAATAAATAAATAAATAAATAAATATTTTCTTCTCTCAAGCTATAAATTTAACAGCTATGATAAGAGGGAAAAACAGAGAGATAATGATCTTTAATGTACATTTGGAAAAACTTAGGAGTCCCAGGTACTCTTTCAGCTCCTGACATCAGTCACTCAGGTCTTTTTGCCATGAAGAAATTACAAGCTTCTCCCTCCCTCTTCACAGATGCTGCTCTGTGATCGAAAAGAACAGTAGCTGAAAGTCTAAGTAAACCTTTTATGATTCACTAGCTGGATTGAATTAACGGGACTAGAGGCCATCTAAGGGAAAGGGGGCAACATGGGATTTGGTGTCGAATCCATTTTTTAGGTCTAACTGACTTGACTGAGAGATGAAAATATTGTTGTTTTTTTTTTTTTTGGTGGCTCCAGATTGCCTCCAGCGCTGGTCTGGGTTGCCTTGAGTATCTGGGAATCGAACCACTGCTCTCAGAGACTGACTGCTTCGTTTAAGCAGGCACTTAAACAACTGAGCTAGTGGGCAGGCCCCCGAGAGATGAAAACATTGTGACGTGAGGAAAACAGCATGGGTGCTGAAGATACTTGGCTGTCAGCCGTCACCAGAGCATGCAAGAAGGGCGTGGGGTGCTAAGCAGTGGGCCGATGGGCTGCCCAGGGCAACTGACAGGGCCTGGGACAGAGGCTGGCCTCCGTCCGCATCTGCCAGACTTGGGCAGACTCCGCAGCCCACCACTGCAGACAGCCCACAAGGGCAGGATAAAAAAGATTTCTTGATACCTACTTATAGAAAGTATTCACCATCTGTTGTTTATTGGAGAAGCCAAATTAAACAAATTGTGTGATGTTAAATAAGAAAGCTAAAGATGAATCTTAACATCATCTTCCATACTGGGTGGTGTCTCTTCTGGTGTAATCATGTTAGTTCAGGTTAAAACAGACAAGCTGAACCTCACAGTATCGTGTCCCAAAGGTTGGGGCTGCCAACCATCTCCTCACCTGGCTCAATGGTGATCACCATCCCGGGCTGCAGTGGGAGGGAGCGGGACATGTCTGGGGTGTCATGGACGTCCATGCCAAGGTAATGGCCCACGTGGTGAGGGCAGTATTGCCGAGCAGCCTGGAAAAGATGGTGTTATGGGTTAGACCTAAAGCACCCCCCAGAAGCTCAGATATTCAGAGGTGGGGCTTTTGGAAAGGGACTAGATCATCCATGCTTTCTCCATTTCTGGGTTCCTAGCTGGCTGCGCTGTGTGAAGGTGGAGCCTGGCTGAAAGGTAGGTTACTAGGCTTGTGGCATGGGAGGGCGCATGCCCAACCCTGGCTCCTCCCTTCTCCCTGCCCTTCCAGGCTGCCATGGGTGAGGAGCGATCCTGCACCATGCTGTCTGCCATGCAGTTTTTGCCTTGGAGCCAGGTAACCATGGGCTGAATACATTAAAACTGTCAGCCAAACAAACCTCTAGTCCTCTAAGTTGCGGGCGTTTGGTGTTCTGACCCAGCAATGGGAAAGTGGCTAGTGCGGATGAGCGCCCAGTACCATTACAGCAGTGGCCACCTAAGGGCAAGTGAGACGTGTACATCAGTGCAACATGACTATTAATATATCCCTGACGGTTCTGCCACTCACATTTAACTTGTCCTTGGGTTATTCACTGGCTGAAGAGATCTGATACCAGGGCTAGGAGTGCTGTTCAGTGGTATAGCATGTGCTTAGCATGCCTGGTCCTGAGATCGGTCCCCAGTATCCCCCAAAATAAATAAAAGTGGGAGGCACAGAAGGAGACTTCTGATAAACTAGTACTTCTCATGTGCAATTTTGGCAACTGCACCCTGATTAATTCACATTTCCATCTTGCAATGGAATCTACACATACGGTTCCTTGCAGTCCCAGATGACTGTGGCAAATGAAAATCTCTATTCCTGGGGAAGAGAAGATGACCATGTCAGGAGTGTTATCTTCTCAATGTTCACAGAGCCCTCTCAAGAAGCCTCAAGTGCACGGGCATGGCGGTGCATGCCTGTAATCCCAGCAAGGATTGAGGCAGGAGGATCTTTGTGAGTTCAAGAACAGCCTGGGGGCCGGGGAGATGGCTCAGTAGAATAAGCGCTTCCCTGGCAAGCGAAAGGGCCTGAGTTCAATCCCCGGTTCCAAATACGTGCGCGCACACACACACACACACACACACACAAACAAAAAACCCCCAAAAAGAGCCTGGGCTACAAAGTGAGCTCAACGCCAGCTTGAGCTGCACAGCAAGCAAGACTGTCTCAAGGGCCAGGGAGACGGCTCAGTAGAATAAGTTCCCTGGCAAGTGCAAGGGCCTGAGTTCAATCCCCGGTTCTGCAAAAAAGGACTGTCTTAAAAAAGGAGAAAAAAAAAAAAAAAAAAAAAAAAGCCTCAAGTACCCCACAACAGCTTGTAGAGTAGGCATAATTACAGGGCATTATCAGCTTGGGTTTCCCATCAATAAGGTTAAGATCTGTTGGCCTAAGGAATATGGAACTTAAAGTTTCTTTTCAATGGGTAATGGGGGCCCTGGTGGAAAATGCTAATGGACCATCGGGTTTGACCTCATAGCATTTAATTTTATTTATTTTTATTTATTTATTTATTTATTTTTTAAATTTTATTTATTTATTTATTTGTATGTGGCCAGCTCAGCCCACCAGGGGGCGGGGGCTGGCTGGCATGTGGTGCTGGGGGATTGAACCATGGTCCCTGTGCTTTGCTAAGCTTGTTCTGAGTAGGTGCTTTAGACCACTGAGCCATCTCACCAGCCCAGCATTTAATTTTAAAAGCTGAGGGTCAGCCAGGTAGCTCAGTGGACTAAATTGCCTGCTTAGGCAGAGTGCAGCGACCGGGGTTCAATCCCCAGCCTGCCATGCCAGCCCTGCCCCTGGGGCACATGAATGAGACTGGGTGTGGTGGTGTGCGCTTGTAATCCCAGTGCTTGGGAGGCTGAAAACAGGAGAATCACTACGAGTCTGATCTATGTAGTGAGACCCTGTAGACCCTGTACTAAAATACAGGGGAAAAAAAAAAAGCTGAAATTTCACATTTTGACTGGGCACCTTTTTTTTTTTTTGGCATCCTTACATTTTGACGTCCACTATTACAGCAAATTTGGTGTTCAGCAATCTAACATTACATTTTGGATACATTTGATTATGTAAAATTCATTATGATGTGCTCCTGGGAAAATATCTGAGATCAAACTTTTCCCCTCTGACCTCCAGAATTAGCAGAAAAGCCTAAGAGTTACCCTGTCCTGTTTTTTATGCCTTCTCACTCTTCCTGCACCAGACTTCATTTTGTTTTCCCAGGGCTCCGCGGCAGCAGCAATGGGTCAGAAGGTGCTGCCATCTTCTGGCAGCAGGAAGCACTGACTCCCTTTGTTTTCACCTACTGAGTCCTGGTAGAGTAGAGTTTCTAATGGCACTAGCTTTATCCAGAGTGAAAACAGAGCAGCAAGTAGGTGCTCCTGACAGCCAGCTAGAGGAGAAGCAGAGAACCTTGAAGGCGCTGCTCTCCTCGCTGCTCCTCACGATCCCCAGCTCTCGGAGCTTCTGCCCAATCATCGTCAGCATCACGCTGTAGATGTTCTCCAGGCTTGTTCCCGGCGAGCAGAGGGCCAGGCAAGCTCTCTGGACCTCCAGGACAGCTTCGTAGAGTTCTGCCTGAGGTGCAGTGAACCTGTGGAGAGGAAACCCAAAGCAACGGAACTGTCAGAAGTTTTTCATTTTCTTTTTTTTTTTGCAGAACCAGTTCAGGCCCTTGCACTTGCCAGGCAAGTGCTTATTCTACTGAGCTATCTCCCCGGCCCCTTCATTTTCTTTTTGTGCCAGGGATCAAACTCAGAACCTTGTACTTGCCAGGCAGGTGTTTATACAGCTGAGCTATCTCCTTAGTGAAGTTTGTGTTTTGATTAGAGAAGCTGCATATTTAAAAGCAACAACACATTGTCACAACCACATGGCCCTGAAGACAGGACCCTCGCATGCCCCAGATCAGAGGTGGTGAACCTGAGACATTGGTACTGCTTTGGGTTGTCTCATTGAAAGTTCTGAAAGGCTCGCCCTCACTGCCCTAGATGCTCACAGGGAAAGTTAAAATTCTTCCAGCTGGGGCAGCAACATAGCCTCTCAGTCAAAGCTGAGCAGGGCTTACTAGTGACCTGGGGTAACAGATGATATCCAGTCTCATACACTGTGGATGCAAGTAGAAATTAATATAAGCCAATAAATCAAAAGCCTTAAAGATAATCACATAACACAAGCTTGTAATTCTGCTCAAAAAATTCATCTTAAAAATAATTGAAATTCTAAAAAACTGTATAAGATACTGTTCACTGCAATTTCTTCTATAATTTCATAGTATCAGACAAATCTGTTATTTTATTATTATTATTTTTTTTTTGGCGGAACTGGGGATTGAACTCAGACCCTTGTGCTTGCTGGGCAAGTGCTTATTCTACTGAGCCATCATCTCCCTGGCCCCAACAAATCTTTTATTTACCTTTTTTAGCACCAGAAATCAAACTCAGGACCTTGTGCTTGCCAGGCAGGAACTCATGCCATGGAGCTATAGCCCCAGCCCAATACTAGACAAACTTTAAAGATTTTTTAATAGAAGAATAGCTAAATATACAACAGTATAACAAACACCTAGTTACCCATTTCTTAGGCTCAATAATTATCAAGATTATATCATCTATAAATGCATTCATATCTCATCCTAACACAAAATTACTAAATAATTGCTTTTTAATATTCACTTTTGGTGAGGGAGGGTCTCACTGTGTTGCTCATGTTGGCTTCAAACTCCTGGGCTCAAGTGATCTTCCTGCTTTAGCCTCCTGCGTATCTGAGATTACTACCTGGCTAGCCAGTCACTCAAATGCACAAGCTAGGGCACGCAATTCTGACAAATGGATGTATCCTAAGTACCACTGAGCTGTTTTTCTGTCTGAGAAAATTCCAGGTGCCTCTTCAGAGGGTTCTTCCTCAGGTACTTTTGGACCTACAACCAGACTCAGATCCCACAGGGCCCAAAGTTAGGTGCAAGGTGTAGTCCTTGAGAAGGGTTGTCACATATACAAATCAAGGCATGACTGCCAACATGTGCAGGCAAAGATCTAGGGATGTGGGAGCCAGTGGCTATGTCCATGGGGATGAGGGCACCACGGAGAGAAAGCTGGACCGAGTGGAGTTTATTATGAGGGGTCCATTATGCAGGGGGACGGAAAAGTTCTAGAGTTTGGATGGCTGACCGGCAGCCAAAATAAACAGCAGAACTC
Source organism: Octodon degus (assembly GCF_000260255.1). NCBI lineage: Eukaryota > Metazoa > Chordata > Mammalia > Rodentia > Octodontidae > Octodon > Octodon degus. The sequence goes on along the minus strand of NW_004524640.1, from coordinate 12,555,704 downwards.
ATGCTGGCCCCATCCCCTGGGTGCGCTGAGACAGCGATTAAGACTGGGCATGGTGGCGCGAACCTGTAATCCCAGTGCTTGGGAGGCTGAAAAACAGGAGAATCACTACAAGTCCAATTTGTGTGAGACCCTGTAGACCCTATACTAAAATACAAAAAAAAAAAAGGAGAACTAT
>NW_004524640.1:12551766-12554829 GCF_000260255.1 Octodon degus | reverse complement strand
CTGCAGCTGCAGCTTCTTCAAGGAAGCATCAGTGAGGTGCTTGGGGATTTTCACTTTGCTGATGTCAATTTTTGTAGAGGTGGCAATGACAAATTTCTGGTGTGTTCTTCGTAGAGGAACGCGATTAAGGCTAAGAGGCCCAGTCACAAGTAGCAAGCCACTGGCCAGCTGCTTCAGGAAGACCACGCTCTTGCCTCTGTGACGCCCGGTGAGGATGATAAAAATGGTGCCGGGAGTGATGCTAGCTCGAAGTTTCCTCATATGCTGACTGAAGGGCTTCTTGCCGTGGCGCAAGAGCTTTCGGGGCACATCTTCAGTAGGCATTTTCTGAAGCTTAACCACCCAGGTACCACCATTCTTGTCCCTACCAATTGGTTTTGTAATCATGGCAAGAACTTTCTCCTTCTTTTTCTTCTCAATCTTTGATTTAGCAGCTGTGTACTTGTACAAAGCCTTTCTGGAATACATAGCAGATCGGGAGTGTCTGCCAATTCTTTTTAATAAGGACAGAATTTCGGCTGCAGTGGGGCTGCCCCTTTGTGGACTGTTTTGCCTTCACCTTACCCTTTATACCAGTGCCACTGGTGGCAGCCTTTTAGTGTCTGCCTTCTCAGTTTTTTCCCACCTTGCAAATGGGAAAGCCCTGCCTGCATTTCTACTGCCCTATAGGTTCCTGACTCTAGAATGCACTGCTACGCCCTCCCTCCCCCAGGACATCTTTTCCTATCTTAAAAATTTAGTTATATATTATTTTAATTTTATTTATTTTTGCAGTACCAGGGATTGAACTCAGGACCTTACGCTTGCCAAGACGACGCTTATTCTACCAAGCTATCTCCCCGGCCTGGTTTATTTGAGACCGGGTCTCAGTAGGTCATTTCATTGCCCAGTCTGTGCTGGGCAACTTGAACTTGCAGTTGTCCCCCCTTAGCTTCCAAAGAGTGCCGGGATCACAGGAGTGTATCATCGTATCTGGCTGGATCATCAACTCTTGCTCAAGTTTCTCCCCTGCCTGCTCTACAACTGTGGCCAGCTCCTGCAACTGCGTGGACAACCCCTAAGAACCTCACTACTTTCTTAAAAAACAAACAAACAAAAAATTACTTATTTACTTGGTACAGGGTCTTGCTATGCAGCTCAGACTCATAGTGGCTCTCTTGTCTCTGGGATTACAGGTATGTACCATCACATCTAGTTTTGGTGGGATTACAGGTATGTACCATCACATCTAGTTTTGGTGGCTGGCTTGATGCGGGGCTGGCATGGCATGAGGTACTGGGGATCGAACTTGGGTCTTTGTGCTTGCCAGCAGGTGCTCAAACTGCCGAGCTTTCTCCCAGCCCCTCTACCTACTTTTTTACTCACCTGCATGTATGTGCACGCATGCACGTGTACACACACATGCGTACACACACACACACACACACACACACGGAATCATGAACTGCATAACAATGGTTTGATCAGTGATGACTTATCTGTATAACAGCTCACAAGACTTTTTGAGACAAGGTCTCACAACATAGTACAGGCGGGAACTGTAGAGATTAAATGCCACTAAGGGTTACTCACAGTAAGTAGCTTTCATATTCAAGAACGTTATTCACAGCTGAGTGTAGTGGTGCATGCCTGTAATCTCAGTGCTCAGACTGATACAGGAGGACTGCTGTGTTTGAGGCCAACCTGGGCTACTGAGTTCTAGGCCAGACTAAACTACACAGTGAGACCCTGCCTCAAAATATAAACAAAAAAGCAATTATCAGGAGTTTTACAAATCAGTTAACCTGACTTACAAGAGCCCTGTATGACTGTACTTGTTTTATTCAAAACATCCACCTTGGGGGCTGGAGAGATGGCTCAGTGGTTTAAAGCACCTACCTGAAACAAGCTTGGCAAAGCACAGGGACCGCGGTTCAATCCCCCAGCACCACATGCCAGCCAGCCCCGCCCCCTGGTGGGCTGAGCTGGCCACACACACATACAATAAATAAATGTAATAAATAAAAATAAATAAATAATTAAAAAAAAAAACAAAAAAACAAAACATCCACCTTCTAGCTCAGATTGCAACGCAGCAGCAGGCTATGTCTCTCCGTCGAGCCCTACCTGCCACTGACAGGCCAGGTCCGCGTGACATCGCTCACGTAGCAGGAAGACTCACAGCCTCCATCCAGGAGCACCATTTCACCATCCTGCACAAAGGAAAGGGTGACACGAAGGATTTCACAAATGTTCCTCTTATCTTAAAACATGCTCTTTATTTTTATTTCTAAAATTATTTATGTATTTATTTGATACAGGGTCTCACTATGCAGCTGAGACTCATAGTGACCCTCCACTCTCACGCTCGACAGTGCTGAGATTATAGGCGTGTGCTACCAACCCGGTTTCAGTGGGTGGCATGCAGTACCGGAGACCAAACCTTGGTCCTTGTGCTTGTCAGGCAGGCTGAGACCGCTGAGGTATCTCCCCAGCTTAATGGGCATTGAACTCCGGACCTTGCTCTTGCAAGGCAGGCACTTATCCCACTGAGCTATCTCCCCAGCCCACAGCTGTTTATTATTTTTTTTTGTTGTTGTTGTTTATTTTTTTAAGAAAGCTCTAATCTAAAGCAGATTCATCTGTGGTTTCTTCTCATGAGAGATGAAAAGGAACCTAAACTTTTTAAGTTTATTATTATTATTAGTAGCATTATTATTGGTACAGGGGATCAAACTCGGGACCTTGTGCTTGCCAGGCAGGTGCGTATGCCTCTGAGCTAAATCTCCCACCCCTGCAAAGTTTTCTGACCATGCCAGAAGCATGGCAGTGTCTGGTGTGCAGGAGCTCAGGCTCTGGAATTAGCAGGGGAAGGCATTTGGCATTGTGAATGGGACTGTGTTCATTACAGATCCCACTTCAGTCAGATCCCTTATTCCACTTACGTTAGCACAACTACCCAGAGCCACTGCACTTAAGAATATTACTTTTCTTCTGCTCCCTGTTACATGTGGGAAAGAAGGCACTTCTGGGTGTATCTTTAATTTATTAACTGTCATAATCTATATATAATATTTAGCTATA
>NW_004524640.1:12539136-12551156 GCF_000260255.1 Octodon degus | reverse complement strand
TTTTTAATTTTATTTATTTATTTATTTATTTGTATTTTATTTTTTTGAGACAATCTATCACTATGTAGTTTTGACTGATCTTGAACTATGTAGCCCAGGCTGGCCTCAAACTCACAGCAATCCTTCTGCCTCAGCCTCCTGAGTGCTGGGATTACAGGCATGGGCCACTATGCCCAAGTTAATACATGTGCTTTTTATTTTATTTTTTTTTTGCAGAACTGGCAATTGAACTCAGGATCTAGCACTTGCCAGGCAAGTGCTTATTCTACTGGGCCATCTCCCCACCCCCTACATGTGCTTTTTAAATGAGTTGATTTGTAAAATCAGATTAGTGAGCTTTTTGCTGGAGCATCTGAAAGGCATGTTGCATACCTTGATGAGCTGATTATTTTTCACGTAGTGCAAAGTGTTCGCCCGGTTCCCGCCAGCAACCACAGGTGGGTAGGCCAGGATGTCTGCCCCGCGCGCCCGACATTCAAACTCAAACTGTGGAGAACAGCGAGGTGTGAGCAACGCATTCTGCATCTCTTCCAGCCAGGCGAGCTTCACAGCCTCTGCCTCCGTAGCAGCGCTTGCTGGAAGCCAAGCACTGCACGCTGTGTCCAACCCAACCCTAATGCTGCTCTTCACACATCTATTTCCCATGCTGTGTGCTACGTATCTACAGTCTGCATGCACTGTTATTCCCCCCAGTCCTGTTAACTTTATTATTAACTCTATTCTCTTCTGAGTATTTTCCAAATTCCTATGACTTTCAAATTCAGTCCAGAAGAGGACATAGAAAATCTCCAAGGAGGGCTACTGTTTATTCTTACTTAGCTAAACAACAAAATATGGGTCTCACTTTTGACACTAGCTCTAGATTACCAATTTAGTTTATCTTTTTGCAGTACCGAGAATTGAACTCAGGATCTTGCACTTGCCAGGCAAGTGCTTATTCCACTGAACCATCTCCCCGGCCCTACTAATTTCTTTTTTTTTTTTTTTCCCCTACTAATTTCATATTAAAACAGAAACACTAAATCTGCTGGAAGAATAGGTACAACACTTGAAAACTTTGGTATAGGCAAAGACTTTATGAACAAAACCCCAATCACATAGGATCTATCACAAAGAGTCAGCTACTGGGATCTCATCTTATTAAAAGGCTTTTGCAGGGCCGGCCAGATAGCTCAGTGGACTAAAGCGCCTGCTTAGGCAGAGCAGAGGCTGGGCTTGATCCCCAGCATGCTGTGCTGGCCCTGCCTCCGGGGCATGCTGAAATGGGATTATTGAGACTGGGTGTGGTGGTGCATACCTGTAATCCCAGCACTCAGGAGGCTGAAAACAGGAGAATCACTATGAGTCCAATCTACGTAGTGAGACCCTGTAGACCCTGTACCAAATATATTAAAAAATAATAATAAAATAAAAAAAGCTTTTGCACAGCAAGAAAAACCACCAACCAAGTGAACAGACAATGCTAAAAATTTTCTGCAGGTAGTTCCATAGACAAATGACTAATGCCTAACATATATAAAGAATTTTATTTATTTATTTATTTATTTTTTTGTGGAACCGGGGATTGAACTCAGGCCCTTGTGTTTGCCAGGGAAGCGCTTATTCCACTGAGCCATCTCCCCAGCCCCTATATAAAGAATTAAAAAATAAAATTTAAAAAAAAAAAATCAGAGTTCCCCCTCAATTTCAGGCCCAACCCAAAAATGGGCATCTGAGATAAATACACACTTCTCAGATAAAGAAGTAGAAACATTAAATACATAAAAAGTTTCACATCATTAGTTATTCAAGATATACAAATTAAAACAATGAGATTTCATGTCACTCCAGAAACAATGGCTATTATCGAGAAATCACAGTTACAAATGCTGGAGGGTCTGTGGGGAAAAAGGAAGCCTTCTGCACTGTTGGTGGGAGAGGAGATTGGTCCAATCACTGGAAATCAGTGTGGAGATTCCTCTAAAAACTAGGATTTAAGAGGTTCCATTTGATCTATCTATTTCTCCCTTCAGTTATCTTCCCAAAAGAATTAAAAGCAGGGCCAGGGAGATAGCTTGGCAGCCTACGTGCCTGCCTGGCAAGTGCAAGGACCTACGTTCGATCCTTGGTACTGCATGCTGTGCCAGCCCCATGCCAAGCTGCCCACTGAAACTGGGTGTGGTGGCACACACCTGTAATCTCAATGCTGGGGGAGGCTGAGACAGGAGGATCAAGAGTCCAAGCTGCACAGTGAGACTTTACACTCGCCCCCCCAAAAAAAACCAAGGAATTAAAAGCATCATGCCACAGTGAAATATGCACACCTATGTTTATAGGGACACAGTTTGTAAGAGCTAAATCTTGGAAACAGCCCAAATGGCCATCAATTGATGAATGGATAAAGAAGATGCATTTTTCTTTATACAGTGGAGTACTACTCTGCCATAAAGGATAAGCTTGAGACATTTCTCGCTAAATGGATGCACCTTGAGACCACACTCCTAAGTGAAATAAATCAGACACACATGTTTAAATACCACACTGTTTCTCTGGTGTGAGAAATCAAAAGTGTAAATAAGGACCAAAATGCTTAAAAGATATTGGGAAATGTGTTCAAATGAGAAGGGGAAGAAGAAAGAGTAGAGGAAAGAAAAAGGGGAAGTGAAAAGAAAAAAAAAGAAGGAAAAAGTGAAAACAAAGCTTTTGTAAATAAGGAGGGGAGGAGGAGTTGAAGGAAAGGAGAATTAAAAAAAAAAAAAAGCAAGATGTATGATGTACAGGTACAAATTCCCAACAACGAAAGTTATTATTATGTGGATCTAAAATGCACCCCCCCCAAAAAAAAAAAAACTACTGATTTCAACTTTTCAAAGGCGTGCTAACCTGAATGCTCTGGACAAGTGCGTGGACGCCAGGTTGCTGGGCGGGCTGCAGAGTGGCTGATCTGCACTAGCCAAGTGCAGCTGCAGACCCGTCTTCCTTCACATTTACCAAAACGCTGCTGCTCTCATCTTACACCGTTCAGCCTTTTTAAAAATTTTATTTTATTTATTTATTAAATGTATTTTAGTACAGGGTCTACAGGGTCTCACTACACAGATTGGACTCATAGTGATCCTCCTGTTTTCAGCCTCCCAAGCACTGGGATTACAGGCGTGTGTCATCACACCCAGTCTCAATCACCATCTTCTTCTTTCTTTTTTTTTGTTTTCCAGTTTTTCTTTTCTTCTTCTTCTTCTTCTTCTTCTTCTTCTTCTTTTTTTTTTTTTTTTTTTTTGGTGGAACCGGGGATTGAACTTAGGCCCTTGAGCTTGCCAGGGAAGTGCTTATTCTACTGAGCTATCTCCTTGCTTCTCCCCACACCCGTTTTCCCTTTTTCTTTTTTTTATTAATTCAATCACCATCTTAACGCGTCCCACAGGGCCAGCACAGCGTGCCGGGGATTGAACCCCTGCCACTGTGCTCTGCCTAAGCAGGTGCTTTACTCCGCTGAGCTATCTGGCCAGCTTGCTTGCTTGCTTGCTTGCTTTTTCTTTCGCCTTTCTTTCATTTGCTCTGCTTCTCAATTTTCTTCTTGTAAGTGTAGCAGTGCCTACTTTAGACTCTCACACTGAGCTAACGCCAAGAATACATGCAAAGCAGAGGGGCTCCGAGGTTGGGCGTGAGGCCCGAGAGCTGCTGCCCACCAGCAGAGCCCATGTGGCTCCTGTCCCTGCTCACCTTGGCATAGAGGAAGGCTTCCTCCACAGGAGCTTTACTGGCAAACATTGTTTCTGTGAAAGCCTGCCAAGACAGAAGGACAAGAACAGTCTCATTTTTACTGTATTGCCAACTCAAACATTCAAAACACTGTAGTTCAAATTTATGCTTTACAGTTCAAATTTTTTTTTTTTTTTTTTTTTTTTTTGGTATTTTAGGGAAGGGTCAAAAAGGGTCTCAAAAAGTAGCCAGAACAATCGGATAAGGTATCTGTTTGAAGCAAGATGGAGTATTTTTTTTTTTTTTTTTTTCCAGAACCGAGGATTGAACTCAGGCAAGCGCTTATTCTACTGAGCCATCTCTCCGGCCCTACAGTTCAAATTTTTAAAAAGCAATTTTCCCCCTAGTTTTGTCTGTCTAAAGTTGTGACTGAGTGGTACAATATAGGGTTTTTTTTTTTTGTTTTTTTTTTTTGTATTTTTAGGGAAGGGTCTAAAGGGTGTTCAGAGTCTCACTACTTGACCAGACTCAGTGATCTGCCTGCTTACAGCTTCCCAAGAGCTGGGATTACAGGGGCACACCACCACACCCAGTCTCAATTGCGGTCTCAGCATGCCCTGGGGCGGGGCTGGCATGGCAGGCCCGGGGATTGAGCCCCTGCCCCTGTACCTGCTTGCAGGTGCTTTAACTTTAATCACAATATAGATTTCAAGGGACTGCTTTCAGGATCATGTGGCTGAGGACAAATTCTGCAGAAGGATGCTCAAGTCTCCAACTTGGAACAGTCCTTGCAAAACAGGCAGCCAAACTGCACTTGCCCTGTGGTTCTGTGCAAAGTCTATGCCGCACTAAGAGGCCAGGTCTGTGAGGAGCCAGGGAACCCGGAACGCTAGCGCCCCACTAAGGGTGGGAGGGGGGGTATGGCCTTGCCCTGGGAGGACACAATGGTCCTCTTCTCTGCTGCATGGAGACATGCATAAGGACTGTGGACAGTGAATCTGCTGTTACCTTGCTCTTGCACTTTGCAGCCTCTAGAACTGTGAGGAAGTGACATGAACCAGTCAGGCTTGTTACAGTCAGGCTTGTTACAGCAGAACAAACGAGTAAGACACGAATGTATCTAACTAAAGCACCAGGATGCGTCCAGAGCGCTGGCCTCTGGAACTATAGCCTGCATAGTCCTGTCCACAGCGGTGTTTCCTGGCCTTAGCATTGCTGACTTTGGGGCCGGATAATTCTCTGTGGTGGGGGCTGAACAGTTCAGTGAATGTCACCCGTGACCACATAACCCCAGATGAAACCAAAATGTCCCCTAAGCGGCTGAGCATAGTGGTGCGTGCCTGTAATCCTAGCACTTGGGAGGCTGAGGCAAGAGGCTTGCCCTGAGTTCAAGACCTGAATGAACACAGTAAGCTACTGTCTCAGAAAGAAAAGAAAGAAGTCCCCAGGGGGCAAATTGTCCTCGAGAGCCATTCCCTTATATAGGTATTTTTAGGTAAGCCTTCAACCTTTGTTGCAGCGTATATGCTTGTAACTCATTAATCCACTTCATTTAAAAAACTTTTTGTTTCTTTCATGCATACCATCTTTTATAACTATGGCTATTATGGGTGGGCTACAAATTTGTCTCTGTTTACTATCAGGCAGTGTGAAAAAGGAAACTGGCAGCTACACGATTGGCAGTGTCTGCTGGATAAAAACAAACCCATTTCAGAGTTATTAGGCGACTATACTACACCAAGAAAAGGATTTCTCCCAAGCTGCTAACACTATGACTCCTGATGGATGCAACCCCAACAGCTGTTTTCAGTGACGTTTCTCAGGGCCAGGGAGATGACTCAGTGGAATAAGCACTTCCCTGGCAAGCGCAAGGACCTGAGTTCAATCCCTGGTTCTGCGGAAAAAAAAAAAAAAAAAAAATTTAATTATTTTAGGGGCCGGGGAAATGGCTCAGTAGAATAAGCACTTGCATGGCAAGCATAAGGTCCTGAGTTCAATCCCCGGTTCTGGAAAAAAAAAAACAAAAACAAACACTCTGGCTTTAAGTGCACTTTAGGAGGGCCCGCACATTAGCTCAGTTGTTTAAGTGCCTGCTTAAACGAAGCAGTCAGTCTCTGGGAGCGGTGGTTCAATTCCCAGATACTCAAGGCAACCCAGACCAGTGCTGGAGGCAATCTGGAGCCACCAAAAAACCCCACCAAAAAACAACTTCTGCAATGACATTTCTCTCTGTGAGGAACGGAGTCATCATTTATTCCAAATATGTACTACAAAAAGAAAGAAAACCAAAACGAAAATAATGTTTTGTTTGTTTGTTTTATGTATTTGGTACAGGGCCTCACTATGCAGATAGGACTCATAGTGATCCTCCTATTTGCAGCCTACCCAGTGCTGGGATTATAGGTAAGCAGCACCATGCCCAGTCTCCGCCACCCTGGGGGCAGGGCAGGCATGGCATGCCAGGGATTGAACCCCAGTCACTGCACCTGCCTAAGCAGGTGCTTTAGTCTGCTGAGCTATCTGGCCGGCCCATGGTCTGTCTTTTTACTGATTTTCTTTTGAATGCATACCTAATGTGGCAGAGAGGTTTTGAAGTCATGCTCTTTGACATTCTATGCAGTGTAAACCACAAGATAGGCAATATTATCCTCATTACAGTTGTGGAAACTAGGGCCTGGTGAGGGCTAGTGAGCTGGTCAAATGACACAGCGTGGCATTTACACACAGGCCTGTCTGCAGTTTTCTCACTTGGCCTCCCTGCGGAAGACTCAGGGACTAGGTAGATACAAGACAGGGAGAAACAACTAGTGAGCATATTCTATTTCCACCCAGAGTATTAAGCTAGATGTTAATACTATAAACAACAACAAAAAAAGAGTACCAGAGGAGGGTCAGGATTGGTGGCAGGGAGGGTCAGGATTGGTGGCAGTGAAACAAAAGTCCTAGTCAGTAAGAGAAACGCGTTGAGTAGACAGTCTTGCTATAGCTAGAGCACTGGACTCTTCGGTTTTTTGAGATAGGATTTTGCTGTGTAGTTTAGGCTACATATAATCCTCAGGATCCTCCTGCCTCAGTCTATCAGGTGCTGGGATTACAAGGGTGCTCTAGAGTACCAATTCAGAATCTCTGCTTGAGTATTAAAAAATTAGAGGGCATACAGTGAAAGGATAGCAAAATGAGGGAAAATACAGCATAGGAGGAAGAGTTAAAGGCAACAGAGACGTCTGACTTTAGGAAGACTAAAGGCAGCACAGAAAAGCAGCTTTCAAAGTATCTGTGTGCAGCTGGGTGTGGTGGTGCATGCCAGTAACCCCAGCACTCTGGGAGGATGAAGTGGGAGGATCCCATCTGATTCCAGGCTGGACAACTTTTATCAAAACTCTGTCTCAAAATATGAAGAGGACTGGGGATGTAGCTTGGGTGAAGGCCATGGGCTAAATCTGCAGTGTCCTTCAGCACACCACAACAAGACAGCCTTCACCTTGTCTGTGAGGATTAATTCCAGCAGCCCGAGGCACTGATCCTGGCCAAAGCCAGAAACACAGCCACTGAGTGCTGCCAACTGTTTCAGAGCAGTCAGTATCAGCTCCTCAGTCCTGAGAGCAATCGCACTAATTTTGAGTTTTCTGTGTATCACTGGACGCTCCTGGGCTGTGATAGGAAGTGCAGTCTCCGTGGTCTCTCTAGAGAGGACAACAGGAGCCCGTACCTGACCTCCCTGCATGCCTTCTTCCAGTCTGCCACTGGCTGTGATCCTTCTCCCTTTTTTCAGCACTGGGACCTTTGCACTGAGTTACAGGAATATAGCTAAGCCCTCAGACCCACCCCTTTCTTGAGACAGGGTCTTGCTAAGTCACTAAATTGCCCAAGCTGGACTCCAACTTGTGGTCTTCCTACCTCAGCTTCCCAGCGGGCTGGGATTACATGCATATAAGCACAGTCACTGTGCCGAGTAGCTGTGATACTTCATTGCTGTTTCTATATTGTGCACTCTCACCATAATAACTGCAGATTTGTAAGCACAGTCACTGTGTCTTTAGTAAATGAATGCTATTTAACTGCCACGATCAATGCAACTGGCTTTGGAAGTGAGAATATGGGGCACAAAGTGCATGCCTATAGTCCCAGCTACTGGGAAGGCTGAGGCAGGAGGATGGCAAGTTCAGTTCAGCCTGGCCAACCTAGTGAGACCATGCCTCAGTAATATTAAAATAGAGCAGAAATGGCTGAGGATGTAGCTTAGTGGTAAAACTGCCCTGAGTTCAAATCCCAATATCTGAAACATAAGAGTGCATATTAGACAGCTAACACTTTTCATTTTTATTGTGATGAAATTTACATTAGATAAAATTAACATAGCGTTGGAGAGATGGCTCAGTAGAATAAGCGCTTCCCTGGCAAGCTCAAGGGCCTGAGTTCAAGCCCCGGTTCTGTCAAAAAAAAAAAAAAAAGAAAAAAAAAAAAAAAAAAGAAATTGTAGATTCAGGAGTCTATAGATAGAGAGGGAAAAAAATAGAATAGAGCCTCATTAGGTCTTCTAGCTAATCCTGACTAGAAGGAGTCAAAAAACAAACTTTCCTAGAGAAATTCCCTTCGGAAATAGATCAAGGATAGGGACAGAGAAAGAGAGAGAAACCAGATAAAGACCCCAAATGACGCTGGGACTTGAACCAAGAGATCAGAAAAAGAGCTGATAGGCAGGACACAAGTGATAAACCACCCTACCTCCAACAGAAGACAGAGAAAACAAAGGGAGGGCTAATGTTAAGGCAGAATGTATTCACACCTATGCACTAATAGGCACAGACATGCATGTGTATTCACTCTAGGGTCAACAGAGAGTCCAACAGAATCCACCCCCCACCCCAACTCTAACCCAAGGATAAGGCACTCCCTTGGCAACTAGCAGACCACCTAAAAGTTAAGGCCTTAAAAAGTACATCAAGGACAAGTGAACAAACAGGAAAAAGTGCACGTAAATCACAGCAAGAAGTTTTGGTAGGCAGAGGTGCTTGGAAGCCAATCCAGTTATGACAAGTTCCAGGATGGGGAGAAAGGGTCTCTGACATCCCCCCTATAAAAGGAGCTGGGAACAAAGGCTCATGGGTCCCCGTCTTTCTGGAGCTCCTTAACCTGATTCTTATCAGAGTATCTATCCTCTTCTCTCCCTTCCATTTCCTCTTTACAAATAAAATGTCTTGGTTAAACTTTGCCTCTCTACTCATTTTTTGGGATGCGGTTTATGATCCTGGTTGGCTGCTTGGACAGCACAGGAGCAGGGCTTGCCCTCCAGACGTGTCATCTTTGGTTCCCTGACCAGAAACCAGAAGTGACAAAATGAGTAATTCAGTGGTACTTAGTACATTTACAATGTCTTGCAAGTAGTGTTACTTATTTTTAGTTCAAAACATTTTTACCACTCCCCCCAATCAGAATATGTTATCCCTGTTCTGAAAATACCACCTCAATATCTGCTAATCTGTCTACAGATTTACTGGTTCTGGATAGTACATATAAACTGAATTATAGAAAACATATATTATGTGTCTTTTTTTTTTTTTTTGTGGTATCGGGGATTGAACTCAGGGCCTTGTGCTTGCCAGGCAGGTGCTTATTCCATTGAGCTATCTCCCTGGCCCTGGGTCTGTCTTCTTTAACTTAGCAGATTTTCTTATTCTTGGCTTTTTAAAGTTTGTGCTAGCCTTGAACGCACTGTGTATTCTAGATTGCCTTGACATTTCCAGCCCTTAGGTAAGGTGGGTGGTTTGACTTCATACTTTTGCATCCTGTTCCAGCACACTGGACTCATTCTTTCAAGTTTTGTTCTTTGTTCAGCTTTTTCACACCTGACTCATTTTGCACTAAAATATAGTTACAGTGTTCTTTTGAAAGAGAAATCAACTGACTTGAATACAAGATGTTAATAAAACAGTCAAGTCATCCTTGGTGTGAAGTAGTAGTCTTGAGATCTGTGGAATCTGGAGAAATTTAGGAGCCAGAAAAAGGTCTGTAAAGGAAGAATGCAAATTGATGGAATATCTGCTCAACACTGTACGGTGTGGCTATTCCCTTTGTGGAGGAAAGGTTAGAGTCCCTTTGGATGAGCTTCTTAGTCAACAGATGGAGCTTTTTTTTTTTTTTATAGATGGAGTTCTAACAAAGAGATCTGGGCCAATTTAAGTTTTGATGATTCAATCTTATGAGACTAAGATACTATTAAGGTAGTTCAAGTGGCAAACTGCTATGTGAGGGTAAGAAACTGTGGAGGGAGCTGTTATTCAGTGAAGAAAATGATTCATTTCCTAGATTTTTTTTTCATAGAATAGCCTGATGAGCCTTTTTTAAATCCCTCCTGGGCACTGGGGTTTATTTCACGACAGAACCACTGGGAACCTGGCCTGGAGTGCACACACAGCTCCAGATGCAGTGGGGCACAAGGTGACAAGCATGATGGTAACAGCTGGGGTCACCGGTTCTGGGTGGCCCTGAGGGCATCTACAGAGAGGTAGCAGGAGGGGACCTAACTATCTGGGCCTGAGGCCTGGGCGCTGGCCTGCCATGGCCTATTTGCTCAGGGGGTTTCTGAAGTTCCGGCCGGTGAACTTGGCCTTGCTACCCAGCTCCTCCTTGATTCTGAGGATCTGGTTGTACTTGGCCAGGTGCTCGGATTGGCAGGGTGTGCCAGTCTTGATCTGCCCAGTGCTGAGTCCCACCACCAGGTCAGCAATGAAGATGTCTTCTGTCTCCCTGGACCGGTGGGACACCACGATGTCCCAGCCGTTGGACTGCACCAGCTTGCATGCCTGAAGGGACTCAGTAACTGAGCCAATCTGGTTGACTTTGAGCAGCAGGCAGTTGCAGGCCTTCTCATTCACGGCCTTGGCGATGCACTTGGGGTTGGTCACTGTGAGGTCATCGCCCATCACCTGGATGCCGGCGCTGGCCGTGAACTTCTGCCAGGCGCCCCAAGTGTCCTGGTTGAAGGGGTCCTTAATGGACACCACTGGGTAGTCCTTGATGAAGGACTTGTAGAGGTCACCCAGCTGATCGGGTGAGATATACCTACTGGGGTCATCAGAAGACTTGAAGTCCAGGTCATACTTCCCAGACCTGAAGAACTCAGACGCAGCCACGTCCATGCCAGTGACTACCTTGTTTGAGTAGCTAGCCTTCCCAATGGCAGTCTTGGGGCTGGGGAGATAGCTCAGTAGAATAAGTGCTTTCCTGGCAAGCGCAAGAGCCTGAGTTCAATCCCCGGTTCCCCCCGTCGCCCAAAAAGAAAAGAATAGGACCTGAGTCTGTGAGTCTGGACCTAAGTCCAATGGCAGTCTTCAGCAACTTCAGGGCTTCCTTATTCTCTGGGATGTTGGGTGCGAAGCCACCCTCGTCATCCAAGTTGGTGGTATCCTTGCCGTACTTCTCCTCAGTGACGTTCTTCAGGTTGTGGCAGACCTCGGCCCCAGTGTGCATGGCCTCCTTAAAGCTGGCCGTGACCACAGGCAAGATCATGAAGTCCTGCATGGCCAGCTCACTGCCAGAGTGCGAGCCACCATTGATCACATTGAAGGCAGGCACAGGCAAGATAACCTTGGGATTGCCTGCCAGGTTAGCGATGTGGCAGTACAGGGACACCCCCTTCTCCACGGCACTGGCCTTGCACATTGCAAAAGACACTCCCAGGATGGCATTTGCTCCAAACTTGGATTTATTTTCAGTCTCATCCATCTCGTCATCAGCTTATCAATCTTCTCCTGCTCTATGACATTCAGTTTCTTGCTAACCAGGACAGGTGCAATAGTTTTATTGATGTGCTCAACAGCCTTTGACACACTCTTGCCCAGGTAGCGGGTCTTGTCATTGTCATACAGCTCTAGGGCCTCGTAGATGCCAGTGGAGGCTCCACTGGGCACAGCAGCTCGGAAGAGACCTTTGGAGGTGTAGAGGTCAACTTCCACAGTGGGGTTCCCATGAGAGTCAAAGCTCTCTTGGGCGTGCATCTTTTTTTTTTTTTTGGTGGAACTGGGGATTGAACTCAGGCTCTTGCGCTTGTCAGGGAAGCACTTATTCTACTGAGCCATCTCCCTGGCCCCAGGGCGTGCATCTTGAGAAGGAAAAAGAGGGAACTATAGACACTGAGATGCACGTTGAAGTGGCGAGCTGCTCTGTGCGCTGCCCGCCCAATTTCCTGCCTAGCTCCCCTCCCCCCAGCTCTTAAGGGCTCCCCAATGAGCCCTTGTTAAAAATGGTTCTTGGGGCTGGTGAGATGGCTCAGTGGTCTAAAGCACCTACTTAGAACAAGCTTAGCAAAGCACAGGGACCACGGTTCAATCCCCCAGCACCAC
>NW_004524640.1:12531477-12537941 GCF_000260255.1 Octodon degus | reverse complement strand
AAAAAAAAAAAAAAAAGACAACATAAGGTATAAATTTTATGACACTAAGTTAATTAATTAATTTTGTGATACCAGGGATCAAACTCAGGACCTTCCGCTTGCCAGGCAGGCACTTGTGCTATAGATCTATATCCCCAGCTCTATAACACTAAATTTAGCAGTGACTTTTGGATGACACCAAAAGCACAAGAAACAACAAAAAGATAAATCAAACTTCCTAAAAATAGAAAAAAAAGAGACTAATATCTAGGATATATAAGGAGCTCCTATAACTCAACAGCCAAAATCAACTCCACTGACACATTCCCTCCAGCTTAAGCCACCAGTGGTACATACATGACATGATACAAATGAATCTAATTGTTTTTAATCAGTCTTTTCACTAATAAAATACAAAGTCAATAAATGGACTGAATCTAATTTGAATAGTTACTGCCCAAATAGAAATATTAATATATTAATATTATTCTTGGCTGGATGTGGTGGTGTATGACAATAATCTCAGCACTTGGGAGGCAGAGGCAGGAGGATTATTGCAAGTTCAAGACCAGCTTGGGCTACAAAGTGAGCTCAAGGCCAGCAAGAATTGCACAGCGAGACCCTGTCTCAAAGACAAAAAAATTTTAAAAAAGCTAATAGTTTCGTCAATTAAAGTTTTATAATAACCAACACATTTATTTTATTAAGTTAAAAGAAATTTATTTATATTTATGAATTCATTGAAAACATTTTTATTTCATTTATTTTTTATATATTTATTTTTTATTGAGAAACAAATATGAATGAGACAGTTTCACAGCCAACTAATAGGACAGTTTCAGTAATCAATACATTGTACATTGTTATCTTCTTAGCGGTTATCCATAGTACAAGAAGCAGACAGGATATTCTGTCCAAACACTGTTAGTACACCTCTTCTCATTGAGTTAAGCAAAAGTAGCTATAAATTTATCCTATTTTGTATATATAAGTACAAAATGATCTTTCCTTTGTATCTTTTTAAAAAATTATTTATTTATTGTCCTGTCAGAGGTGAATATTCTATTGGCATCTATCTACTACAGGTGTTTGAATTCAACTAAACAATCTAACAGTGTCTAGCAGTCTATAAAATTAGTGGGTTATCCTCAGAATAAAACATTTTTTATACAAAGGTGGTTGATTTGTATAACGTGTGCAAAATGTCACAACTTGCTTGGTGTTTTGAGACAGGGTGGACTTGTAATCTTCCTGCCTCCGTTTCTAGAGCACTGGGATTACAGGCGTGCACCTTAATGCTTGGCTTAATTTGGTTTTCTTTGTGGCCAAAGTGGTGCCAATTTTTTAGACAATCACACATAAACCACCTGTGGTTCAAAGTGGTGGGGCAGCTACATTCAAAGCAAAGCTGCCCAGTATTAAAACACGAATTAAAGCCCAGTGTGAATATGGTAAAACACAGCAAAGTGCTTAAGTACACATTTCTCTGAAGTTACACAGATGGAAAAAAAAACCCCAAAATGAACAAAACCCAAACCAACCAACAAACAAAAAGAAAACCATAGTAGAGGATTGCAACATAACTAATTGCTAGGGAAGACAAGCCAAAACCACTTTGAAAGGCTACTTCACATACATCAAAATGGCTACTACCACAAAAATGGAAAAACAACAAATGTTTACAAGGATATGGGAGAATCCGTGTGCCAAACTAATGGGAATGTAAAATGACTGTACTACTGTGGAAAACAATACGGCAAGCTCTCAAAAAATTAAAACATGTAGCTAGGTGTGGTGGCTCATGTCTATAATCCCAACACTTGGGAGGCTAAGCCAGGAAGACTGCTGGGAATGTGAGGTCAGCCTGGGCTACAAAGTGAGTTCAAGGCCAGCCTGAACTGCAGAGTGAGACCTTCTGCAGAAAGACAAAATTAGGGCCCAGGAGATAGCTCAGTAGAATAAGTGCATGCCTGGCAAGCACAAGGGCCTGAATTCAATCCCTGGTTCCACAAAAAAGAAAGAAAGAAAGAAAAAAAAAAAGACAAAATTAAACATGCAATTACCTTATGATCCAGAAATTCCTTTTTTGAGTATATACCCAAAGGATCACACACACACACACACACACACACACACACACACACACACAGAGAGATGCGATTATTATTCAGGCATAAATATTTTTTTTTTCCTTGTTTAGACAAGGTCTCACCATGCAGTTCAGGCTGGCCTTGAGCTCACTTTGTAGCTCAGGCTGTCTTAAACTCACAACAATCTCTCTGTCTCCCCCTCCTCAGTGGTAGATTACAGATGTGCACTCCCATGCCTGGCTGAAATTCTGATAAATGGTACAACGTAAATAAATGATGAAACCACACTAAGTGATGGGCTGGGGAGATAGCTCAGTGGCATACGTGCCTGCCCGGCAAGGTTGAGTTTAATCACTAGTACCAAAACAAAACAAAAACAATACTAAGTGAAATAAACTAGTTGCACAAGGACAAATACTATATGATTACACTTACAGGAAGTAACTTGAAGAGGCAAAGTCATAGAAACAGAAAAGGAAACAGAAGTTACAGTAAATGAGGAAGGAAAAGGGGAGTTCTTATTTACTGGGTATGGAGTTTCTGTTTGAGATCATGAAAAGGTCTGGAATACCATAGTGGTAGGGTAGTGATCATAAAACACTGTCAATGTACTCAATACCAGACTGGGTGTGGTGGCATGCACCTGTAATCCCAGTGTTGGGGAGGCTGAAAACAGGAGGAGCATTATGAGTCAGAGATGCGTAGTGAGACCCTGTACCAAATACATTACATTAAAAAAAAAAAAAAAAAAAAAGGGTCATATCCAGTGACACATATACCTATAATCCCAGGGAGGCTGAGACAGGAGGATCACTGTGAGTTCAAGGGTAGGCCATACTACACAGTGAGACCTTGTCTCGAAAAACCCCAAACCAACCAAACAAAAAACAAACCCCAAAACAAGAGGAGCACCAAGATAGTGGAGTGGTAAGCAACAATCCAGACTCTAAAACAAAGGAGTGATTCAAACCTATGGACACATCATGATTGCTGGCAACTCCAGAGCCTCCACAGAGAGAGAAGCAGTGGATGTGAAGGACAGCATTAGTGGTGGTGGAGTGCTGAGGGCTTTGCATGAGACAGCAACTGGCTGGGAGCCATCTTGGAGAAGGACGGACTAAGCTGGGAACTCAGAGCAGTGGCTGGCTCCACCTAGCGGTTCCCACCTGGCCTCAGGCCTATGCACAGTGGGCTGATGGCTGCGGGGAAATGAGTCTGGTCTCAGCAAGAAGGTATAGACTCTCTGAGATGATCCATTACTCCAGGAAAAGCTACTGCTGGATTGTTAGGGTGCATCAACACAGTTCCTGTCTCCACATGCTGTCTACCAGTGACAGCAGAGACAAACCTTGAAGTAGACTTTTTTTTTTTTTTTGGTACCAGGGACTCAACTGAGGTATCTCCCTGGCCCCGAAGTAGACTTTTTTGTTTTCCCTTTTTGTTGTTGATTTTTGTTTTTTCTCCTTCACTGATCTTGTTTTTATATGAGTGTGAACATGGTTTCTAGCCTCTTTGTGGTTGTGGTTCTGTTCTGTTCTTTTAATCTCTTCCTTCTCTTTCTCTCTAGTCTTCTGAGCCAGTTTTCCAAAGTTAGCATGATGCCCCTTTTCTTCTAGTTTTTATTCTAATTTTTTCCTCTTCTTCTATTTCTCTATTTTCTCCCTATTCCATTTTAAATTTTAACCTGAGGGCAAAACTGACATTTTGTTTTGTTTTGTCTTTTTTTTTGAGACAACATCTCACTATGCAGTTCAGGCTGGCCTTGAGCTCACTTTATACCCACGCTGGACTTGAACTCATGACAATCCTCATGACAATCCGCCTGCCTCAGCCTACCAAGTGCTAGGATTACAGATGTGTGGTACCACACCTGGCTAAAATTTACATATTAAGGGCTTGTACACTTCATATAATTTTCTGGTTTTAGGTTTTGTTATATAACCACAAATTTAGTTCATATATTTAAAGGTGATAAATTAATGGTTAGTTCAGTTTGTCATTTTCTAGGCTGTTTGATGCTATTGTCATTACTGATATCTCTATAGCCAAAAGTGACATAATTAGTCAAAACAGCTGTTCTTCCTGGTATTCCAAGACTGAGATTGACTAAGGGTCACAGAAAACACTGTGACACAGTGCCAAAGAACCAGGAGCTTGACCAGACAGGCAGCAACTTCTTATCCTCAAAAAAAATACAGGATCTTTTTTATTTTATACCAGGAATTGAACTTGCTATCTTGAGCTTGCCAGGCAGGTGCTTATGCCACTGAGCTATATCCTTGGCCAAGAGATGGGATCCTGCAGTAGAATCAAACCCCAAAACCGAGTTATACCTGGAAGGCATCTTAGAGAAGTACTCATTTCCTAAGGGTTCTCAATATTAGTAATAAAGCAATTCCACAGGCAATTTACAGGTATCGCCTCAGGAATTAAACTTAAAAAAAAGGAAAATGAGAATACACTTAAATAAGATACACTTAAATAAGACACATCCAGTTCACCAAAAGCAAGCCCAGGGGTCACCGAGGTGGGACAATGTGAAAGCCACCCACATGGCCGCTCTGAAGTGGTAACAACAAAGCAACTGAATGAAGCTCTAGAAAGAAAGAAAGTCAAATTATTTCTCAGTAACTGCAGATATAGCGTCCACAATGAAAACCATGCTTAGTGACTCTAGCGCAGAAACAGACAAACACATAGAGGAGCTTAAGAAAATTGTGGAAATCATGAAAGCTCAGCATAGGAAAGCAATGGAATCTATAAGGCAGATTCAAGCAGATACCCAGAAGTATCCACAGCAGGCTAAGCCAAGGTGAGGGCAGAATCTCAGATATAGAAGACAGGCTTGCAGTAAGTGATCATGAAAAGAAAGATTTCTTAAAAACAGCAAGGGACCATGAGAAATCAATCCAGCAGCTGCTAGATAAAGCAAAGAACTTGAGCGGGCTGCCATGGTGCACACCTGTAATCCCAGCACTCAGGAGAGTAAGGCACCAAGGTGGTTGTGAGTTTGAGGTCAGCCTGAGCTACAAAGTGAGCTCAAGGCCAGCCTGAACTGCAGAGCAAAACTGTGTCTCAAAAAGACACACACACACACACACACACACACACACAACCTAAGACTGATTAGAGTCAATGAAAAAGCAGAAAAAGCAGGAGATAGCACAAATGATACTGAATCTTTTTTTTTTGTGGAACCGGGGATTGAACTCAGGCCCCTATTCCACTGAGCCATCTCCCTGGCTCAAGCATTGAATCTTAAAGGCTAAACAAATCACCTATAAAGGAAAGCCCATCACAGCTGACTTCTTATTGCAAACCGTAAAATTAAGGTCAGCTTGGAGTTAAGTTTTTAAGTTCTAAAGGAAAGGCTGGTGAGATAGCTCAGCAGACTAAGTGCCTGGTTAGGCAAGTGCAGGGACCCAGGTTCTATTCCTGGTACCACATGTCACACTGGCCCCACCTCTGGGTCCACTGAATTAGCCACCAGAGACTGAGCGTGCTGGTGCATGCTTGTAATCCCAGTGCTGGGGAGGCTGAAAACAGGAGGATCACTGAGTGTGAGCTGCATAGTTAGACCCTGTAACAAATACATAAGTTCTAAAGGAAAACAATCTTCGGCTGATGAGATAGCTCAGCGGACTAAAGTGCCTGCTTAGGCAAGCTTAGGCAAATGCAGGGACTATGGTTTGATCCCTGGCAGGGACTATGGTCTGATGCACCAGCCCTGCCTCCAGGGCAGGCTGAGCCCTCACAGTCCAGGTGTAGTGGCACACACCTGTTATCTCAGCTCTGGGGAGGCTGAAGGCAGGAAGATCACCATGAGTCCGAGCTGCATTGTGAGGTTGCAACAACCAAATACATTAAAAAACAAATGAACAACAACTACAACAAACAAACTTCAACCCAGACTTATGTCTATCTTTCAAAGCTGATAGGGAAATAAAGTACTTCCATGACATAGAACAGCTAAGGAAATTTATGGCCACCAAACCAACATTCCAAAATATTTTAAAGGATATTCTAGGAAGAGGTAACAAGGACTACAACTCTATGAACCCAACAGAAGGAAGCCACCAGGCAAGATGACAGACAAATACAGAGTACAGGACTGCCTGGGCCTGCTAATGAGTCCCTGGGGTTGACAGGACTGATTCAGGGGATGTGGAGATGCTGCTGTGCAAGCATTAAAAAATGAAGTCTGGGAGCTGGCAACACAGCTCAGCAGACTAAAGCACCTGTATAGGCAAGCTGAGGTAAGCATAGGGACTGTGGTTCAATTTCAGGCACCACATGCCATGCCAGCTCTGCCCCCTGGTGGTGCATGCCTATAATCCCAGCACTGGGGAGGCTGAAAACAGGAGGATCACTTTGAGTCCAAGGTGCATAGTGAGA
>NW_004524640.1:12526916-12530955 GCF_000260255.1 Octodon degus | reverse complement strand
CCCTAAATAAGAATGTCAGATGTCAGTTCTAGGAGTGTCCATATCTTCACTCTGAAGGGCCCAGTGGTCAGTATGGAAGGCCAATGGATAGTGCTGAGAGCCTCAGCAGTTCCTGAAGAGAGCAAGCTGAAGGACAGAATTGCCTTAGGTCTAGGACAAAGACAGTAACTTCTGATTGCCACACTCCCCCAACTCTATTGGGACTCGAGGAAGTGGGAGGTGAAGGTGGAGGAACTGAGATGGTGGCTGATGAAGCAGCAGCAGCGTCTGAGCACCAATGGGAAAGGTGCAGAATCTCCACTTGCCAAGTCCAGCTGTTCGAGCTGCTGAGCTTTGCCCCACATCACACCCCCTTGACTGTGGCTGCGTGGACAGTGGTCCTCAGACCAGCACCTCTGTTGCAGATGGGAGCATGGGGGCCAACAACCAACATGCCAAGGGTGAATTCTTCCTTGTTGTCTAGGGTTCTACCTCCATGTATGCTGTGTCTACTCAGATAAAAATGGAAGGAGTCCAAAGAGTGACCCCAGGAAACCTTAAGAGACACTTTTACTCCCTGTATGACCACAAGGAAGAGGATAAGGGGTACAACAGCTAGCAGCTGCTCAACACAGCACAGCTCACTTCCTTCTCATAGGGGGCAACAAGAAGCATGCTGACAGTGGTTCCTTTAAAACAAATCTTCCCAAGGCCCCCTTAATTCCCCACCAGGGTCAACAGAGAAAGCAAAAACATGAAAACATGGTGGAAAGGAAGGGAAAGTTGGGAGCCTCTGCAGCTGAAATTGAGCCTATGTAGGAGGGTGGAATGAGGCCTCATTGCCTAAAGCAATCAACTTACCTCAGTCTTGAGAAAAATGCTACCTCAGTCTTGAGAAAAACGTCCTGCTTGGACATTGTGGGCTATTAGCTAGGCAACCTACAATCTTGCAACTTTGTAAAAGTATAAATACAGGAAAGGTTTTTACTACTGTTTACGGAATCCTCTTGTCAACCAAGCAGACTGGGCTACCTAATCCAACCCAGCTCTTGTCTTCTTGTCTATCTTTTCCTCATTTCTCCCCAGGTAGGGTATAATGGATCACACTGAGAGACCAACAGATCCCTATACTTCATAGCCCACAATGTCCAGGCAGGATGTTTTCCTCAAGACTGAGGTAGGTTGACTGCTTTAGGCAATAAGACCTCATCCTAACCTCCCACATATAATCAATTTCAGCTTCATGGCTCAGGAAAGATCACATAAGCATTACTCGAAGGAGTTTTAGACCACTCTGAAGTAGCTGCAAAGATATGAAAGGTTGATATAATGGAGGATCAGAGAGAAGAATGAGCTGGATTTAAAGTCATCAGGTAGGCCAATCAGGTCAATGCTCTTCCAGGGTGATCGCTTCTGAAAAGAAGCGATGAGCAATGGCTGGACCACCAGACTGGAGAGATGGATAAGCAGATGGTATTTAGCTGGGGAGAAGCCGCAGAATTGCTGGGTGAAATAAAAAGCAAGCATTAAGAGGTTTTGATGAAAGAACAACAAAGGAAGAGGCGGATGCTAACAGTGAAGGTGAGGAGGACCAGGCTCTGTTGTCTCATGGCTGGAGAGTGAATGGTGCATTGTTCTAAAGGTTTATAGTGCAAGCTTACTGACAGTCTGCTGGGGTAAAAAGGGATGTCTCTCAGCGTGTGAGCCTTCCATCTCCAGAGATCTGTGCCCCTATAAGGACTGCTTAAATAAGGGAGCCAGTGAGCAGCGGCACCTCAGGAAACGGGTATAAAATGTTTTTGAAAGTTTTGAACTATGATAAAACAAAATGCCAACTTTCCCACGCATTCATAGGTTTAACTGTTTCAGTCTAGTTATAAAATCTGGAGGTTATAATAACTGTACATAATTAAATATGTATTTACTTAAAAAATAAAAAGAAACTAATGGTGTCTGGCCTTCCTCTTGTTTTGTTTTTTTTTTTTTTTTTTTGCGGAACTGGGGATTGAATTCAGGCCCCTGCGCTTGCCAGGCAAGCACTTATTCTACTGAGCCATCTCCCCGGCCCCTGGCCTTCTGCACTGATCTGGCTGATACATTTTTTTTTCCACTGTCAGTCTCCAGCAAGAGCCCATGATGGCTTGCATTTATGTAGAATAATTCCAAATACATCTATAGTATCACCTTAGGAATATTTAAGGGATGAGGGGTGTAGCACCAATAAATAGGCAAATACAAGATCAAATTCACTTTTGTATTGTCATAATCTGTTGAGACATAGGTCTAATATAACCGATGTAGTACCTATGTTTTCTTATTTTTTTTGTGTGTGTCATTTTTATTTTTGTAGTACTGAAGATTGAATCCAGAACCTGTAGACCGAGCTATGACCTCAGTGCTTTTTATTTTTTATTTATTTTTTTATTTTTGGCAGAACTGGGGATTGAACTCAGGCCCTTGTGCTTGCCAGGGAAGCACTTATTCCACTGAGCCATCTTCCCGGCCCCTCACTCAGTGCTTTTTAAACATCTTTTGTTTTGTTTGTTTTTGCGGAACTGGGTATTGAACCCAGGCCCTTGCGCTTGCCAGGCAAGCACTCATTCTACTGAGCTATCTCCCCGGCCTCCCATCTTTTGTTTTGAGGCAGAGCTTTTTAAAGTCACTTTGCCTAGGCTAGGTTTAAATTTATTTATTTATTTTATTTTATTTTTTAAAAAATAATTTTATTATTTAGTGTGTGTGTGTGTGTGTGGCCAGCTCAGCCCATCAGGGGGCGGGGCTGGCTGGCATGTGGTGCTGGGGAATTGAACCGCGGTCTCTGTGCTTTGTGCTTTGCTAAGCTTGTTCTAAGTAGGTGCTCTAGACCACTGAGCCATCTTACCAGCCCCGGCTAGGTTTAAATTTAACATTCTCCTGCCTCAGTTTCTCAGAGTGCTGGGGTTACAGACATGTGTTATCTCATCAGTTTCCCAGGCACCTTTTCAAAGAACTCGATAGGATAATCTCATATGTTATGTTATTATCATCTGAAACTGGACAAAGCAACTTCACTCAAGGTATAAATCATGTGAAAGACTGGGAATAATGCTTAACCTTGCTAAATATTTAGGGCAATGCAGACTATGAAGTTTGAGGAATTACTTGGGTTGGAGCCATCTGTGACATAGCACATACTTCTAAGAATAAATTGTTATCCCCTGTCTCTCTTTTTTATTTTTGGCAAAACTGGGGATTGAACTCAGGCTCTTGTGCTTGTCAGGTAAACACTTATTCTACTGAGCGATCTCCCCGGCCCCTCCCCTGTCTCTTGAGACAAAACCAGAAGCTCAATACCTCAGTCAGTGGTGGCGAACGTATGGCGCATGTATTATCTTTCTTTTAAAACAAAAGATGATGGGGCTGGGGAGATGGCTCAGTGGAATAAGTGCTTCCCTGACAAGCACAAGGGCCTGAGTTCATCCCCAGTTCCGCCAAAAAATAAAAATAAAAACATAAAAAATAAGTTAATGCATGAGCTGTTTTTTCTAAACTAAGTCCTCAGCATTCACGTTTAATTGCAGTTGTTGACACTTTGTGTTAAATACATGGGTTTTGGGTTCTAGTTTAGGCAGCTGGTCTCTAAAAAGTTTGCTATCACCAACCTACTAGGCCTACTTGACCTAAATGAATCATATACTTAACTGGATGAAACTTTTGATCCTAACCCAAAAACTCACCATGAAAAAGACTATATTTGATTAGCAGCTTGAACTGAACAAGCCTTTTTAGTACTACAGGAGGCTCTGACCACACATTATTCTATGTCTCAAGTGGTATTAGAAGTGTGCATGCTGCCAGGCATGGTGCGCAAGCTTGTAATCCCAGCACTTGGGAGCTGAAGCAGAAGTTTGCTGAGTTCCAGGCCAGCCTGGGCTACACTGTGGAGACTCTGTATCAGAAACACACACACACACACACGTTTGCACTGCCCACACTCAGGCCAAATGCAGCATCCAACCGAAGCTCTAACTGCTCCTGCTTTTTTCTTTTGTGAAACGGGATTGAACTCAGGCCCTTGCAC
>NW_004524640.1:12518174-12526816 GCF_000260255.1 Octodon degus | reverse complement strand
TGAGCTATCTCCCCAGGCCCTTGTAACTGCTTCTTAATGATGAGCTACAGGCTTTAAGGCTAAGGTTATTACTTTAGGTTACTTTCCATCATACATCTCCTGGAAGATAGTTACTGAGTTGTTATTGAGATAACTGGGCATGTATACCTTTTAATTCCAGAACTTGAGAGGCTGTGGCAGGAGGATTATCACAAGTTCAGGGACAGCCTGGGCTACAAAATGAGATACTGTCCAAAAAAAAAAAAAAAAAAAAAAAAAAAAAAAAAAAAAGAAAAAAGAAAAAAGAAAAATACACTGACTATCTGGAGCCTGTTCATCAGAGAGACTCATAATTCATTAGCAAGTAGCCCCTGCATCCCTCTTTTCAATCAACTGCTGAAGGATGTCAGGTAACTGGTCTGGTCCATATAAGCTAGCTACAAAATTGAGGGCAACTTTGTATATAAAGTATATGTTCAGAGTCCAGCAAAAGGTATATTCCTTAGGGAAGAAATTAAGAAAAAGTTGCTCAAGAGGAGGGAAGAGAAAGATATGGAAAAACAATGTATTGTACACATGCATCAAGTTACTGTAATAAGTATAACCATTATGTGTTGCAAACGTGTACTAATTTTTTTTTTTTTTTTTCCCCCGGAACTGGGGATTGAACTCAGACCTGTATGCTTGCCAGGGAAGTGCTTATTCCACTGAGCCATCTCCCCGGTCCCTAAAAAATTTTTTTTTAAAATTAAAAAAAGAACATGGTGGCCAATTGGGTTGACTTGTAGGCAGTTTTGGAGCATGATAAAGGAACTAAACATGACAAAAACTCTGATATTTGGGCAAATATTGACTTGTGATATTACCAATTAGACTTGAAACTGGTGTAGAGCCAGCCAAAAACTCAGCACATTAAAGCGTCTGCAAGGAGGCGCTGGGGCCGGGGGTTCAATCCCTGTACCTGCTGTGTCAGCTTGTCCCTGAGGCACACTGAGACGGCAATTGAGATTGGGGGTGGTGGCCCATGCTGGTAATCTCAACTCCTGGGAGGCTGTAAACAGGCAGATTACTGTGAGTCCAATCTAGTAGCGAGACCCTGAACACCCTGTAGACCCTTCCCTAAAAACAAAACAACAACAAAAAAGCTGGTGTAACAAAGGATCCATAAATAACTGACAAAAAACGGGTCATGTATGTAGAGAATGGTTTTGTTTTCTAATTCTTATTTTTTTGAGCAAGGTCTCACTATATTTCAAACTGGCCTCAAACTCACAGTGAACCTCCTGCCTCAGCCTCCTAAGTGCTAAGGTTAGGGCGACTGTTATTTGGCAATTTATATTGCAATTCTGGAAGCAAACACAAGTAGGACCTGCTGCTGTTCAATGACACCCTATGTAAGAAACTGAAGGTGATTACAGTGATAAAGTTGAAGGGCCAACTTTGATCTCTTGAAATGGCAACCTATGTCTGCGATTTGTATTTCTTTATTTGGTTTCTGAGTGATTTTTGCAATTTGGAAGTTTTTCAATAGGAACTGTACCTGTGAAGTCAGCTTGCCAGCAATCTCCATTCTCTCAATTTCTGCAGGAGACTTGATGAGCCGCAGGCGCTGTATCAGGTGCTGGACCCCTTGAACCCTGTTCTTACTCCTGGCCTTGGCCTCAGTCAGGTGCTGCATATAGTCAGAGTGAAGCTGTGTGTGCGAAGGCTTCGCCCAGTCATACCAAATTGTGCTCGTCTCAGCTTAGAGGGAAAGCCAAACAATACATTTCAACTGATGAGATGGGGTACAGCTCAGAGTGGAGCATGTGTTTAGCCTCTGTGGGGCTCTGGTCAATCCTCAGCACCAAACAACAAATAAAATTAACAGCAACATGAAGAAACACCAACCATCATGACAACCTGAAAAGTCAAATCTGTAAGACCTGCAGTGTGGACTATGGAGGGCTAAATATCTCAGGACTGAAACAATTGATGGGTTCGATCATAAATCACTGTAAAGAGCATTTTCTAAAAGTGGCAAGATATTCTGGGATTAAATACATTGCTTTTCTGCTTGAAAACATCAGTATTTCTTCAGAAAGCTGATAGATGGAACTAAAACTTTAGATTTGTTTTAGATTTTGTAGTACTTGAGGTCAAAACCGGGGCCTCTTCACTGAGTTACACCCTCAGCCTTTATTTGTTTACAGACTTTTATTTTGAGACAAGGTCTCAACAAGTCATTAAGCTGTTTGGGCTAGGCTTGAATTTGTGAACCTGCAATCTTTCTGCCTCAGCCTCCCAAAGTCCTGCCACTGGATTTGCCACCATGCCTGGAAAGCTTTAAGTTTTGATTTTATTAACTGTTAACTTACCCAGCATCACTATGGATTGAGAGACAATGAAAACAGAAAGAAGTGCTCAGATTATGCATGACCTTAGAGCTAAATATCCCATCTTTGTTTTGGTACCACTATTCACTGTTTTTTTTTTAAATTTAATTTATTTATT
Organism: Octodon degus; assembly: GCF_000260255.1. NCBI lineage: Eukaryota > Metazoa > Chordata > Mammalia > Rodentia > Octodontidae > Octodon > Octodon degus. Next base: position 12,524,344 of record NW_004524640.1, on the reverse strand, counting down.
TGTGTGTGTGTGTGTGTGTGTGTGTGTGGCCAGCTCAGCCCACCAGGGGGCAGGGCTGGCTGGCATGTGGTGCTGGGGATTGAATCTTTGTCCCTTTGTTTTTGCTTTGCTAAGCTTGTTCTAAGTAGGTGCTTTAGACCACTGAGCCATCTCACCAGCCCACAACTATTCATTGTTATAGAAATATAATAGTTCACAGTATGTGCACCTTTCTCTTTGCATCTGCTAATTTTTCTTATACCTTAAACTCCAGAGAGCTAAGAAAATTGTGTTTGCCAGAGAGCTATAATATGAAGTCTCATTATGAAAGTGATTTGCTCAACACCTCATATATAATTTTTTTCTTGACAGTAGCATAATAATGATATTCCTAAACAGCTCAGTAGAATGAAGTGCCTGCTTAGGCAGAGTGCAACAGCTGGAGTTCAATCCCCAGTGTGCCATGCCGGCCCCATCCCCTGGGCAGGCTGAAAACAGAAGAATCACTATGAGTCAGATCTACGTAGTGAGACCCTGTACTATATATATATACTGATAACAACTGAAATCTGAAGAGTGCTTTATTTTATGATTGAAAATTTGGGAGCTGGGTATTTTGGTACATGTTCGTAATGCCAGCACTTGCAAGGCTGAGGCAGGAGGATCATTCTGCATTTGAAGCCAGTCTGGGCTTCCCAGTGAGTTCAAGGACAGGTTGAGCTACACAGTAAGACCCTGTCACAAGAGGTGGGAGAGAGAGCTCATTTTGCCTGCCTGGCAAATGCAAAGGTCTGGGTTAGATCTCCAGTACTACATACTGTGCTGGCCCCACACTGAGACGGTCACTGAAACTGGGTGTGGTGGTGCATGTCTGTAATCCCAGTGCTGGGGAGGCTGAAAGAGGATCACTACGAGTCTGAGCTGCAAGCTGTGTAGCAAGACCCTGTGCCAAAGATATAAAGCAAAACAACAACAACGCAGTGTAACGTGGTACCACGTGCCTGTAATATCAGCGCTCAGAAGGCTGAAGTAGCAGGATCACCTTGAATTCAAGGCTCGCCTGAGGTACAGCGAGTCCACGCCCAGCCTGAACTGCATGGTGAAACCCTGTCTCCAAACAAACAAACAAAAAATACTGCATGGGGAATATTTATTCTACTTACAATAGATGGACATTTCTTGTAATATTTTGTTTGTTTTTCAGATAAGATCTTAAGTTGCCCAGACTGGCCTTGAAGTTGTGATTCTCTTGAGTGCTGGGCTCTTAGGCATGTACCACTATCCTGGCTTGTTGCAATCTCAATCTCTCTCTCTCTCTCTCTCTCTCTCTCTCTCTCTCTCTCTCTCTCTCTCAAATGCTAAAGACTGAGCACAGGGCCACATGCATGCTGGGTAAGCACTCTACCACTGACTTCACTCCCTAGTCTATTATAATATTTTCCCTTTTTCTTTTGAGATAGAGTAGTGGTGGTGAACCTTTTAGAAATTAGTGCCCAAACTGCAACCCAAAAATCTATTTATTGCAAAGTGCCAACATTGAAATTACACACGAATACTGAGGTTTTAAGAAGAAATAACTCTTACATTAACATTGTTCATCTTAGAGACCTTTTTTTTTTTTTGGTGGAACCGGGGATTGAACTCAGGCCCTTGTGCTTGCCAGGCAACTGCCTATTCTGCTGAGCCATCTCCCTGGCTGAAAAAACACAGTAATGTGTGGTACTGGTTTGCCACAGCTGAGACAGGATCTTACTATGTATTTCAGGTTGGCCTTTAACGCATTAGGCCAAGCTGGTTTCAAACGCACAGCAATCCTCTTGCCTCAGCCTTCTAGTGCTGGGATTACAGGTGTGCGCCACCTTGCCCAGTTAATGTTTTAAAGGTTAAGTAACTTCAGGTCTGGTATGGTGGTATACCTGTGCTTTTACTTAGGAGGCTGAGACAGAAACGCTGAGGGTTCGAGGCCAGCCTAACTAACACAGGGAGACTTTTTCAAAAAACAAAACAAAACAAAACACCCTAATGTTTGAAATCACAGCTCAATTTTTTTTTAAGGTTTTTAAGTTTTTAAATACACATTATTATATTAATCTTTTTCTTTGTCTAGTAATTTTATCTAGTAAACAGCCAATATTAAGAATGGTGGATAAAGGCTAGATGTGGTGGTACATGCCTGTAATCCCAGCACTGGAGGAGTAGAGGCAGAAAGGTTGCCATGAGTTCATGGCCAGCCTGGGCTACATTGTGAGTTCAAGTTCAGCTTAAACTGCATGGTAAGACCCTGTCTGCAAAACAAAACAAAACAAAACAAAACAAAACAAAACAAAACAAAACAAAACAAAACAAAACGTGGAATAGTATTTTCAAGAAACACATTTTATGTGAAGATTTAACCATACAGACATTCCACTTATGTTTTCTGAGGACCTAAGAAAGTTGAATGAGTTAAATAGGTAGTTATCTCTGTAAAGTGGTATATGTTTCTATAAAGCAACAAAATAATTTAATCAAACATCTTAGAGCTTATATAGTCAGGTGAGTTTTTTTTTTTTTAAACAAAGACTGTTTTTAGAAAACAAGTCCAATGTAGTCTATGGTTGTCAGAAACATATTTGGAATTTTCTTTTAGAAACTGGCTTCAGAAATGACTTATAAACTATAAAAAAATCATAAAACTTTACAATCATCTTTTATCATATATATGTGTATATATATATATATATATATATATGTATATAATATGCTTGTATGTATTTAGTGGTCTGCTCAGCGCGCCCTGGGGTTGTGGCAGGCATGGCATGTGGTGCCAGAGATTGAACTGTGGTCCCTGTGCTTGCCTAAGCAGGCGCTTTAGACCGCTGAGCTGTCTCGCTGGCCCCTATTATTATCATTTAAAATCACTCTTTTTTAACTTGATCATCTATCTTCCAAAATTTGGTTCTAAGTGACTTCTGGATACCTCAAAGAGTAAAATGCTTACAGCTGACTTACAATAATCACTGAAGATATCATGTGATATAAATCATGAAGAATTCTAACAGATTTTAAGCGACCAAAATTTCAGTGGAATAAATGGACAGCAATCATCTCGAGGGCATCAGCTCAACTATGTTTATGAAATCACTTGCGAAACTTGTTAATATGCACGTTCTGAGTCCGCAGCCAGGAGGTGGGGCCTGAGATTTACATTTCCAGTATCTATTACACATTTCTAATTCTAAAATACACTCCCAGATGATCTTCATGCAGCTCGTGTATGGATCATTCTTTGAGAACAGTACCTCTTTTTGAAGTATGCAAAATAATTAGGACAAGAAGCAGCAGTCATAGGCCCTTGCCCAGTATTTACTTTAAAAGGAAATTCTCTTTTGAGATTTCAAACTAAGCTGGTTAGCAGTGTCTATTAATGAATCATTAATAAAGACTTAGTAATGGACATATAAACGCTTCAAAGCAGCTCAGCCTTCTGGAAAGAACTTAATGTCTCATGGTGTCAAAAGAAATGCTGTTATGACAATCATTTTTGGAGACAAAAAACTACAGAGAAAGAAGGTCTTAAGCCCAACCTGGCCTGTGGTTTGCCTTGTGCTCCCATGAATTACCTCTCATTTTGGGTAGCAGATGCTGGAATTCTTCCAGGGGATAGGCTTCATCCACTCCAGTTAGAGCCACTGCTCCATCCGTGCCAGATCGGGGACCATCCCAAAGCTCCCGACTGGGGTCTCTTCGAGGCACAAAAAGTATGGCCTTGTGTGATGGTAACTGCTTGCCAGGGAGGCTCTGAAGGACCAGAACGCTATCAGGTTCTTGGAATCCACACAGGTACAGGAAATTGTTGTCTTGGTGGAAAGGGTAGGGGATATCGTTGCTCATGTAGTATGTAGGGTTGGAGCACACAACCACTGTCTGGTCTGTCCCGCTCTGCCTGTCGGCTTCTTTGTGGATCAGAGACATTAGTTTGTGTCTGCGAAGTGCATATTCCACCTGAGATAGTCCTGGTGTCACCTCCCCTAGAAATGACAAAAGCAATGGTTTCAATGTCTACAGGGCAGTCAGTATTCAATATAGCTTAATATGAGCTACATATACTCAAGTTCACTTCTTCAGTCCATGCTAAATTTCCTCTGAGCACACAGGAATTAAGAGGCAACTCAGGTTTCAAATTTTTATTTTCCTGCAAAACTTGAAGGTAAAGGTGGAAAATCTTAAGTTAAACGTGGTTATGAGTTAAAATTGTAACCATGGCTGATTAAAAATTCTTTCAGAGGGCTGGCCTGATAGTTCAGTGGACTAAAGTGTCTGCTTAGGCAGAGTGCAGCGGCATGGTTTGATCCCCGGCCTGCTGGGCCGGCCCTGCCCACGGGGCATGCTGAGAAGGAGACTGAGACCAGGTGTAGTGGCACAAGCCTGTAATCCCAGCACTTGGGAGACTGAAAACAGGAGAATCACTACAAGTCCTATGTAGTGAGACCCTGTAGACCCTGTCCCAAATATAGAAAAAAAAATTCTTTCAGGGGCTGGAGAGATGGCTCAGTGGTCTAAAGCACCTACTTGGAACAAGCTTGGCAAAGCACAGGGACCACGGTTCGATCCCCCAGCACCACATGCCAGCCAGCTCCGCCCACAGGTGGGCTGAACTGGCCACACACACAATAAATAAAATGTAAAAATAAATAAATAAAAATTAAAAAAAAAATCCCTAATCTTTAAAAAAAAAAAAATTCTTTCAGATTTCTAGTTCTTTCTCATCTAATTCAATATTTACTGAACATTATTATGTGCAAAGTGTTGTTAAGCTACTCCAAGTCAAAACTGCCCTGAAGCTTCAATATCTAAGGTGGTAGATCAATCACATATCTGTGCTTGATTTCTCTGAAAGAATGCAGTTCTGGCCTGGTTAGGACCTCGAGTAATAACTGAAGTATGGTGGGCATTTGCTAAGTGCTTGTTATGTAACAGTTCTGAACATAAATTAGTGACAAAAATCTTTCTCCAATTTTAAGACCTAGGATAAATTCCCCTCCGAATTACCAAAACTTAATATCATCTCTTAAGTAACTTTTTACTTTTTGTTTTGTTATATTCTAGCTATTTTTTTGGCTGGCTCAGGCTGCTTTAAGGGTGGGTATGGTGTGGTATGTGGAGCTGGGGATCTAACCACAGTCCCTTGGACCTGACTGAGTTTGCCCAAGCAAACCCTTTAAACAACTGAGCTAACTGGCAAGCCCCGAGAGTCCTTTCTTTAAATTTATTGGTTCATTGTAGGTATACATAATGATCACCTATATCACAGGGAATTTATACCTGTACATGATACAATTTGATTCTTTTTTCCCTCATTCTCCTCCCCTCACTTCAACCCTTTTCCCTCATTTACAAAAACTTTGTTTCCATTTTTTTACTTTTCTCATTTTTTCTTTTCCCTTCCTTCCTTTTCCTCTCCCCTCTCCTCAGTTGAATATTTTCTGCCTATTTCCCAATAGCTATTATACATTTTGGTTCTTATTCACACGTTTGGTTTTTCACATCAGAGAAACAATGGGGTATTTACACATGTGTTTCTCATTTATTTCATATGCATATGGTCTCAAGATGCTTAGCTAGGAATGGATGACTTTTCACTCTTCACCTGGCATTTACAGCGAATTGAGCATACACATAAGTTCCCTGAAGGCCATCTTGGTATCAGCCCCAAATCCCAATAATATTCACTGCTTGGGAGGGAGTGTCATGAGAATCAAATCTGATGAAGCATAGAAGTGAACACCCACTGTGAGCCAAACTACACCTCTCCTCCTTAGAACAAACCAAACTGAACTAAACCCTGAATACTCTCTTGAGATCTTTTGCAAGCTATGGAGTCACTGTGTTCACTAAACTGCGTGTAGGTACATACAAACTTTTGACAGGAAATTTCAAGTTTCACATACACTTGAGCATCCCAGCAAGGTAGTGGTGGGGAGAATCCTTAAGAAGCAATGTTTTAACTGGGCATGGTGATGCACACCGGTAGTCCCAGTACTTGGCATGTTGAGGTAGGAAGACTGCTGTAAGTTTGAGATCAGCCTGGGCTACAAAGAGAGTTCAAGACCAGTCTGATATAGTTGCATTCTCTTAATGAATAGAATGATTTGTTCTAATGGTGTTTGTAAATAGGATCACAAGTCCTCATCTTGTACAGCAATTAACCA
>NW_004524640.1:12515007-12518019 GCF_000260255.1 Octodon degus | reverse complement strand
TCTGGCTGAATAGCTCAGCGGATTAAAGCGCCCGCTTAGGCAGATGTAGCAGCCAGGCTTCCATCTGGTCCTGCCTGGGGCATGCTGATCCAGTGATTGAGACTGGGCCTGGTGGTGCGAGCCTATAATCCCAGCTCTTTGGGACTATGAGTCTGATCTACTATTTGGGGTCTCAAATACACACAAACCATAACACAGTCCTTTATAACATAGGTTCTTTTTTGGTTTTTTTGTTTGCTTGCTTGGTTTTGTTTGTTTTATTAAGGGTCTACAGGGTCTCACTACAAAGCTTGGACTTGTAGTGATCCTATTTTCAGCCTCCCCAGCCTTGGGATTACAGGAGGGTGCCACCATACCGAATCAGCGGCAGCTCAGCGCACCTGGGGATGGGGCTGGAGAGCATGTGGTACCAGGGATCTAATCCTGGTCCCTGTGCTTGCCTAAGCAAGTGCTTAGTCTGCTGAGCTATCTCAATGGCCCTCTGTATCTCTTTTGTGTAAGCTTGTGTAACGTTTTCATACAGCCAATTTTCAGTTATCTTGGCATATTTTGTATGTGAAAACTGGATATCACAGGGAGAAATAAATTATCAGAAACATTAAGTGGGGTGATACATAAAATAATTAGAACAGTTACTACTTTACACATAGTAAGCATCCAATAAATAAGCATTAGTTGTTGTGTTACTGTTCCTATTGCCAAGTGAAGGCTGCGTGGGGTACCTCTTTGGTGACTGTGTTTACTTTTTTGCACTAGAACCTAGTGTAGAAACAGGCAAATTTTTCACTTTATAAAGAAAGCATTCACCCAGTCATCACTGTTCCAGTGGCCAGTTACTAATTTTTTTTTGCGGAACTGGGGATTGAACTCAGATCCTTGCATTTGCCAGTCAAGTGCTTATCCTACTGAGCCATCTCCCCGGCCCGCCAGCTACTAATTTTAACAACAAATTGTAGCCAGGTGTGGTAGTACACACCTGTAATCCCACCACTGTGGGAAGCTGAGACAGAAGGATCACAAGTTCAAGCTCATCCTGGGTAACTTAGTGAGACCTTATCTCAAAATAAAAAATAGCTAGGTGTGGTGACACATGCTAGTGATCCTAGCACTTGGGAGGCTAGGGCAAGAGGATAGCCCCAAGTTCAGGCCGAACCATATAATGAGATCAAGGCCAGCCTGAACTATGTACCAAGTCCCTGTTTCAAAAAAAAAAAAAAGAAAAAGAAAAAGAAAAAGAAGAAAAGGCTGAGTCAAGAGAATCACTGAGAGTTCAAGGCCAACCTGGGCCTTGAACATACACTTTTATAACTAAAATACTAAAAAGAAAATAAAGAGGCTAAAAAAGTGAATACACAGAAGTCTGTTCTAAGTTGGGTATGGTGGGGCATGACTGTAATTCCAGCACTTGGGAGGCTGAGGAAGCAAAATGGAGTTCAAGGACTGGGGAGATAGCTTGGCAGTCTAAGCACCTGCCTGGCAAGTGCAAGGATCTGAGTTCAATCCCTGATACCATATAGCATGAAGGCCCGAGACTGGGTGTGGTGGCACATGCCTATAGTCCCAGGGAGGCTGAGACAGGAGGATCAATATCACTACATAGTGAGACCTTTTATCAAATAAATATATCATTCCAATTTTAGTATATGTGCTGCCGAAGCGAGCACTTATCAAATAAATAAATAAATGAAAAAAAAAGTGAGTTTGAGGCCAGCCCGAACTCCATAGTGAAACTGTCCCCAAAGGACAAAAAAGTAAAGTTTACTCTATATTCATAACCAGGAATAGTTTCTAGTCCATTAGATCAAACTCATTCTCACTAAAAGGTTCTCTACCAAATAAGACTCCAATTCATCTGGCTAACAACATCCTTCTCTTTTAATAGCTTTCTTGAGGTATTTCACATATCTTACCACTTACCCATTTTATCAGTCTAAAAAGAAACTCCAGGTACATATGCAGCAATTTCCCATTTCTTCTTAACCCCCTTTGTCCTGGGAACCATGGATCTATTTTTTTTCTCTATAGATTTGTGTCTGGCAGATATTTCACATAAACTGCACAATATATGGTCTTTTGTGACTTGGACAACTTTTTTTCTTATTATCCCAATTATTCTGCAATTAAGTCCTCATCTTATAGATAAGTTCAATCTGTTCTTTCCTTCTCTGGTTATCTTGCTTAAAATGTATGTTTCCTTTCCCTAATGTCTTTTCCCCTCAAATTAATCCTACATGAACATATTGGCTTACTACATTTTTATTTTTAGTCCTCTCCCTTCAAAAGGATCCCTTGATTATCCAGATCATAACTGTATGAATTAGTTTTTATAAAGAAACTATGTACACACACACACACACACACACACACACACGATATATATAAATACAATCACAGATTGAATTCTTTTACTAAATATTTCCCCCCTTATCTACATGGTTTGGCTCCCAATCCCTTTCACTACACTACATGTATCATAATCCTGCCTATATTTGTAATCTAATATGTATCCTTCCCTATTTTTATAATCATGCCAACAACTACATGTGGATCTTTACTGTCACTGTTTTACAAAAAACGACATAGTATAGGCTGTTTTTTTTATGATGTATTTTAGTACAGGGTGTACAATGTCTCACTATACAGATCAGACTTGTAGTGATCCTCCTGTTTTCAGCCTCCCAAGGGTTGGGATTACAGGCCCGCACCACCACACCCAGTCTCAGGGCAACATGGGGAGGGGCCGGCACCGATGGAACCCTGGCTCCTGCGCCTGCCTAAGCAGGCACATTAGACTGATGAGCTATTTGGCCAGCGTGTGTATACTGTATTCTGTGTCTTGCTTTTCTCACATCACAATACTGATAGAAATCCCTCCAAGTTATCTAGTTACCTTCAATTTATTCTGCTTGATATCTCCACAATATTGTTTTGGATATGCAATTCACTGAAGAATTTCTATAGTGATGGGTATTTATACTGCCTTTAACCTTCTGCCATCACTATATATATATA
>NW_004524640.1:12477960-12514807 GCF_000260255.1 Octodon degus | reverse complement strand
CTGTGCTTGCCTAAGTGGGTGCTTAGTCTGCTGAGCTATCTTGCCAGCCCCGCAATAAATATGTTTGTGTTAGTATCTTTTCGATCTTATGTTGGATGCATTAGAATTTTTTTACAGAATAGTGTCAGGAGAGAAACTGCTTAGACAAAGACTTCTGAATATTCTTAGTAACCATGCTTAGCACATGCAAATCAACTGTTTATGATTACCTTGTGACTGCCTAGTTGTTTTCACCTATATAAGGCAGCAAATTGTATAATTTTATTTCCATTAATAAAAGTTTGAATTGAACTTTTAGACATGTAAAATGAAAAGCACTGTTTATCAGTCAAGTTGGAAAGAATAGATGGACAACTGAGGGCCTTACACAATAGTCTGAATCAGGCAAGCCCACAAAATGGGCTGCAAAAGAGCTCACATTACATTATTTTTTCTTCTGAGAGTGAGCTGGCTACTGTCCCCAAGACTCATGCGTAGAAAGAACATTGCACTTTGTACCAGAGCTGAAGAATGGCTTAACTCTGTCTGATAACTATTCCTGCTAAGTCATCCGCTCTTACCCAACACTGAAAATTTCCTAATATACCCAAACAATAAAAACTCTTTGTTATTGTTGCTGTACTAGGGATTGAGCACAGGACTTCTGGCCAGGTAAGCACTCTCCCACTAAAGTCCAGCACCTGCCCAAATACATACTCTTCTATCAGAGCAGAGGCTGATTGTAATTGGTGAGTTATCTGACCTTTCCTATTTTCACCTTCTCCCTTTCCTAAGATTTGTTTTTATTTCACAGTCACAGCTTATGGAAAAAAAAAATCCAATTCTTTTTTTAAAAAATGTACTTGGTACAGGGTCTCAATATGCAGCTTGGACTCACAGTGATTCTCCTGTTTTCAGCCCGCCAGCGCTGGGATTACAGGCGTGCACCTGGCATGGCGTGTGCTGCGGGGACTGAACTCTGGTCCCTGCACTTGCCTAGGCAGGTGCTGAGCCTACTGAACTCTCTCACTGGTCCGGTGCTTTGTTTGTTAAAAGAAATTGAAGAGGGGCCGGGGAGATGGCTCAGCAGAATAAGTGCTTCCCTGGCAAGCACAAGGGCCTGAGTTCAATCCCTGGTTCTGCCAAAAAAAAAAAAAAAAAAGAAAGAAAGAAATTGAAGAGCCAGGGGTATATAGTTCAGTAGTGGACCACATGCTTATTTCTCATGTATGAAGACCCCAGGGTTTAATACCCAGCACTAAAAAGAAAAAAAAAAATTGAGATGAGAAGAAAATTCCCAATTGGAATAATTTTGAAATATCTCTCATTTTCATTTGTTAAAAAAACTTTTTTAAATTTGTTACAGGGTCTCACTATGCAATTCAGACTAGTAGTAATTCCTCCTGTCTCAGCCACCCCTTCTCCGCCAGTGCTGGGAATATCAGCATGCGACACCATACCAGGTTTTGGTAGCTGGTACAGGCTTGCCCATCGTTCTGGGGCCTGCACAGCATGTGGTGCTGGGGATCAAACCCAGATCCTTGCACTTGCCAGGCAGGCACTGAGACTGCTGAACTATCTTCCCAGCCCTCGTTTTCATTAATAACAGAGTATATAGTAGCATATGTGAAGGAACCTCTAAAAATGATATAATTATTAGGAAATCAAAGAAGTGGGATGCTGGGCATGGTGGTGTGCATATGTAATCCCAGTACTCAGGAGGCTGAGGCAGGAGTTTAAGATAAGCCTGGGCTACAAAGTTGAGTTCAAGGACTGTGGAGAAGGCTCAGTGGAGTAAGCGCTTCCCTGGCAAGCGCAAGAGCCTCAGTTCAATCCCTGGTTCTGTAAAAAAAAAAACCCAAAATAAAATGAGTTCAAGGCCAGCCTGAGCTACACAGTGAAACCCTGTCTCCAAAAGACCAAAAAAAAAAAAAAAAAAAAAAAAAAAAAAAAAAAAAAAAAAAAAAAAAAAAAAAAAAAAAAAAAAAAAAAAAAAAAAAAAAAAAAAAAAAAAAAAAAAAAGAAAAAAAAAAAAAGGAATTAGGAAGCAAACTTTGATACCTATTCTTCTTTCCATATCCAATTTCATGCAAATGGCTGGGAAATATTTTAAATACTAGTTTATTTTCTCAAGTATATTAATGACCAACACTTTGGACTGCTCTTTAAATGCTTCCAAATGTCCAAAATATCAAAATAATAACTTTATATCATAGCAAAAAAACTCTCTTGGAAAAAAGGGGCCTCTTCATTTGAAAGTAGGAAAAAAGTACACTAAAGCAATAAACTTTCAACTCTCGAAGTAAACCTGGCAGTTGCAGTGGCCTTTGATCACAGAACTAATCATTATAGTTAAGCTGGTCTGAATTTCTTCAGATAAAACAGTATCTGAAAGGGCATTCTGGCACTCTGTCCAATTGTAAAGTATTAACAAATAAAGGCAGTATTTCACCCTGGCCAATCAAGGGATGGAGGGGCTATATTAACAAGTGTAGTTAACAAATCAAAAGCCACAAAGTCATAAACTGTATGCTGTAGAACATAACGTCTCAGTCATTTCTGAGATAGTGAAGCCAAGATAGTAAGCTCTGCCAGGATATTTAGGATTGGGCCTCAAGAGAACAAGAAGAATCCTCTTTATATTTAGTCAGCCAAGCAGAAAACCCAGAGGAAAGTCAAAGACTAAAAATGGATGGAAAGATGCAGATTTTGCTACAGTATAGGTATGTACTTTATTTCTGGAAATTAACTAGATTAGGGTTTTACTGTGGTCTGATTCAAAAAAAAATGTTTAACATTAGTTTTTATAATACATGAAGTAGTTCTTAAATTCATCTATCACTGTGCAGACAGAATAATGAGAAAAAACTAGTATTTCTTTTCTCATGTAAAAAATAGATCTCTAAATAAACAAAGAAATAGTACTCAAAGCAGACTTAACTTTTTTTTTTTTAACATTTATTTATTTTGTGTGTGTGTGGCCAGCTCAGTCCACCAGGGGGCGGGGCTGGCTGGCTTGTGGTGCTGGGGATTGAACTGCGGTCCCTGTGCTTTGCTAAGCTTGTTCTAAGTAGGTGCTTTAGACCACTGAGCCATCTCACCAGCCCCTAGACTTAACTTTTATATATTGAGCAAAACAAAATAGAAAGAGCACAAACACTATGAGTCTGCATGACTCATTTACAGAATATCTAGAACAGGCATAATGATCTCGAAAGGGCAGGAAGGAACTTTCTGGGGTGATGGAAATGTTCTTTATTTTGACTGAGCTTCAGGTTAGACTGTTGTATATCTTTGTTAAAACTCACCCAACTGGGGCTTGGGAGATGGCTCAATAGAATAAGTGCTTGCCTGGCAAACACAAGGGCCTGAGTTCAATTCCCAGTTCCGCCAAAAACAAAAACAAAAAACAAAATAAAAAAACTCACCCAATTGTGCATTTTAAGATCTGTGCAATTTATTACTGTAAACTTTACCTTATTAGGAAAAAGTATATAATTCTCTAAACTTGTAATAACTTTTATGAAAGGTTTCTTTGAAATATATAAGGCTTTCATCTTACCAAAAAATATAATGGCCAGGATAGGTGGTGCAGGCTTGCAACTCCAGCTGTATTAGGAAGCTGAGATGCAGAAAGATGGGAAGGGGGCTGGTGAGATGGCTCAGTGGTCTAAAGCACCTACTTAGAACTGGTTTAGCAAAGCACAGGGACCTCGGTTCAATCCCCCAGCACCACATGCCAGCCAGCCCCGCCCCCTGTTGGGCTGAGCTGGCCACACACACAAAAAAATAAATAAATAAAATAAATTAATTAAAAAAAATTAAAAGAAAGATGGGAAGGTTGAAGCCAGTCTACGCTACAGCAAGACTCTCCATCAAAGTAAAAAAAATACGAAGGGCTAGGGATGTAGCTCAGTAAAGGTCCTGGGTTTAGTCCCCAGTACTGAGGGTGGGAGTGGGGGTAAGAAACTAAAAATTCCCACACTGTATTCACTGGCAAAGGTGTTTTGCACCATTCTGTTGTTAACAACTTGGATGCTGGGTCTGAGAGGGTATGCAGCTCAGAGAGCCAACTCTGGGGTTAGACTTGAGCTACCAAACTTTTCTGTGTGTTATTTGTCATCTGTAAAAAGGAGGTGATAACAGCACCACTTCACAAAGATGTGAGGAGGGTTAAAGATATTAACAGACAGGGCTGACCAAATAGCTCAGCAGATTAAAGAGCCTGCAAGCAGGCCTTGCCCGTCCCGCCCGCACTGGTGGCAACTGAGACTGGGCATGGGGCTGTAAACAGGTGGATTGAGTCCGATCTAGTAGTGATTCTGTTAATTTTTTTTTCTTTTATTTTAGGGAAGGGTCTACCCTGTTCACCCTGTAGACCCTTCCCTAAAATTAAAAAAAAAAAAAATTAACAGAATACTTAGAACAGTAAGCACTATGTAAATATTTGCTATAGTCATTACCAAAATAAAGAATTTATAATTTCAAGTTGGCATCCTGATAATCCAAAACCAGGTAAGACTTTGGCAGAGTAAAATTTATAGGGACAATTACAATTTTTTTGAAAATAGTTATCTGCATAGACGCTCTGGGAAATTTGGCTCTGTCATACAACAAAAATGAGTCTCAAGCGGCTAGTTAGGAGCTTTTCTCTGCCATTTGGTTTTTTAGGAGGTTCCTGATTTATATTTGGAGGTGAATCTTAATCTTCACTTAAACTGATATGGTGGTGCATGCCTGTTATCCTAGCACTCAGGAGGCTGAGGCAGCAGCATCGCTGCAAGTTTGAGGCCAGCCTGGGCAATTTAGAGATACTGGCCAAAATAAAACACAAAAAGGATTGAGGATGTGAAGATCCTGGGCTTGTTCCCCAGTAACAAAAAATTTTTTTTTCTATATGCTACTCATCAGTATAATGGTTCCTTGACATGGATAGCCAACATATACCACACACAGGTAAAAAGCATAGTTCTATTCATCTATAAACAATATATATGGGGGCCGGGGAGATGGCTCAGTAGACTAAGCACTTCCCTGGCAAGCGCAAAGGCCTGAGTTCAATCCCCAGTTCCGCCAAAAAAACAAAAAACAAAAACAATATGCATTTGTATGTGGACAGTGTAGTTCTATCCTGCACTAAAATTCAACTCAGGGGATAAAGACAAGATAAAGAGCAATCATTGCCGATATACAATGTTTTAAAAATATGGAGATATATAAGGGACAAGAAAATATGCATCTTTAAAAAAAGATTTTGTGGTGCAATATTAATGCAAAAAAGTATACCTTGAGTTTAAAAATTATGGAATACAAAACTTTTTTTCTTTTTGGTATTGGGAATCGAACTCAGGCCCTTCAGCCTTTTTCTTTCTTTCTTTCTTTCTTTCTTTCTTTCTTTCTTTCTTTCTTTCTTTCTAATGCTTTTTTAGACAGGGTAGGGTCTCACTCCGCAGTTTAGGCTAGCTTTGAACTCATTATGAAGCCCAGGCTGGCCTCCAATGATCCCCCTGCCTCATCTTTGAGTGCTGGGATTACAAGTGTGCCTGACCACATCCAGCTTTGGAATATAAAACTTTTTAATAATCCATTACTCTATATACCCAATAAGTGTGATCTATAAAACGTGTTTTGTGAGTACCCATTAGGCCAGTGGTGCACAAGGGAAAACAGTGTGGAGCTTTTAAAACACATGCTGTAAGTCCCATGCCCTTGAAATTCTTAAGCAGCAGATGTTAAGACCTAGTAAACACAGTTCTTCTGACTAAGCTCATCCAAAGGTGTAGATTCAAATCATTTTCAATTTCTGTCATTTTTTAAAAATTTTATTTTAATTTTATTGAGAAGTAAATATGAACGAGACAGTTTCAAAGCTGATTAATAGGATTTCTGTCATTTCTTGGAAAATAAATTTTAAATAGTATAAAAATCTGACTACCACTAAAATAAGGTCTTCATCTTTTAGTTTTTTTTTTTTTTAAAGTCATGGTCTTGCTATATAATTCAGGTTGACCTTGAAGTTTCCATGGAGCCCAAGCTGGCCTTGAACTTGTGGTGATCCTTCTGCCTCAGGCTCCTGAGTGCTGGGATTACAAGCACTACATGCACCAGCTTAAGATTTAGATATTAATAGTACCAACCATGTTTAACACCTTAATTTTTAAAAATGTTCTTCTTTATGGGAGAACAGCAATGAAATTTTTTTTTTTTTAGCAGAACCGGGGATTGAACTCAAGCCTTTGCGCTTGCCAGGGAAGTGCTTATTCTACTGAGCCATCTCCCTGGCCCCAACAATGAAAATATTGAAAGATGGGGACACAACAGATTTTGAAACCCTTTTTTCTTTTTTTTTTTTGACAGAGTATTATTTGGTTGTCCAGGTTAGCCTTGAACTCACAACCCTTCTGCCTCAGCTTGTCTAATACTTGGGAATATTGGTGCCTGCTACCACATCCAGCCTTGATTCTGAAACTTTAAGGAAACACAATCTGCAAATTATTATCTGTAACACACTCTAGAACTTATCTTTTTATCACCTTACATACATGCCACAGGCTGCATAATGACATACTGGTCAAATGTACCGCATATACAAAGTCGGTCCCAAAAGATCATATGGTGAAGCCACAGCATCCTTAGTTTATAAGCACATTCTATGACGTTTGCATAGTGACAGAGTTGCCTAACAACACATTTCTTAGGACAAGCTCTGATATACGATTATATTATACATGACAATAACTATTATCTCTGCTATTTTCATAATAGAGGCAAAAGGGTAAATAGAGAAAGCATTGTTAAATTCTTGCCACATTGTAGTATTCTGTTAACTTTCCAACAAATCTGTTTACTGCTATAAATGAAAGAAAACTAAGGAGTGATGCTAGGTATATGAGACAAGCCTTCCGACGGAAGGAGTAACCAGCACTTTTTTTTTTTTTTATTTTTTTTTTATTTGTGTGTGTGTGTGTGTGTGTGTGTGTGTGTGTGTGTCCAGCTCAGCCCACCAGGGGGCGGGGCGGGCTGGCATGTGGTGCTGGGGGATTGAACCGCGGTCCCTGTGATTTGCTAAGCTTGTTCTAAGTAGGTGCTTTAGACCACTGAGCCATCTCACCAGCCCTAACCAGCACTTTTTAATTAGTACGTGATAATTACAGAATGGGGAATTGGTATATGGATGGAACATGGCTGACTTTTTTTTTTTTTTTACTTCCTGCCTTTTCTTTTATTCTCCCTGCGCCCACCCCTCTAATCTGGAGTTTTGAGACAGGGTCTTACTATGTAGTTCAGATTTGCACTGAACTCACTAAGCAGCCCAGGCTGGCCTCCAATACTTGGCAATCTTTCTGCTTCAGCTTCCTGGGTGCTGAGGATTACAAACTTGTGTTATCACACCTGGCAAAACCTTTATTTTGAAGTAAACCAAGTAAAAGATGACATAATTTTATATTACAAAGTAACAAACTGGCTTCAGCAGGTTTTAATGATATTATACACCTTTTTTTCTTAAAATGTACGTCGCTACATCACAATCATTTTGGCACCACCACACTTCTACATGGAGAAAGGCAAACGACTATGTTGGAAATTTTTTCCTATAAAACCCATATACTTATTAATTATTAAGTATACTTAATGGCATACTTGGCAATTCTTTTGAAGTTTAAAACACTGATTTTGCTTTGAAATTCTATCTACTTCTACCTTTTCTTCCTTATCCCAATGTCCAAATCCTGTATCCAGGAGAGTGAAGTTAGGACAGGCCTTCCTGTGCAATGTTATACATGTACATATATGAACATGCATATGTGTATACTTAGCTGTCTTTATTTTTTGGCCTAATACCGAGGGTTTAACCCAGGCCCTACATATACATTGAATTACATTCTAGCCCTTTTAACATTTTTATTCTTTTTTTAAAAATTATTTATTTTATCTTCAGACAAACTCTTTAAATTTTATTTATTTATTTGTGTGTGTGTGTGTGTGTGTGTGTGTGTGTGGCCAGCTCAGCCCACCAGGGGGCGGGGCTGGCTGGCATGTGGTGCTGGGGGATTGAACCGCGGTCCCTGTGCTTTGCTAAGCTTGTTCTAAGTAGGTGCTTTAGACCACTGAGCCATCTCACCAGCCCAACATTTTTATTCCGAGACAGGGTGTTTCCCTTTTGTGATCCTCCTTCTCGGCCTTCTCGGTATTACCACCTCACCCAATTACTTACATTCTTTAAAAAAATAAAGCCATCATGTACATAATGCAATCATTAATTCAGTCTAGATGCAGAGCCCATTATTTTGACAACATGATTACTAGGTTCAAGGCTTAGAAAATGCAGCTCACTATATAAACATATTTCACCACAAGAAATCAATAATTTTCAAAGCTGGTAAGATTTAGTATCAATTCTTTTTTTTTCTTCTTTTAATAGAAACTACTGATAGATTCTTAAATACTTAAATCAGTAACAGTTGTGCTGCTTAATAGCTTACCTTGCAGCTTTGAAAAACTCTGATTTCTTGTGTGTTTCAGTGGTGAGCTGAATTTTCTGAGTCTTAGCCGACTTCCCAACAGGAATTCCAGTCTGATGAAGAATCAGCAACAGGAAGCCCTCACTGAGACATACACTGGTTATCACTCACTGAGTGGAGACGGTGGAAGAGTAACATATTTCTAATGGCAATGTACACTGTTAGTAATATGCCTGTAAAGTAAACAATGGATTTACCTTCTGGTGGCAGGAGGAACAATCAACTTTCCCCAAAAACCTGACTTCTTTCTGTTCAAAGCATTAGGTTTGACTCTAACCTACTTCTTTGGGATGGTATTCATTCCCCAATGATCACCCTATATCAGAAAAAAATGAATAAACCTTTACTGACTTTTGTATCATCTTTATCAGCTGATATCAGTCACCACCTCAAAGTGATGACAATCATCTGGAAATTTTGCTTACTCTATATAGAAATATTTCTCTTAAAATATTTGAAACGAACGTTTAATACTTTCAAGAAAACGTTTTTAAAAATGTCTTCTAACAAAGTGCTTCATAATCAATAGAACACAGTTACAGAAACTATCACCTATACAGTAATAAAACTCTTCTTTAAAAACACCCTGAAATGCTTATTGTTTAGTAGTTATTCTGAATTTGTTATATTTGTTTTTTTTTTTTTTTTATTTTTTTTTTTTTTTTTTTACTCTGGCTATCAATCAAAACCAATAGCCTTAGGTAGGTCTTTAAGTTTAAATTTAAATTCATTAAAATAACAAAATAGAATGAGTTCCTTAATCACACTAGCAACATTATCAATAAACAGTTACATACCCAGCTACCCTACAACACAGCATGGATCTAAAACACTTCCATCAGTGCAGAACATTCTAACTCTTAGCATTGTTCTAGTTGAAGCACCTCAAAGGAAAGCCAGCTGTTACCTGGTCTGAGGAGATGAGGGTGTGTGAAGGGGCTGGGCTGGCCCAAGTACCGGCAGGGCACCCTCCTCTTGGGCATGGGCTGGAGGGAGTACCTTCGCTGTGAACACCACAGACATCCTAAAATGAGAATAAAGAGGATGAAAAAGAGTGATGGGTCTAGGGAGCCCTCAGGGTTTTCATACAGTTTTCTAGCCATCTGAATGCTTAGAAAATGCAAATTAGCATTTCTTTTTCCTCTTCCAATATTTACAATGGCCCTTTCTCCATGTCAGAGCCTGTAGTGAGCCTAGAAAAACAGAAATGAGATGACTTCTTTGCTTACCACTTGAGCCTTCCACTCTGATTAAGGAGCTGTGAAAATGGACGAACAAACAAAAACAAAAAAGCCAAGAAAGAGTCTGGAGGTAACCTGAGGTTGGGTCTCAAAATTCAAGCAATTGTAATTAACAATTTTATTTATTTATTTTATGACAGAGTCGCCCTATCCCAGGCTGGCCTTGAACTCATGGCGATCCTCCTGTGTCAGCCTCCTAGAGTGCTGTGATTAGAAGCATGTGACACCATGTTCAGCTAAGATTTTACCCATGCTATCTCATTTAACCTTGGAATATTGCAGCTAGATAAAATAATCGGTAAAAAAATGCTAACCTATAGTTGGGAAATAATGTTAGCATTACTAGCTTTTTTTTTTTTTTTTTTTTGTGGTGGAACTGGGAATTGAACTCAGGCCCTTGTGCTTGCCAGGGAAGCACATATTCCACTGAGCCATCTCCCTGGCCTCAGCATTATTAGCATTAATTCAACAAAAATATACAGAGTGAATGGTTGAAACACTGAACAGGACACAAAACTATTCAATGCAGTCTTCCAGGAATACAGTCTAGGGCAGTGGTGGTAAACATGTGCTGCTGGTTACCACTGAAAGCTCGAAATGGTTTGCTATCACTGGTTTAGGTGAGGAGAGACAAAATGCAGCGTGATACTACTATATGGCGAGTACAGGGCTGGCCAGATAGCTCAGCAGAAGAAAGCACCTGCTTAGGCAGAGCGCCATGGCCGGGGTTCGATCCCCGGCGTGCTGTGCCAGCCCTGCCCCTGGTGCGTGCTGAGATGGCAATTGAGACTAGGTATGGTGGCGCGGGCTTGTAATCCCAGTGCTTGGGAGACTGAAAACAGGAGAATCACTATGAGTCCTATCTATGTAATGAGACCCTGTACTACAAATAATTTTAAAAATGTACTATATGGCAAAGGTGGTAGTGAGTTCATATACAAGGTGTTTTTTTGTTTGTTTTTCAGTGCTTGGGATCAAAAGGCAAGCACTGTACCACTGAGCACGGCTCCAGTCCCTGTACATGAGGTTTTGAAGGGCGCAGACTATTACAATGCCTTTAGATGGGCACAGTGACAAACGAGAAGAAGGTGTTGCTCTGGGCACATGCAAAGGTGTGTGTGGAGGACACAGAAAAGCGATGCCCGTCCTGAGCAGAAATTAGTGAGCTGAAGGACAGAAGCAGAGCAGAAGGCACCACAGATGAGATTCCAGAAGGCACTATATGTGTGATGAGCTTGAACTCTAAGTGGAGCAGGCTGGGCTGGAGGGAGACACCATCACGCACCAGGCAGCAGCTGCTCACTCCACCAGCAGGTCAGGGCTGAAGCAGGAGAAGAAAGGCTAGAGGTAAGGGTCAGGCCTCTGAACACTTTGCATGGTAAATTAGACCTTTTTTTTTTTTTTTAGCATAGGAAATACCAAAGGGAGCACAGGAATTAGATTTTTAACAGTTCAGTGAAGCAGACATTACCTTCATTATTTTACAAATGAGAAATCAGAGAAGTAATTTGTATAGTCTTACAGTACTAGGAAAGCTCACATTCAAAAAAAAAGTTTGTTCAACTTCACAGTCTCTGTACTCATATATTCTTTAATCTCGGCCATATAATCAGTGCCGCACAATTTCTTTTTTAATTTTAATTTTTTTAATAGATTGCAAATTGAAAATTGCTGCACAATTTCCTTGGGAGCAGACAATCAGTACAATGGCAGAATATGCTAAATCTAGATTAAGCCAAACCTTTCTGCAGGCAAGATGGCATACTTTCTACCTAAAATGGCATATGTATTTTTGCGTTAGGAATCTTAAATGTAATTCAATTAAATTTATGGAAGGGGGCCTGGGGAGATAGCTCAGTGATCTAACCACTTGCCTGGCAGGCCCAAGGACCCAAGCTCTATCCCTGATACTGCAAGCCATGCCAGCCCTGAAACCTGCAGCATGCTGCTGGCCCCAAAACCAGATGTGGTGGTACACATCTGTAATCCCAGCACTGGGGAGGCTGAGACAGGAGGATCACTATGAGTCTGAACTGCTACCAAGCCTCTGCACCAAATAAATAAATGAATGAATGAATGAATGAATGAATGAATAAATAAATAAATAAATAAAATTCATGGAAGGGCTGGGGCTATACCTCAGATGCACAACACCTGCCTGGCAGCACAAGGTTCTGAGTTTGATTCCTGGTACCAAAATACATAAATAAATGGAAAAATACTTAGAAAAAATACTGTTTTTTAGATGGGCAAAAAATAAAGCAGTATTCTAGGATGTATAAAAATATAATTAAGAGTGAAAAATGAGCCAAGGCATGGTGATACATGTCTATAAATTCAGCATTCTGTGAGGCTGACGCAGGAGGACTGCAAGTCTGACCCTAGCCTGGGGAACTAGGTAACTCAGGGGAACCCTGTCAAAAAATCCCTTCTGTCTGTCTGTCTCTCTCGCGCACATGGACACGTGCACATACACACACACAGAGTAAAAAATGAGAATATGGACAAAATATTCAACAGGAGTTTTTTTTGACTAACTTTAGAAAACCTCAAGAATACTTGGTATTTTAGAGAATATACCAATGCATGCATATTTGAAGTTTAACAAAGCTGAAATAAGCAATTTATGGAAATTTGGAGGACAGGGAACCTTGCTAGATGACACCAAAAGGATGCAATCAACTAAATCTAGACTATAGAAAATAGCTCAGTACTTCCAACACACATCTTTAAAGCAGGTGGAGGTGGTTAAGAAATGGAAGCAGAAGCTACAAATTAAGAAAACTTTAAAATCGTAATTAACCAGTTTTAATATGTGGGCCTTACATGGATTCTGACTTACACAATAAAATGTAAAACAGGGCCAGCCAGATAGCTCAGCGGACTAAAGCGCCTGCTTAGGCAGAGTGCAGTGGTCAGGGTTATATCCTTGGTGTGCCCTGCCGGCCCTGCCCCTGGGGCCTGCTGAGATGGGCGTGGTGGTGCCTGTAATCCCAGCTCTTGGAAGGCTGTAAACAAGCAGATCACTAGAGTCTGATCTAGTAGTGAGACCCTGAACACCCTGTAGACCCTTCACTAAAATACAAAAAACAAAACAAAACAAAAACAAAACAACAACAAAAAGACATGGTGGCACACAAGTGCAATCCCAGTACTCTAGGAGGCTAAAGCAGGAGCATCTCAAGTTCAAGCCCAACTGGACAATTTAAGCGACTCAGCAGGAATCTTGTCTCAAAAAATAAAAGAGGCAGAGATGTAGTCAGTGTGATAGCTGAGTTCAGTCCCTAGTACCACAAACAAGCAAATGCGTAGTCTTTTCAAAATGAGGTAAGGCACAGTTGAAAAGCAGAAGTAGCTGGTTCTAGCTTAGTTTTATTGATGTGATCTTGGCATGTTACAGAATTCTTTTGTACTTATTTATTCACCTGTGAAAAAAATAAAGCAGCCATGTTAGGTAGTGGCTTTCTAAATTTTTTGACCAAGATCCACAGTAAGGCCAGGTGTGGCAGCACATGCCTGTGAACCACACCCATAATCAGTCCCAGCACTTGGGAGGCTGAGGCAGGGGACTCTGAGGCCAGCCTAGGCTACATAGCAAGTTCAAGGGCCGTCTGAAGTACATAGTGAGACCCGGCCTCAAAAACAAAGCAAACAAACAAAAACACACAGTAAGAAATATATTTTAATTGCCAGGTATAGTGATGCATGCCTGTAATATCATGAAGCAGAAAGATTAAAGTAGAGCCCCACCCAGGCAATTTAGTGACACCCTTTTTCAAAAATAAACAATAAAAAGGGCTGGTCAGGGATGAGCTCACAGCAAAGGCTACAAATCCAATCCCCAGTACTAAAACAAAAAATTTATGCATGTCAACTACTACATACAAATACATATATTTGTACACTATATATACACATTGCATTGAATACTATCCTTCCTCCAATGTAATTTGTTGTCCTCTTCCATTAAAAAAGGTTTGTCTGAGTGCATCAAAACTTATTGCTGAAAAAAAAAAAAAAACAAAAACCAAAAACGTATTGCTGTAATGGCTTGAACAGTGGCCCCAAAAAGATATGTCTATGCCCCAATCTCCAGAACCTGTGACTGCAATAATAGTTGAAGAGTCTTCGCAGATGGAATTAATCATCTTTATTGTTGTTTTGGCAGAACCGGGGATTGAACTCAGGCCCTTGTGCTTGCCAGGGAAGCATTTATTCCACTGAGCTGGAATTAATCATCTTTAGATGAGGTCATTCTGGGTTAAATGGATGGGCCCTAAATTCAATGACAAGTGTCCTTATAATATCTGGCCTCTATAACTGAAGGAGGCTGTTATGGTTTGTGTATAGTTGTCCCCCCCAAAGCCTTTTGCAGTCTTGGGGCGGCTTCTGGAGTTTGTGATTACTGTGGGTGTGGGTGCACTTGCCCTGGGGCAGGTAATTTGCATTTCAATGTAAGGAGGAGGAGAAGCTAGCTGCTTGAGCTGCTGCTACTCCCTGGCTCTTGCTCTTTGCTGCCTCCATGAAAAGTTGCTTTCTGCTTTGTGCTGCTCTGCCTCGGACCCAGCTGAATACGGACTGAAACCTACAGTAACTATGAGCTAAATAAATAAACCTTTTCTTACTTCAATTTGGGTGTCAGGTATTTGTCCCAGCAACAAGAGAAGAGCAACTAAGACAGAGGCAAAGAACACATTGTCCCCTAGAGCCTTGGAGGAGGCACCACCTTGATTTGGGATCTCTGGCCTCCACAACTATGACAAAATGAACTTCTGTTGACCTAAACTGCCAGTCTGTGGTAATTTGTCATGGCCACCTTTAAGCTCTAACACAGTGACATACTAAGATTACAACGTGCTTTTTTTTGGTTCTGAGGATCACACTCAGGACCCTGTACTTGCCAGGGAGGTACTGATGCCATTGAGATATATCCCTGGCCCTACAACATGCATTTTATTTTTCTTACTTTTATTTATTTTTTCTGTTCCTTAAAGGGTCTATAGGGTGTTCAGGGTCTCACTACCAGATCGGACTCAAAGTGATTCTCCTGTTTACAGCCTCCCAAATGCTGGGATTATAGGCATGCCACCAAGCCCAGTTTTAACTGCTGTCTCAGCATGCCCTGGGGGCGGGGTTGAACTCCTCTTGCAGGCGCTTTAATCCACTAAGCAATTTGGCTGGCCCTACAACATGCATTTTAAAAACACTGCACTACAAGGCTGTGCGTGTAGCTCCAGCTGGGAAAGGGTAAGCAGGGGAGAGGGTCATAAATAATTTGTAATAGTATAAAGGGATCCTGGGATTATCTCCAGCCCCATCCAAACATGAGATTCTTTATATTCTTACTTATGCACACCAAAAGAAATAACCTTCTTAAGAGCATAGGTGGTATATACCTATAATCCCAGCCTCAGGAGGCTGAGACAGGAGGACTGCCTGTGAGTTCAAGGCCAGCCTGTACTACATAGTGAGACACTGTCTCAAAAACAAAATGGGGGGCATGAGGTGGGTGGCGGCGTGATAGCTCAGCAGACTAAAATGCCTGCTTAGGCAAGCGCAGAGACCTTGGTTCAATCCCCGGCACCACATGCCGTGCCAGTACCATGCCCAGGGTGGGCTGAGCTGACCAGAGTCCAGGCATAGTGGTGCATGCCTGCAATCCCAGTGCTGGGGAGGATGAAAGCAGGTGGATCACCATGAGTATCAGCTGCGTAGTGAGACCCTATAACACCCAAATACACACAAAACAAAGCAAAATGGGCAGGGGATATTATAGCTCAGTGGCATAAGCACCTGTCTGGTAAGTACAATCCCAAGTTTTGTTGCAGGTAGCCAAGTTAGATAGAAATATTATAGGCTGTCAGACAGAGTGAGGCCCTCAAGGAGACAAGATGGAAGACAAAGTGGCTTTGCAACTGGGAAGAGACGGACACTCCCATATGGACTATACCTCAAGACAAAAGAGGAAACAAATACAGCTACATACTTCCCTAGGGAGGGGCATCAGGGATTGATATTCTAAATAGGTATCAATCACCTTGAAAGAACACAAATGAGTCACTAGCCCAATCCCCAA
This sequence comes from Octodon degus, assembly GCF_000260255.1. Taxonomy (NCBI): domain Eukaryota; kingdom Metazoa; phylum Chordata; class Mammalia; order Rodentia; family Octodontidae; genus Octodon; species Octodon degus. Next base: position 12,498,989 of record NW_004524640.1, on the reverse strand, counting down.
TAGGAAGAGACCCTGTCCCATATTCATGCGCGCTTGCTACGTGACTCGTTTCCCCATTTGGTACTGGATTTAATCAAGTTTACCTGAGCAATGGTACTTGTAATCTCATTGGTTGACTATAGTTTTGTTCCACCTCATGCCCATCTAAGCGAGTTCCCATGTTCTCCATCACCTTAGACCTGCCTTACTGCATAGTTTTACTCTACAAAAAGTCCTTGGAAGAGGCAACTTCTTGGGAGACTACCCGCTCGGGCCCCCCCTCCTGTCTCTCTCTCGGACAGGAGCTTTCTTTCCTTTAATAAATATATTTGTAGGCTGGTGAGATGGCTCAGTGATCTAAAGCACCTACTTAGAACAAGCTTAGCAAAGCACAGGGACCGCGGTTCAATCCCCCAGCACCACATGCCAGCCAGCGCCGCCCCCTGGTGGGCTGAACTGGCCACACACACATACACACACACACAAATTTAAAAAAAATATTTGTGATGGGTCAACTCACATTTTAGACTATAAATGTAAATCTTGTTTTCTGTTGTGTAAAAATGTATACTCACCACTGTTCTAAGTTGTTTAGTAACTAATGACTTTCCTGCTGTTTGCTAAGATAAAATTCCTGTAACTCTCACCAAATCCCGTAACCCTCACCAATTCCTGTTAACAAAGTTAGCTTACAGAGATGACTTCAAAAGGAAATTAGATGGGCCTTAACTTCTTGTAACCTCGGGCTATGCAAGGCTGCCAGCAAGTACTCAGGTGCAAGATAACCAGAAGCTAAAAGAAAGCCCCAGGAAATTTAGTTTGAGTAGTAGTCACAATGATCCTGAAAGCATTATTATGTGTCAGACAATGAATTTGTTTACCAAAGGGAATGTGGTTCCAGGTTTTAAACCACCCTCTGCTTCTTGGGCTAGCTGCCTTTCGGTCCTCTCCTGTGTGAGAGCTGACTGGGAGCCCTGAGCTCAGTAATAAATGGCTAAATTCCAATCTGGCTGATCTAGTTCCTATTCTGAGTGACCTATAACATTTAGGGGCTTGTCTGGGATCCTCTTTACTGGGGATCAATTTGAGGAACCAGAGTTTTCGAAAACCATTTCCCTGGGGAGACTTTTTGGCCCCAGGGTGGTCTCCAAAAACTTACAAATTTTATCATTCGAACCTCTGAGTCTCTATGTTCTTACTGGTAGGACATCTTTATCTGTATCTGTTCGGTTTGGGTGGCCATCTGGGAATCCTAGGCAGTGTTAGACATAATAATAGCCCCTGGACTCCACTCCCTCCGTGGTGTTGGATCCGAGTCTCAGATCTGTTTTTGTGTGTTTCAACTGATTGTCATTTGTCTAATAATTATGTGTCAGTCTGCTTATGTTTCTGTGTCTTTGTCGCCCCTATAATGTTTTCTAAATAATTTTCAGGATTTCAGACAACAAGCCTCAGAATATGGAGACTCTGTGTCCCCTAGAAAACATTGAACATTCTGCGAATTGAAACGGCCCTTCTTGCCCTAGGCCACTTGGCCTCTGGAAGGCTCTTTTAACCTTTCTCTTGCTTACCAGGTCTGGAGAGTCATCTTTGGAAATCTGAGACACCCTGACCAGGTCACTTACATTCAGGCTTGGATTGATCTTGTCCATGATCCTCTGAAATGGCTCAAGGTTTGCTGTTCTAGATGCTGCTCCCGGATGATCGGCCAATCCACATGGTCGCACTGGCAGTTCCAAATGATAAACAGCAGCTGTGACCCCTGACCATCACCCTCAACCTGCTCGTTCTGCCTGCCACCCGGTACACAGATAAATTCATTATGCAGTTGTTAAAATGTTGGTCAAACTAAGCTAAAACATGGAAGTGTTATAAAGTTATGGTATTTTTTTAATGGGGCATTTTATGACTTTTGTTTGTATGCGTTGCATCCTAACTGACTGCTAAACGTACTGATATTCCTTGCTTGACTTTAGACAATAGCGCTAGAGAAGATGTGTGTAAGCCTTCTAGTGAATTTTATGTAAATTTCTGAAAAATGGGACTTTTAAAAAAAAATTATTTATTTATTTATTTGTGTGTGTGTGTGTGTGTGTGTGTGTGTGTGGCCAGCTCAGCCCACCAGGGGGCGGGGCTGTCTGTGGTGCTGGGGGATTGAACCGCGGTCCCTTTGCTTTGCTAAGTTTGTTCTAAGTAGGTGCTTTTAGACCACTGAGCCATCTCACCAGCCCAAAAATGGGACTTTTAAATCTAGTTCAGACTTAGGAAATATACATGCCTATGAAACATGTGACTCCTTTTGCCAGCTAAATGACATTAGGTCAGCAATCGTTCTTGACCACTGAAAGATCTCCACTGAACTATTATACCTTTTACCCTTCTCTTTCTGCTAGTAAACTAAGAATACTACCTGAGCTTTTCAGTATAGCAACTTAATGAGTCACTCCTTCAGAAATTAGGCTGAGGCAGCTTGCAATAGTTTACATTCTGTAGCGGCTCTCTAGGAAATAATTTACAGCTGTGTGTTACACATTAAGAATGAAAAAGAGATTTTTGTCAGCCTGAAAGTAATGTGTTTTTACCAATATGTAAAATTTGATTGCTAGATGATAAATATGTTTCACCTGTGAGCTTCAAGTTTAAATCTTGTCCAGTTGCTATAAATGTTTACCTAGGTGATTAGATGAAAGACACAAGTGTCTAGAGATTTGGCTCAATGCACGGGGCCAAATCCTCCAGCCAATTGTTCTATCTATCTCTAAAAGATATTTCTGTAGCCTAAAAAGTACTCACTTCAAATTGACCTTTTTATGCAATGGTTATGCTTCCTTCTGTAAGAGTCCTGTCACCGGACCAAGTCTTATGTTCAGATGTTGTTTGCCCTGAGAAAGTCATTCTAGTTCTGAAATGTAGATGTGGGCTACAGGAGAATCAGGCAGTTCAGGTGCCTAAGGCTGCTTCTTCCTGACCTTTGGAGACCTCTGGACAAGATAGCCTTAATCACAGCCTCGCCCACCATTACTGGAAGTAAGGTTTCCCATATTTGCATTTTTTGTTTGTTTGTTTGTTTTTGGTGCCGAGCACAGACCTATTTGCATTTTAAAAGGGTGGGCTTCTAAAACAGCTGTAATCCAGACCCCTACAAGGCTATACCCATCCTTAGCTGAGTTTATGCAAGCTTTACAAGGATATTATCTTTTAAAGAAGACAGTTTAAGTTTAGAACTACCAGAGTTTATGTGCCTTTTTCTTTGTGACCTAAAACATGTCAGATTTAAAAAAATCTTTAGATGACCCTGATAAGTACATTGATGTCTTTAGAGGATTTATTCAGACTTATGAGCTAGATTGGAAAGATGTAATGTTAATCTTAAACCAAGCTTTGACTTCTATGAAAAGGCAGGCAACATTACAAGCTGATATTTCATTTGGAGATAAATGTCATATTGTTAATTTTAAACAACCAGAAGATAGACAGCCAGTCTATTTTGGTTTAGCTGTAATAGGAACTACGTGCTCCCACTGGAGCCCAAGCAGTCAGACTCTAGCTGGCCTAATAGCCAGGCAGGAGATTGTAATAAAAAATATCTTCTAGTATGTATTCTTTAAGGTCTAAAAAGAACTAAAACCAAGCCTTCAGTTATTAAATGTCAGCTACTTACCAGGAAAAAGTTAAACACCCTTTTGATTTCTTAAAATGTTTAATAAGAAACTGGTAAAGCATACTTCCTCAGATGCTAATTCAATAGAGGGACAGATTACTCTTACAGATAAGTCCATTACTCAATCAGCTATTAGAAAAGAGCTATAAAAGATAACTTTTTCTCCCGACAACTCACTTGATACTTCATAGGGCACTAAGAAAACAATGTCCTATAATTAGAGTTGGGATAAAACCAGGGAGAAAAAACAAAGAGATCAAAATGACTGCCTTTGTTGCAGCCTCAAAACAGACCCCAAGTGTGATTCTCTGGGCTCCAAGAAGAGCTCAACAACAAGAGGTTCATCTGTTGATGAGGTTGATCTGCTACTGCTGTCAGAAGCCAGGTCACTGTAAGAGGGACTGCCTTAAGAGGCCCACAGGCCATACCCTGACTGCTAAGGCAGCCACTAAAAGTGAAACTGCACTCTGAGGCAGAGGCCCCAGAGCTCAGACAGCTTCCCAGATGGTCTAGTAGGACTAAAGGGCATTGGGCCTGCCTCCTCCCTCTGGCTGGACTGTTATCTCTACCTGTCATCTCCACAGAGGAGCCCTGAATAATCACAACAAAAGGAAAAAACCCAGCCCATTGCTGGACATTGGTACAGATTGCTTCATCCTTCTCCAACCCTGACCTTCCTTCCAGTCATCGTCATCTTGCTTTAGCTGTAACGGAGATATACTGTTTATGTATAGATAAAATCCCGTCAATGTAAAAAAGTTCTAGAGACACTGGCTACACAGTGTTCAATAGCTTTGGGCCTATAGACAGGGCCACGTCTTATATTTGTGACACAGAACTTAAAGCCACAGTGTTAAAAATAAAAATCCCTCGATAGTGCCCCTTGCTTACAATAGGGGCCATATCCAAAATACTAAATGGGACATTGGTTTAATCTGACTGAATACTGTGTATTTCATGATAAGTGTATTAAGTTAGCCTGGTTGATTTCTGATGTAACTCAGGTATTTTATGCTGATAAAACATAGCTGTAAAATATGCCAAACTGTAATTAAATTACTTAAAAGCATTAACAGTAAAAAATAAGGTATTAATCTGGTTTTCATACATTCTCAAAATTTAGAGATAAGTATAGCTAGAGGGACTTATAACAAACTGTCAGACTCAATAAATAAAGGGGTTTAAAAGCTAGTGGGTTATGACTGCTAGCCTCAAAAAGTACATATTTATCTGTTAGCTCAAATGCTTGTGCTTTGATTATACATGCTGTAATTTCTCAGAAAATTTGTTCTGTCCTAGAAGATACAAAAACCCAGGTAATCATGCAGGTAAAATCTGTAACAAATATGCTAGTTTAAGATTCCTTTTACTGGGATCCACCAGATTTTGTCTATGGAGACACATATTGAAGCTTAAACTAACTGTCCACCTGATAGAGTCCAGGTGATCTAAGTCTTCTCTGGGTTTCCTGCCTTCTTACAAGGAAAGCTATCTTCATGTTCCTTGGGCAGGGCTACCTGCAGGAGGCCCTAAACCAAGAAGTTGTACCTTACTCAGTGGACCCCAGATATCTGACACAAGCTGCAGAAGTTAGAAGGGTTTGCAGGAATAAATTTATCTGAGTTGAGATGTTTTATAGTAGAAAGGATACAGAATGAAATTATAGATGAAAAATGAGAGTATTGATACCAGCAGCCTACAGAAAACACCAGTCAGGAAATGGGAAAAAGGTATGCTTCCCTGGACCCAGACATAGAGAAGGGACATTTCAAGCAAAAAACATCCAAAGGAAAAAGAAAGTGTTCATGATGGAGTCAGAGGAAGTTTCAGATTGAAGTGGTCATGGGTCTTCCCCTCTTAGCCTGAGGAAACCCATGTTAACAGCCTATATAAAAAGAAAGCCTGGGGCTGGCGAGATAGCTCAGTGGTCTAAAGCGCCTGCTTAGGCAAGCATGCAGGGACCTCAGTTCGATCCCCAGCACCACATGCCATGCCAGCTTTGCCCCCACGGTGGGCTGAGCTGACCATAAAAAAGAAAAAAGAAAGCAAACATTAAAAAAAAAAAAAAAAAAAAGCCTGTTAAACTTTTAACAGATGCTCATGTAGATTTGTCAGTTACCCAGTCAGTGGCCCCACTTGCCGTCCAGAAAGTACTCAGTGTTTTTCATAGGTTCGGCAATTCATGTGCTCCAGTCAGTACCCAATGGCCATGGAAGATAAGAGGAATTAAACCCCACCTTAAAAAGAAATTTGCTAATGGACCTACAAAGTGTTATGCATGTTCAATTGTTTCTTTGGCTTTGCCTCCTCCAGATTTAAAGCTATTCTGCCTACCCAAAATAAAATTGCCTGGTGTCTATTGAGGGCTTTTAGGTAGAACCTCTAGAGACTGTCACTGACTGCCGGTCAACAACTGTGACCCCTTCCAGCCTGAAGAAGCCAGAGCAGTCATCACCTATACTTCCCTCATGGCAGTTTGGGTTACTTCTTCAGGGGGAAAATGTTGCAGGCAGCTGAGTTAGATTAAAAATATTATAGGCAGACAGGGCTAGGCCCTCAAGGAGACAGAATTAAAGACAAGGTGACTGCAGCTTGAAAGAGACGGATGCTGCCCACTGTGGGCCAGACCTCAAGACAAAAGAGGAAACTACCTGGCTGATGTTACAGCTTATGAGGTGGCACAAAAACCAGTGGGGACATGGGAGATATTGCCTGTCCTAGAAAAACCTACCTACTCAGACTCTGTTGTTAACTAATGTTCCTTGCTGTTTGAATAATTAGCAGCGGTGACCCCATGTCAAAATAATTTGATACAACATCACCACAAAGGGTCATGAGTACATAAGACTTGAGAGATTTAAGCATACGCTATGATATTTAGTGTTGTTAAAAACCTCTTCTTTGGCAAAATAGTAGAACAACATGTAAAACAATTGGGGTGTAATGTAGCCAAAGGAAAAAAAAATTGTCTCTAGAGATTTGTCAAAAGGAAAAATTGGAGACTATTCGTGATGCCTCAACTGGACCTATTCTCCTGTTTCTCTTGGCTCTATTGGGCCCTGTTTTATAAACTGTTTAACTAAGTACGTTCAAGAAATCCAGACCATCAAGTTAATGGTGCTGAGATCTAACTACAAACCCCTATCATTTCCCTGCTAATACTTCCAAATATACATATGCTCCTGGGACAATTGTAACAACTTGGGGGTTTTAGCTGAACAGATGATTTGATTCCCAGATAAAACCAGTGGGGAATGTAATGGGTCAACTCATATTTTTTTTTTTTAAATATTTATTTATTTATTTCGTGTGTGTGTGTGTGGCCAGCTCAGCCCACCAGAGGGCAGGGCTGGCTGGCATGTGGTGCTGGGGGATTGAACTGCAGTCCCTGTGTTTTGTTTAGTTTAGCTTGTTCTAAGTAGGTGCTTTAGACCACTGAGCCATCTCACCAGCCCCGGTCAACTCATATTTTAGACTATAAATGTAAATCTTGTTTTCTGTTGTGTAAAAATGTATACTCACCACTGTTCTAAGTTGTTTAGTAACTAGTGACTGTTTCTTGCTGTTTGCTAAGAGAAAATTCCTGCAATTCTCACCAAATCCTGTAATCCTCACCAATTCCTGTTAACAAAGTTAGCTTACAGAGATGACTTCAAAAGGAAATTAAATGGGTTTTAACTTCTTGTAACCTCGGGCTATGCAAGGCTGCATGCAAGTACTCAGGTGCAAGATAACCAGAAACTAAAAGAAAGCCCCAGAAATTTAGTTTGAATAGCAGTCACAATGACCCTGAAAGCATTATTATGTGTCAGACAATGAATTTGTTCACCAAATGGAGTGTAGTTCCAGGTTTTAACCTTCCCCCACTTCTTGGGCTAGCTGCCTTTTGGTCCTCTCCTGTGTGAGAGCTGACTGGGAGCCCTGAGCTCAGCAATAAATGGCTTTCTAAATTTTAATGACTGATCTGGTCCCTATTCTGAGCGACCCATAACAATATTCTGCTCATAACCTCCGTTTGTTCCTAAAATTCATTCTTCAGTTTTAGAGAACATGAACTCGTGCAGGTCAGGTTGGGAAATCATTTTTCCCTATCTCATTTGGAGGTTCCCTGTATCATTTGGAGGTCATCCACCTGAGATCAGTTTTTCTCCCTGTATCAGTTTGAGCCCTGGTACTGAACAAACAAACAAACAAACAAAAAAACCACACTGACCAAACAAACAAAAAAACCCCACAAAAAACTACCGCCACCAAAGCACAGTAGTTTTCAGGCTGCCTAATTGTTCTTTTTATTTGCTCTATTTATTTGCTTTTTCATGTTTGCATTTCCTGAAGGGACAGAGGGCATAGGGAGAAATGACAGAGGTTCTAGCAAGTAGAACATGTTGCTCAGGTGACCACAGAGTAGTATGAAGTGGAGAATTTGCAGAACTACCTCAGCTTCCTTTATCTGTAAGCCAGTTCTTGATCTAACATGCATAGCTCATATAGGGTGCAGCTATACTTTTCCTTACTAAAGAGCAGAGGCACAATGTGTTTAATGGCTTCAAATCACAGTTGTGTCAATTTTATTGATGAGTGCCAACATCTATTCCATTATTATTTTCCCAAAAGTATTCCAATCACTCAGTATTATGAACTTATTTGCTATAGTTATGTGAGATAAGTTGTATTTTTAAACTAACTTTTGAATTGGTAACATTCACATGGACAAAATCCAAAAGATACAGAAAGGACAGACAAAGGCCTTCCTCCCATAGTAGACCTCACGCTAAATCCACCTTCCTTGAAGCACTCAGGATTATCATTCCCTGCTAATACTTCCAAATATACAGTACTTTATCCACGTGAAACCAAGTCTACTAACACTCCATCTTCAAACAAATAGTATATATTGTGTTTGAGGAGGTACTATTACAGTGCTTGCTTTGTAAGGATGCGAAAGAAAACAGAAGGGTTATGTAACTTGCTTACGATGTACTGAGATAAAACAATGATTTGAATAATTTCTAAAGGTCATAGCTAGTGTACTACACTGTCTAACTGTAAAATAACTAAATGTTAAAAGATAATCAGTTCTTTTTATGTCCAGATAAAACAGTATTAGCACACCCAATTTTATCTTTGGACTACCCCAAGCACAGCAATTTTGACAAGTTCAAAGCCATCTAATACTTCAACATGTGACATAAGAGTTTATTTTCAGTAGACTAAATATAGTATCAATAGCTGTTTACTTACTCCAAATAAACGGACCTTCTGCCAAAGGTCATATAATTAGTATCAAAGCATGTATATCAAGTTATCCAAGTCCTTTTCAACATCATTTCCCTAGTTTATGTTCTCATTTGCCTAGACTAAGGCAACAGCCTCTTAACTGGTCTGCTAGTTTTCGGTTCATCTTGTGTTTTGCCTCTCCAATTCATCCTCCATAGCTACACTAGTTCCAAGGTGATCTAATTCTTTGCCGCAGCCCAGTGGTAGAGTACATACTTATGTACATACTTTGCTTCAAGCTCACTTGAATTTGACCAGCCAGGTCAGGTTCAAATTCAAGCCTCCACACTAATGCTATAAGAATTAAAAAAAAAAAAAAAAAAAGGAATTTTTATTAGAATTTTTTCAGTGCTTCAAAGTCTTTAAACACAGGGGCTGCCAAGATAGCTCAGCAGTCTAAAGTGCCTGCTTAGGCAAGCACACACAGACTGCTGTTTGATCCCAGGTACCACATATTGCACCATCCATGCCCCCAAGATGGGCTGAGCTGGCCCAAAAAACAATCAAACAAACAAACACCAAACCCAAAATGAAAACCTAGGAGATTCTAGCTTTCAACCTTTCATAATCTAGATTTTGTTTATTAGACTAGTCTAATTATAAAAAAATTTTATTGTATCCACACTAAACTGCTTGAAAGGTTCAAGTAAATTATGCTGTATAACAGCATTTGCCTTAAAAAATAAGAGTTCTTTTGGTCTAAAATGGAGTTTCCAAAAAATAGAAAAAATAAAAATAAAATAGAGTTTCCTTATGTCTTTGATTATGCAACTTCTTTTTCTTTTTTGATTTTTTTTATAGGTGGGGGAAACTGTTTCTTTTTTGAGACAGGGCCTTGCTATGCAGTTTGGGCTGGCTTTGTGCTCACTTTTGTAACCTCCAGGCCAGTCTTGAACTCCCAGTGATACTCCTGTCTCAATCTCCTGAGAGAGCTAGGATTAGAGAGTGCTGAGATTACAGGCGTGCCACCACACCTGGTTCTTGATTATATAACTTCTAAAAACTCAGCTGAAACATCACACAGTAAGCTTTCTCTTATGGTCCCATCCACTGCTATTGAATCATGTTATTTGACTTTTATTTTTTTCTGACTGAATTTGGCATACATATACCTTGAATGTAAAAAGCCAATGAATTTGGCTTCTGACTGGATGTGGGGAATAAGTAAAAAGGAGAAATTAAGAATAATTCCTAAGGGGCCAGCCAGATAGCTCAGTGGATTAAAGCACTCAATCCCCAGTGTGCTGTGCTGGCCCTCCCATGGGGCATGCTGAGATGGAGATTGAGACTGGGCGTGGTGGCACTTGCCTATAATCCCAGTGCTTGGGAGGCTGAAAAACAAGAGGATCACTAGAAGTCTTATCTGTGTGGTGAGACCCTGTACTAAATACATTAAAAAATAAAAATAAAAAAGAATAATTTCTAGATTTTAGCCTGAACAAATGGTTGCACCATTATATTAAATGTGAGGCCAGGCATGGTGGTAAACTGTAATCCCAGCACTCTGGAGACTGAGGCAGGAACATTGCAGCAAATATGAAGTCAGCCTGAGTTCCACAGTGAGTTCAAGACCAGCCTAAATTACAGAAGGAGTTTCTGTCACAGAAAGAAAGAAAGAAAGAAAGAAAGAAAGAAAAAGAAAAGAAAAGAAAGACCAAAATACTTATTGTCTATTACAACAGCAGAGTTTTCAAATTGGGAAATCTTAAATTCAGTTGGAAAAGTGACATGCTACATACAGAAATTAAGGTGCCACGAGACCTAGATAGTATCTAAAGTCATGAATATTAATTACTTGGGGAGACTGAGTAAAATCTGATGCTTTGGTATTTTATTAATCTGGATGAGGGCAAGAGGATCACAAGTTCAAGCCTAGCTTGGGCAACTCAGGGACTTAGTGAGCCTTGTCTCAAGTAAAAAATAAAAAAGGGTTGGGGATATAGCTCAGCCAGGGGGGCCTTGATTCAATACCCAGTACTGGGTGAAAAAGTTTTGAAAAGGAAAAAGGACAAAGAAAAGATGGAAGCCAGACTGGAAGGAGTATGCCAAGGATGTGAAAAGGCACAAATTCTGAGACAGTTTTGAAGTTTAACTGTGAATGGAGCAGAAAAAAAATGGCACAGCTGCTGGGAAGGGTGAGGATAATTATAGAAGCAATGCTTTGTGTTACACTTTTACACTCTACTAAAATTACTTTTCTCAAATTTACTTAGGAGCAGAATTTTAAATTTTCTACTTTTCTCTCTATCATGGGTTCTCAGTACATGTTTGTGGGATTGTGTAGAACTTAACTCTCAAGTTCCTATCTTAAAAATGGAGTGGAAAATAGCACTCTGTTTACAATGGAAACAAAGTGGAATTTGGAATCTGACTCAAGTTTAAACATCACATTTTTCACTAACAAGCTACATGGCCTTAAGCAATCTACTTTCTTTCTCAAAAAACCTAAGTTTGCTTAAGAGCTCAACATATGTAGTTATTTGGTCTGAAAGCTACGTCAGTTAAACGAATATGTACATAAATTATAGTATACAGTGACTCAGAGGGTGCTCAAAATGTTTAATACTCTATTTTCAATGGAAGGTAAATATAATCATGCACAAACCACATATAAACACATGTAAATACACACAGTGGAGAAATGTTAAATTTAGTTCCTAACATTTCACAATATTTCTTGACAACTAGTATATTAAAAAAAAAAAGAAAAAAAAGCAAAGCAAAGCAAAAAATATTTAGACCTGGCAGACAGCCTGGAAAAGTCCATCTAGAAACACCATTACAGTTTCACATTTCATTACATCATCTAACTGAAGTGTTTACAAATATGACGGAAAGTACAACAGATACAAATAGAAAACAGAGAACAGAACAATATGGGGAATTGTCTAGGACAATACAGTGAGCCAAAAATAGAATGTAAAGCTTTTAAATTGAGATTAGCTTACAGATAACTTAAATCACCCCAAAAGAAAAAAAAATCAATATTGGTCTAATTTACTGCTTATTAGGCTCTTCAATCTTACTTGTGCCCATAACAGTGCTTTTCTATACAAGAGTCACTGACCCATAAAGACATAAATGAGTGCTGGGAATCTACCCCAGTTATACAGCACTTGTGCAACATGCCCAAGGCCCTGGATTGGATCCCTAGCCTCCCTCTCCCTCTCTCTGTGTGCCTCCCTCTCCCTCTCTCCCTGAATCGCTTCCACCGAACTAGAAATAAAATTCTATAAAGCTGACTCTTCATCATTTGGGTTTCAGCTCTAATGTCATCTCAGAAACTCTGTAAAGCCAATATTGCTTATTTTGTTTCCTTTTTGTGACAGAGTAAGTCCCTGACTTTGGAACATTGAGTTGCCAGTTTTCACAGTTGTACTAAGCAAGACTGCCGGCTTACAAGTAAATCTGACTTACAAACAACCCTCTCAGAACAGACTTGGTTCACAAGTTGAGGGCTTACTGTACTGTGGGTTGAGCTCTGAGCTATTCCCCATAACACTTCCTATTTTTTGAGTCAGGGTTTCCCCAAATTGCTCAGGCTGCTCTCCCACTCTCACTCCTCCTTCCTTAGCCTTTTCAGTAGCTAGGATTACATGTGTCTGTGCCTTAATCGCTCACTGTTCGTAACTTTTTATATTCACCATTGTTATGGTTTGTGTCTAGTTGTCCCCCCAAAACCTCACGCAGTCATGGGGTGGACATCCAGACTTTGTGACTGACTCATGATCAGCTGGGATTATGTGTGTATTATACCCAGCCTGAGGCAGATAGCCTGAATGTGACTTAAGGGAGACAGACTTGCTCTCTGTAGCCATTATTGTCCCTACTCCTCTCTTTGCTCTCTTGCTCTTGGCTGCTGCCATGAAAGGTTGCTCTCTGCCATGTGCCACTCTGCCTTGGAGTCAGCTGAGTGTGGACTAAAATCTCCAGTAACTGTGAGCTAAATAAACCTTTCCTTCTTTCATTTTGAGTGTCAGGCATTTGTCCCAGCAACAAGAGAAGAGTAACTGAGACAACCACAAAAACTGGCATCTTTTGTTCAATATCACTAGTGGCTAAAACTGTGCTTGGAAATACGTGGGCATTAAATAATTATATAAACTAGGTGGTGCACACCTATAATCTCAGCCCTTGGGAGGCTAAGACAACAGGATTACTACAAATTCAAGACTAGTCTGGGTTACATAGCAAGTTCGGGGCAGTCTGAACTATACAATGAGACCCTGTCTCAGAGAACAAAATCAAAACATTATATAATGAATACACACATGAATGATTTCCAAAATCTCTACACATTTTATAGCAAACTCTAGGCAAACAAAGATACCATCATCTAGAATGACAGACACTACTGGCCCATAGAAAGCTTGCATTTAGACAATTTGCTGTCCCTGATGCCCTAGTCTGCCTCAGGTGTCTAAGACTAATTAGCATTCAGTGCTTCCCCCATTTTAGCTTTTGTGGTTCAACCACCTACTTATATCACTTTCTCAGTGGTCTGATTAAAATAAATGTCAACGGCTTGAATACTTTTCTTCACATGGTTCACTAGCGCTCCAGGGAAATAGCAGAGGTCCCAGGATGGTCTTTGTGACTCTTCATTGGCTCCCTTTGGAAGGTCCAGGCCTAGCCCCTGCTCCAGCATGACAGCATAATGCAGTTCTGACATAAGCCTGTAACTGCTTGCTACATAATCAGACTCCTAAGGTCTCCCAGCAGTGATCCATGATTGTGACCAAGCCTGAGCCTGAAGGAAACAACAGTGCACCCATTTCTAATAATCCGTTAAAACATGGTGATTATGAAATTCTAGGAGTACAGAGATATGCTTCACCTGAGGATATTAAAAAGCCTTGTCATAAAGCAGCACTTAAAAGGAATCCTGATAAAAATCCACATAATAAAGGAGCAGCAGAAAGAAAATTGAAAGAAGTACCTAAGGCATATGAGGTATTATCTAATGATGAAAAGCGGGACATTTACAGTAAGTATAGCAAAGGATTAAATGACAAAGGTGGAAGTGACTTTGATGACAAACGTGATTATGGCTCCACAACCTGTAAGCCAGATGATGTCTTTAGTGAAATACATGGTGAAAAGGACACATTTTCGTTTCACTCCTCTGAAGACTCTTGAACTTTTTAATAGTCCAAGAAGCTCATATGGAAGCAGAAACACAAGTAGAAGTGCAGGATTTCTTTTACTCTACTCCTAATGAACATTTCGCTCTTAAGACTTTTTCTTCATTTGATACAGGATAGTCTTTTTTAAAATGCATTTGGGGGGCTGGTGAGATGGCTCAGTGGTCTAAAGCACCTACTTAGAACAAGCTTAGCAAAGCACAGGGACCGCGGTTCAATCCTCCAGCACCACATGCCAGCCAGCCCCGCCCCCTGGTGGGCTGAGCTGGCCACACACACACACACACACACACAAATAAATAAATAAAAAATTAAAAAATAAAATGCATTTGGTACAGGGTGTTCAGGGTTTTACAACGAAGATTGGACTCATAGTGATCCTCCCATTTTTAGCCTTCCAAGTGCTGGGATTACTGGTGTGTGCCACCACACCCAGTCTCAATCACTGCCTCAGCACAACCCAGAAGCAGGAGCAGGGTCGGCACAGCAGGCCAGGATTGAACCCCGGCTGCTGTGCTCTGCCTAAACAGGTGCTTTAGTCCACCGAGCTATCAGGAGGATATAGTCTTTTTAGCTAACTTTGTTTTTTTATGTATCTGGTACAGGGTCTCAATATGCAGCTCTGACTCCTAGTGATTCTCCTGTTTTCAGCTTCCTCAGCACTGGGATTACAGGCATGTGCCACCATGCCTGGTCTCAGTGCCCACAGGGGCGTGGTCACAAAGAGGAGCAGGGCTGTGAACCTCAGTCTCTGTGCTTAAGCAGGCGCTTAGTCCACTGAGCTATCTCGTCAGCCCTTAGGATACAGCCTTATGATTGAGACTATGATGAAAGTCTTCCTGCATGCTCTTCCTTGGCATTTGATGATACTGGGATGGGCAGTTGCATATACGTTACAACTTCAGGGAAGACTAATGACAGAAATATGAATTTAAACAAAAATACTGAGACCAATCAAGAAAGAGAAACTAAAGATGATCCTGAGTGGAAATTTCTCCTTGTAAATGACATGGGAGACAAAGAGGACTTTGCAGAAAAATACAGCTGGAGAAAACATTCAAATGATTATTCATCAAATTTCCACAGCTCCCAGCATTGTCTCAGTATGCTTTTATGGACAATGATGAGCACCCTACACCTTGGGTCCCTAACAACTGGGATCCTTCTATTTTCTCAGTAATGCTCAAAGAAGTTTATAAGAGTGGGAGCAAAGAAAAGAAGCACAATGAGGTACAGAAGTCAGCCAAAAGGCATTGCTAAACTCTTTAGATATACGATAACATTTGAACATGATTCTGTGTTTTGGTTAATCAGAGTCTTGTACATAACATTTTAATACTATCTAAGGGTGGTCTTTTAGTATTTAAGTTTGTAGACATTTGGTTAGTAGCTATTTGGATTAGGAATGTTAGAAAAATATGAATTTGTGATAACAACTGGTGATGTTAAGATTGGAAATTGCAGACTTTAAAAAGTTTATTTTGTTTATCTATTTGTCCTTTTTTTAAAGGCAGGGTTTCATTATGTAGCCCAGGCTGACCTTAAACTCAATGATCTTTCTGCCTCAGCTTCCCAAATGCTGGGATTACAGGCATGCACCACTACCTCCACTTCAGAAATGTCTTTGCTAGAGTTTATGATCTATTTCATTTTCTTTACCTAATGAGAACCTCAATACAAATTGTGAAATACATTAGGAGATAAAATACATACTAAGATACATGTCAACAGCTTGAGTACTTTTTTCACATGGTCCACTAGAGCTCCAAATAGCAGAGGTCCCAGGATGGGTCTTTGTGACTCTTAACTGGCTCCCTATGGAAGGTCCAGTCCTGGCCCCTACTCCAGCATGACAGCATAATGGAGCCCTCTCTGACATAAGTCTGTATTTCTGCTTGCTACATAATCAGACTCCTAAGATGTCCCAGCAGTGATCCATGACTTCACGTGACCAAGCTTGAGCCTGAACTGTTTCTCTAAGACTATGAAACTATTCTGATGATGTCCCAATTGACTTGATATATAGTATGACACACTGAGTATTTTAAATTAAAAGTAGCCAGATTTATATTTGCATAAAATGTTATACTATTTACAACAGTCAAAAAAGGAAAGTAAGCCAAATTCCAGCAACAGATGAATGAACTACACACACCCAATGGTGGTAGTGGGGGTATTCAGTTTTAAAAAAAGGAAATCCTGTTAAATATAACGTGGATGGGTCTTGAAGATATTGTGCTAATTCAATTAAATGAGGTATCTAAAGTAGTCAATGGGGCCGGGGAGATAGCTCAGTGGAAGAAGCACTTCCCTGGCAAGAGCAAGGGCCCAAGTTCAATCCCTGGTTCCACAAATAAATAAATAATTAAAAAAAATAATGTCGTCAAATTCATAGTAATAGATAGTAGACTGGTAGGGCCGGCCAGGTAGCTCAGCGGACTAAAGCACCTGCTTAGGCACAGCACAGTAGCCAGGGTATGATCTCCGGTGTGTCATGCTGGTCCCACCCTGGGGGTGTGCTGAGACCATGACTGAGACTGGGCATGGTGGCACGCATCTATAATCCCAGTGCTTGGGAAGTTGAAAACAGGAGAATCACCATGAGTCTGATCTACGTAGTGAGACCCTGTACCAAATACATTTTTTAAAAAAAAAGGTAAACTATTAAAAAAAAAAGAATGGTGATGACCAGAGCCTGGAAAGGGGGTTACTTAATGGGTATGAAGCTTCAGATTTACAAAATAGAAATGTTTCATAACAATGTAAATATACTTAACACTACAAAGAATTTAACGTGGTTAATACAGTAAATTTTATGTAGTGATTATTTCAAGCCAGTACTAACCAGTATTTCTCAAAACAACCTGACAGTCTGTTTTGTTTTTTGAAACAGTCTTGCTATACAGTTTAGGATGGCCTGGAACTCACTATGTAGGCCAGGCTGGCCTCAAACTCATGGTGATCCTCCTACTTCAGGTTTGCAGATGAAGTGATTACAAGTGTGCCCCACCACACCTGGCACAACATTACTACTTTTATTGTTTTGTTTCGTATTATTTATCTTTCCAATGGGTATATATGTGGGGAAGAAAAGTAATTTATTACAGGAAAAGTCTAGGCACAATTAGCATCAAAAGTATTTTGATAAATTGAAATCATAAAAACTTAGGATATTTTAACTTCTACTTATCTAACTGTACAGCCCATTTCTCCACTCTCAGCAAAGAACTAAAAATTCAAATTTAGTCATTTTATGCGACTCTCAAAATTCATCAATGGTCTATAGCTTAGAAGAAAAGGTTCGTTTTCTAACATAACCTGCAAGCCCCTCCATGAACCAGCCCCTAGGTTTTTCTCCCAACTTTGCATTTTATCACACATTTATGTTATAGTCTAACCGTTTACAAAATGTGTTCCAGGTTTACCAGTTCAAAATCCACCACAGAAAAGGGGCTCCATGGTCAAGTTTATTTTGCAAATTACTGCCAAATACATCTCCCCGTCATGCAGTGTAAGTATTTGAACAGATTCACTGTGGGGCAGCAGCTATTAATATGCTAAATCCGCCTGCATGGTATATGATTCAGTGTTCACTAAACTTCGTATTTATCACATTACTGATTTGAAATGACACACACCGACAAAACATGGTTTCCCTTGTTCCTGGGCTCCTTCATCTTGTCATTACAAAGACTTTTCACATACAAAAAGCCTCAGAGTGTTCTCAGTTCCTCTAAGAGGACCTGCCCAAGGTATTCGTGATACTAAACACAAAGTTCTTGTGTGCACTCGGGGGCCAGCTTCCGAACCAACTCTTTCTGAAAACATGAAAACAGGATTTTAAGTTGACCCAGCAGAAATATGAGCTATAGAATGTAATTGTGTCACCTAAACAAATGTGGTGATAACTGACACAACTTCTGAGTCCGGGTAACTCTGAAGACAGTTCCTTTGGGGGATGGCACACACTTTTCTCTAGGCAGTCGTCTGAGCTTCCCCAAACCTCACGTAGCAAGAACACAGGGCCCACCCTCTTCCAGGCGTAGCCGGTAAGTATGAAGTCCACGGAGGCCCCAACCAGAAGGTTTTGTAGAATCAGGGACCGACTGAGACCAATTCGGATCCCTCTGAGCGGACACTGTGGGAGGAAAGTCTAACCTGAGAAACCGCGTGCGCTTGGGATGGCGGGAAGCAGCTTGAGACTTGAGAGGAGCCAGGGCATGACCGCCAGCTCACACGTCAGGTGAAGAGAGGAAGTCAGCTTGCAGAGCCGTGTCACTAGGAAACCAGGCCAGCGACCCCGCCCCTTCCGGAGGGCGCCGCTAGCGGGCTTTCATTCTGGGCGGCGCAAAATGATGACGTCACGTCCCGGACTAACGCTGAGGCCTGTGGCCCTTTTTTTATTTAAGGAATCGAGCTACACATGGCACCCCCATCCACAGAATATCTGATTCTAGGTGGCTCTCTGCCAGTTCGAAAGCGTTCACATAGGTGTTTCCATCTATCCTGGCAACTGGTTGAATAGTATAAGAATGTCTGTGTAGCGAGGCAGGCAAGAGCACAAACAGCCACACTTCTAGAAGATTCTAGCCAGTGCGCAGGAGCAGATGTGGAAGGGCAGGAATGAGCGAGCGAAGGACCCAGGGTCACGAGGCCGCTGGGGGGCGGAGCCGGCTGCCGGAGACGTTCTAGTCAGTTCTGCCTCGCGGCAACCGCCCCCTTCTGCACGTCGTGCGGAGCCATCGCCCGTGCCTGGGATCGGCCCGCAGCCTCGTCAGCAGCCGCCCGTGGTCTGCCGACCATGGATCCCCGCAAAGTAAACGAGCTTCGGGCCTTCGTGAAAATGTGTAAGCAAGATCCGAGCGTCTTGCACACCGAAGAAATGCGCTTCCTGAGGGAGTGGGTGGAGAGGTGAGACCCGGGCCTGGGGACCGTTGGAGCGGGAAAACGGGGAGCTGGGCCCACCATAGTGGCGCGGCGCGGAGAGGAGCGGGCTCGGAGCCTCCTGGGGACCCCGCGCCCTCGCCTGAAAAGGGGGCGACTTCGAGGAGTTATGGAGGATCGCGAACGTGGGACTGTACGAGGCGGGGAACGCGGGCCGAGCCGGGCTCCCCGCGGCCCCCAGGCGCGCGTCTCGCGCTCGCTAGATGCGGACGATTGCGCGCCCTGGTGGGCCTGAGACGGGAGGGAAAGTGGGGCGAGAAGGGCAGAACTTCGGTGTAGCGTGGGGAGTTTTTTTAATTCTCTGGCGTCCCGAGTGAGTCGCGTTGGCACATCGGAGCGTTTTTATGTACTATCCCATTAAATGTTACTGCAAGGTTAGTTTAGTACGTTATAGTAACTGAGCAGTTTTGCTTTACTGTGATTCGAACTGCGTAGAATTAATTACCTTGGGAATGATTTATTGTATCTCCGTTTGTGGCAAGGTTATCACCACAAACCTTTAAAGGAAATGAATTTTTTCGGGGGTCAGCATGTTTCAGAGAAATATTTTTATCCTTAACATATCTTTTGCTTCTCTACACACAAAGAATTAATAGAAGGAGCTTTGTGCCAGCTGCTGGTAAACAGTACTGTCTGGGTATATAGAAGGGCATCAAAAGAAAATGGGAAATATATCCCTAGGAGGTGATTTTTAGTTTTCTTTCTCTTTTTTTCTTCTTTTTTTTTTTTTTTTAAGAAACATCTAACAGGTTGAGGCCCAGTAGTCAAATGGGGGGCGGGGGAGGGGAGTTATGGGATGGGGAGACGGATGAGGGGGCGGGGCGTCTGGTAGCCTTATTACTGGTGGTGTATGTAGAAGCAGGTTACAGCTGAGATAGGAGGATTATTTTAGAACAGGAGTTAGAGATCAGCCTGGGCAATATACCGAGACTTCACTGGAGTGGTAGTGCAGGCCTGTATGACCCAGCTACTTAGGATGCTGAGGCAGGACATTCTCCAATGCCAGACTGGGCAGTTGAGATCCTGTGCCAAAATACGAAGGGTTAAGGGTGTAGCTCAGTGGTAGAGCACCTGCGAGTTTGGTCTCCAGTATCGCTAAAAAGAAAAAGATTTTTTTTTCCTATTTTAAATTTGGGTATTTGGTACAGGGCCTCACTACACAGATTGGTCTCATGGTGAAACACCTGTTTCAACCTCCCCAGCGGTGGCATTACAGGCATGTGCCACCATGCCATACTCTGTCGCCAGCTCAGTGGACCCCTGTGGCGGGCTCAGCATGGCATGTGGGACTAGGGATTGAACCCAGGTTCCTGCGCTTGCCAAAGCAGGTACTTTGTCCACTGAGCTATCTCACTGACCCTAATACATTCAAATTTTAAAAATTGATACTGTGCAAGTTCACTTCACAAGAGTGAATACTCTTTGACTCATAAGAAATGCTGTTGCAACTGTAAATGTTGATCTGTTGCTTTAGTAATATAGGGGAAAGTGAAATCATAATTACACATTTTTTCCAACAGGCTTATTCTAGGGAAGATATTAAATTCTATAACTACAAGCTAACAAGAATCTTGTTTTTCAGAATTAGTTTGTGACTAGAATTGAATTCATTCTCACCTATGAGCAATTTTGTAGCTTGTGCTTAAGAGAATAGGCTATGTATGGCTTTGTAGAAAATTCAGTTAATGTATACAAAATGTGTTTGGCATTACTGTTTCTCAAAATCGCTATGGATTTTAGTTTGTTTCTCATAGTAATTCAGGTTTTTCTTTTTGATTGTTATATTTTTCCTGTAGCATTCTTAATTAAGAGATTAAGTATCGAGTGAAGCATCTGGACATTAGCAGGGACCTTACTTTGAACTTAAACTGGGATGTTATAACCTAATTTTGCTGTCTTTAGTTTTATCTAAATTTAACTTATTTTTATGGATGCTAAAGCCTTTAATTGAGTTTGTATCAGATGGGATTGGGGATATGGCTCAGTAGAATAAGCGCTTCCCTGGCAAGTGCAAGGGCCTGAGT
>NW_004524640.1:12475825-12476875 GCF_000260255.1 Octodon degus | reverse complement strand
AGCTTGTTTCAAGTAGGTGCTTTAGACCACTGAGCCATCTCTCCAGCCCCTAAGCCATTTTATTTAATGTGAAAGATTTTCAACCTTTAAATTTTTTTTTTTTTTTTGTACCAGGAATTGAACTCTTGACCTTGCCCTTCCTTGCCAGGTAGGCACTGTGCTGCTGAGTTGTATCCCTGGCCTGGCTACGTTCTTTTCAATAAACACATTTTGAGATGTTTTGTTTTGTTTTTACTTCGCTCCACCCCACACCTCAGTACTGGAAATAAAACCCAGGTCATAGGTTATACTAGGCAAGCATTCTAATTCTGCGCTACAAATCCAGTTATTTTTTAAACTTTGAGATGAAGTCTTGCAATGTCACCTGACCTGATCTTGAATTTGGTCCTGTCTTAGCCCTTCCAGAGTAGCTGGTGTTACAGGCTTGCACTAACCAGATGCAACTTGTTTTAGTGTTTTTTTAAAAATGCATTTGGTACAGGGTCTCACAATGCGGCTCAACTCTTAATGATTCTCCTGTTTTCCTCCTCCCCATTGCTGGCATTATATGCGTGCGTCACCTCACCTAGACTCAGTGGCCTGCTTAATGCAATGTGAGGCTGGGGTGCCGGTCCACAGGGCTGGCGCAGCATGTGATGCAGGGGATTGAATCCTGGTTCCTGCGCTAGCCCAAGCAGGCGCTTAGTCTGCTGAGCTATCTCGCCAGCCCTGTTTAGTCTTTTTTTTTTTTTTAATTTTATTTGCATTTATTTTATGCTTAATTTATTCCCGTGCCATAAGTTTTTGTTTCTTCAGTTTCTTCTGGGATATCTTTTTCTTCTGTGCAACTTCCTCTTCTGGTTTGGGAACAATTTGTTCCTTTTCAGTAAGGATCATCTCAGTATGGCAGGGGGGGCTCATGTATGGATTAATCCGGCCATGAGCTCTGTAAGTACGGTGGCGCATCTTGGGTGCTTTGTTCACCTGGATATGTTCAATAACCAGAGAATCTACATCTAAACCCTTAATATTTATTTATTTTTATTTATTACATTTATTTATTGTGTGTGT
>NW_004524640.1:12463206-12475454 GCF_000260255.1 Octodon degus | reverse complement strand
TACTAGCAGTGGTAGTAATGGTAATAGTAGTAGTAGGAGGAGGAGGAGGAGGAGGAAGAGGAGGCGGAGGAGTATCTCTGTCTTTTTTTTTTTTTCTTAATGTGTTTGGTACAGGGCCTCACTATGCAGCTCAGACTCATAGTGATTCTCCTGTCTCAGCCTCCCCAAGGCTGCGATTACAGGCATGCACCACCACACCCGGTTTTGGTGGCTGGCTGACTCAGGGCAACACAGGGTGGGCTGGCATGGCATGGTGTAGGGGATTGAACCTGGGTCTTTGCTCTTCTCGGGCAGGTGCTTAGTCTGCTGAGTTATCTCCTTGGCCCTTGTGTGTATTTTCATTTGATTTGTTTGATGATAAAGTCAGTGCAATATCTTTGTATTCTACTCTCCAGTGCAGTGTGTGACACATGGTTTTAGTAAATATTTTAGAAGTGAAAAGATTGCATTTGTCTCTACAGCACAAAATTAAAAATAAAACACCCAGTTTGTTGGACATCTGTGTAAATGACACTAGTACAAAGCACATTGAAGGTTTTAATTCTCAAATTGAGAGAACGATAGATTCTTGCGATTCTCTGTGAGGAACATCTCTGTACTAGCTCTACCTGAGGGTATGATAAAAAGTCTGTTGTAAAGTCCAAATGGCAATATTTGGTAGGAAACTATTGTATCTTGGAACCTTTATTTGAAACATCTGTTCCTTTAAATGGGCTTTAACTTCCAATATGGACTATGATTTAGAATGTGAGAAATTCTAGATCTAGTTTATGAATAAACCCTCTTGTGCTTAAATTTTTATTTTTGGAACAATTTCTAGCACAGAGAAAAATCATGTATAGTAGAACAACTTATTTTTCCTGAACAAAGTAGGAGTAAGCTGCCATAGCATCACTGAGTATTTTCTGTGAACAAAGACAGTCTCTACAGTGCAACAGTGTAACTGTCAAACTCAGGAGACTAAATGGATGTATTGATAGTATGTAATTCTCAGAATTGTATGTTGCGCTTTTTTTTTTTTTTTTCTTCCCCTTTGAGACAGGGTTTTACCATGTTGTTTGGGCTGGATTTGAACTCTTTATGTAGCCTCCAACTTATGCTGGTCTCAAATTCTCCCAATCCTTCCTCAGCCTCCTAAGTGCTGGAATTGTAGGCATGCATCACCACACAGGGCCACGTGTCACATTTAGTTGTCATGTTTCTTATTTTCTGCCCTGTTGTAAAACAGATTTTTGCTCATATTCACAGTTTGAGTATTACAAGTCAGCCGTCTTTTAAAATTTCTGCTTAATTTGGGCTTGTCATATCTTTTCTTAGCATTAGATTTAGCTTACTACATTTCTTGGCAGGAATACCACTTCACAGTGTTAGACTGTTGAGACTACGTTTGGATGTTACCCTAAATACATTCCTAATGCTTCATTTTGAAACAGGAAAAACACAGCTTAAGAAGTCCTGTGTCTTCATTAAAATTTAACTACAAGGAGCTAGTGTTTGATTACTGTCTGCTTTTGAAAAGATTTTCCTATTGAAAATAATTTTTTATTTTTTTATTTTTAATTTGTAAGAGCAGAATATGTTTATTGGGGGAAAGAAAGCTTCTGTTCGATAGGGTGACAGGAGAGAAGGGGATGGGAGTGGATTGCCTGAATTTTGTTATTTTTAGATGTGCATTTCTTTAAATCATTTTAACTGTGCTATGTCATATTTACAAATGATCTTTTTCAGGATATTGAATAATTTGAAGAGTTTTAGTAATAGCATATTAAATAGAGTACAAAAAGTGTGTACACAGAAAAAAACCAAAAAAGAAAAAGCGTGTACATTTTTTCTTGAGCAAATGGTGCTTGGAAGATTCCAAATTTTCATTTCATTTGCTGTATTGCATATATGTTCAGTGTTAAATTCATCAAAGGATATTAAGACAGGTGGGCTCTGTCATGGATGCCTGTAATTGCCTGTAGCCCCAGGATCACAAGTTCAAGGTCAGCCTCTGCAATTTAGGAAGTCCCTATGTCATAGTGAAAAAGGCCATCTGGCTGGGGGATATGGGCAAAGTGCAAGGCCCTGGTTTTACTTGCCAGTACTGCTAAAAAGATTTTAGAAGGGTGAATGGCCAAATCACAGAGTGAGAGAAAACGTTTGCAGTATATAAAATTTACCAGAGTGCCTGGAATATAGCTCAATGACATAACCACCTTCCTGGCAAGCACACCAAAAAACTGATAGAGAGGACTCATGGTGAATATAAGAAGAATATGTACAAATAAAGACAACCTAATAGAAAACTGGAGTAGAATTGAACTTTCTGTACAATGGCCAATACATTTATGAATAAATGGCTCAACACAATAAGGTGCCACTACACACCTGTGAGAAAGGGTAACAATTTTAAGAATGAGGGGCCGGGGAGATGGCTCAGTAGGATAAGCGCTTGACTGGCAAACGCAAGGATCTGAGTTCAATCCCCGGTTCCGCAAAAAGAAGAAGGAAAAACAAAGCTTAGACCCTGTACAGCCTGAACACCCCTCCCTCACAAATAGAAAAAAAAAAAAAAAAAAAAAGGAAGAGCAAAAACAACTGCTCAAGAGTGAACAACAGCTGTGTTGACCAACAGGTAGAATTCTCATACCTTGCTGATAAGTGTAAATTGGAAAACTGACGCACACTTATATTTAATCTACATATAGCCTATTCCCACATATTCCTCCACCTAACTGAAATGAATGTAAATGTGAATATAACAACCATAGCTATGAAAGTTTCAAAGTCTCAAGGGTGTTTTTAGAAGCAATCCCTTTCTGTGTTTTCCAAGGCACAATATCCTTGATTTATACAGAAATTAAGGGCTTTATGTTGAGGCTGCTGGGGTTTTTTTTTGTGACTTAAGCCAGTGCACCATTGGCATACAGCCCATTTGCTTCAGCATCAATACCAAAAGAGCACATAACATTAGTTCTGAGTTTGTTTTTGTTTTTGTCATATGTAATTCATTGGGTTGCTTTGGAGTATTTGAAAAAGACGGGTTTGTAAGGACAAGAGAGAATGTTAATGAGTGTAGTTTAGAGAAGATGAGGTAAGAATCTATAATGTGAGGGCTAAGAACAATCTTTGTAGGTCTGCACCTGAAACCTTGGTCTGCACCTTTGGGCTGTTTTGTTTTGGCAGTATAGCTGTACCTCTGAAGTGAAGGTCCCTTCCCTCTCCACCCCTTCCCTGGCCCTTTTTAAATTAGTTGCCCAGGTTGAGCTCAAACTTGACATTGTCTTGCATCAGCCTTCCTGAGTACAGGGATTATAGGTGTGTGTCACTATGCCCAGAATAACTACTGCAGTCTAAGCTAACAGTAATTTTGTTGTTGCCTGTTGACATCTTTGCTTTTTATTTTTCCTCTGAGAATGGGCATAGAGAAGCTATATAATTATGGTTGGTTTTCATAGGGTCTCACTATGTAGTTCAGGCTGGATTTGAACTTACTGTGTAGCGCAGGCTAGCCTTGAACTCACAGTGATCCTTCTGCCTCAGCTTCTCCAGTGCTAGGATTAGAGGGTTGTACTACCATGTTGAGCTTTGTTAGGTTTATAAAGGAAAGAACAGGTAACCAAAATGCTAAAAATAAAAATTTTAAGTGGATTAAAAAATCAATTACAGGGCTGGTGAGATGGCTCAGTGGTCTAAAACACCTACTTAGAACAAACTAAGCTAAGCAAAGCACAGGGACCACGGTTCAATCCCCCAGCACCACATGCCAGCCAGCCCCGCCCCCTGGTGGGCTGAACTGGCCACACACACAAAATAAATAATTTTTTTAAAAAAAAATCAATTACAATGTAAAAACATTCAAATTAATTGAAATATTTAAATTTTGGAAAAAAATTCTAAATATCTTTTAGGCATAAATATATTGCTTGACTTAGTAAGTTTTTTAATTTGCTAAACAATTTTTTTCTTCTTTTAAGCATGGGGGGTAAAGTTCCACCTGCTACTCAGAAAGCTAAATCAGAAGAAAATATCAAGGTAAGTTTTAATTTCATTTGTGTGTTTAGTGATAAAATACTGCTAGAATTTTTTAGGAGATGTTTTTGTTCTTAAATACCACTGCCAATTTCCTCAATATTTGGAAATAAGCTAATTTTAAGAGTTTTCTGTCTTTGTAAAATTTCTGTGTGTATACTAAACCTCTGGAAGTGGATTAAAAAGTGAAAATTTGGAGTAGGATGTTAACTGTCTTAAAATGTTTTAGTGCTTAGCTCAGAGCTCAGTCATTGGCTTACACTCAACAATGTAAATGAACAAGCATTCAAAGTAAGTGGTTCTCAGCTTTCTGCCCTAAGCCTGAAGGGTGATTCTGAATATGAATTATGGTGTGACTTTAGCATATTGGGCAGAAGGGTAAGTAAAACGAGGTGAGGTTTGATAGTAGATAGTTTAGAGGTGGAAGAAATGCACTTTTAAGAATTCTTTCTGGGCCTCAAGATAGCTCAGTGGACCTGCTTAGGCAAGTGCAGAGACCGTGGTTCGATCCCTGGCACTACATACCTAGCCAGCACCGCTCCCATGTGTGCTGAGTGGGCCACACAGTCTGGGTATTGTGGTGCACGCCTGTAATCCCAGCTCTGGAGAGGCTGAAAAATAGGATAATCACTATGAGTTCAAGCTGTGTAGTGAGATCCTATGATAAATATGTTTAAAATTTCTTTAGATTGGACATGCCTGTAATCCAGTACAGAAGGCTGAGATAGGAAGAGCATTTGAGCCCCAGTAATTTGAGACCATCCTACGAAAGATAGACCCTGTTTCAAAACAAGTCTAACTGAAAGAACTATTTAATGTGGGGACTTAATGAATATTTGAGTGTTGGTCTTACAGACGGATCCAACTTACGAATGTTCTCCTGAAATGGAATTCAGAAGTCCAAGACTTAACCATATGTTTCATTTCTCCCATTTTCTGCTTTCATACTGGAATAATTTTTTTTCCCTAAATGTTTAATTAGAAAATTTGCTGTTTTTGTGTGTTGTGGACATTAAAATAGAAGTTACAGCTATGAACAAGTAAAATGAGAAAAGCTACAGACCCATAAAGTAGTTACCCTTTTTTAGATGTCATTCATTACATTTTTATCCATTTTTCCCCATTTTCCATTTGATCACTGTATGGAGGCAAATTTGTTTTATCTATGTCTCTGGTAAAAATATGTTTTAATAAAATGAGCTCTTTTAGAATTATAATGTGTCTGGGCTGGGAAGATAGGTTGGCAGTCTTTAAGTACCTGCCTGGCAAGAACAAGGACCCGAGTTCGATCCCCTGTACCACATGCCGTGCCAGTCACAGAAACTGGGCGTGGTGGCACATGCCTGTAATCCCATTACTGGGGAGGCTGAGACAGGAAGGTCACTGAGTTCAACCTGCATAGTGGGACCCTGTACCAAATAAAGATTAAAATTTTAAAAAAGAATTATAATGTATTGTTTCAGTATATGCTAAAATGTATTGTTTTGCATGTTTGTTAGGGACTCACAGTATTTTATAATAAGATGGAACTTTGAGTTAAATTGTAAAAGAACAAAAGGAGAAGGAACCTAAAATAATTTCAGATGCACAGTTGAATGAATAGATGCAGATGAGTTGATAATAGTGTACTCCAAGATAAACAGCATTGTTAGGTGGAAAAGGCAAAGTACATAAGTCTCTACGTACATAGAGAATATCCAGCTGCAGGGAAGATAGCTCAGCAGCGTAAGTCCCTACCTGGCAAGCGTAGGGTCCCATTATCAAAAAAAGGGGGTGGAGGGAGAGAATATTCAGGAATGGGATATACATGAAACCATACTGGTGACTTTTAGCATGGGAAGAAAATTTTGCTTTCCATAGTATGCACTTCTACATTCTATTAACTTTTTTTTTTTTTAATACTATTATTCAGACCCTTATTTGTAGGGCTTACCCCTGGGGCATACTGAAATGGCAATTGAGACTGGGTATGGTGGTGCATACCTGTAACAGCTCTTGAGAGACTGTAAACAGGTGGATTGCTGTGATTCCGATCTAGTAGTGAGACCCTGAACATGCTATAGACCCTTCCCTAAAATTAAAAAAAAAAAAAAAAAAAGACTTATTTGCAATTCCCAAGCTGAAAAATCTCTTGTAAAGTAAATTTGGCAGTAAAACATCTGAGTGGACATGAGGTTATTTAGTCTGGTATTTTTTGAGCTTGTGCCCAGTTTGGCCTCAAAGGTCGCCCCCCCCCCCCAACTTTTGGCTCGAGTAATCTTTCTGCTTCAGTCTCCCTTGTAGTTGGGATTATAGGGCTGGAGAAATAGCTCAGCAGTCTAAGTAACTGCTTGGCAAGCTCAGGGACCCAGGTTCAGTCCTCAGTACCACATGGTGTGTTGTCCCCACTCTGGGCCTGTCACACCAGTCACCAGAATGGTTGTAGTGGCACAGGCCTGTAATCCCAGCACTAGGGAGACTGAAATTGGAGAATAACTGCAAGTCTGAGCTGTGTAATGAGACCCCGCACCAGATAGTTGGGATTATAGGCACACCACTGTACCAAGCTGTTTGTACTCTGTATTCTACAAGTTAGGAATGTTCAAACTTTGTTTTGCAGAAATAATCTGGTTGGTTGTGAAGAGTTAAAGGCAGCATTTCCTGTTAAGGTGTTACATAGTATGTGGTATCTACAGACGTCCTGAAATCCAGGAACTTTTTAAGTGCTAAAATGCATTGTCTTAAAGGTTTGGATATAGGACTAGAGCTGTAATTAAAAAGGAGAAATAAATTACCAGAATGAACCAGGGGAACATTAATAACTGAAATATAGTGCATGTAAAGTTACTCATAAATTTGTAAAGTTGGTGTGAATATATTGGATATGTTATTAAACACTAACAGCACTGTTTGTCTTCTCTTTGCTAGGAAGAAAATGCAGATAGTAAGAAGATGGGGGAAAACATAAAGACAGATGAGCCATCAAGTGAAGAAAGTGATTTAGGTGAGGACTCAGTAGTTTGTATTTAATAACTTTATCTGAACCTGTGTTGACTTTTATGAAATTAACTGTATCAGCACTAGTAAAAATATTAATGAAATCAGGTGTGGTGATGTATGCCTATAACCTGAGAGGCTGAGGTAGGAAGATTGCTGTCAGTTTGAGGCCAGCCTGGACTACATAGTGAGTACAAGGTTAGCCTGAACTACATAGCAAAACTCTGTCTCAGAAAAGTACTAATAAGGGGCTGGGGAGATGACTCAGTGGAATAAGTGCTTCCCTGGCAAGTGCAAGGTCCTGAGTTCTATCCCCGGTTCCGGCAAAAAAAAGAAAAGTACTAATGAGCTATGAGTGAAACTCAGTTTTCTAGTAACTGCATTTTAAAAGGTAAAAGGAAGATGATGAAATAAATTCAGTGTATGTATATTTTTTACCTAAACCAATGAATGGTACTTTGGTCTAAATATTAACATCCACTTAACAATCATAAATTATGCAAAGTTTTATTTTTCTCCTGTTTTATATTAACCCTTCAGAATTAAGATGTTAGATTTCATTGCAAATAATCCAGAGCTCATGACATCTGTGTTTGAAAAAGTTGGGTGACATACCCCAAGTTGTTCTAAACGTTTTTTTTTTTTTTTGAGACAGGGTCTTGCTGTGTAGTCCAGGCTGACCTCAAACTCTGCCAGGCTTCCTGCCTTAGTCTTAGGAGTGTTAGGGTATACCACCATGCCCAGCTAAAAATACTTTAAAGTTTTCCTAATAACTGATTAGTAACAAATTATCTTTCTTTATTTCTTGCGTCCATGCTAACAAAACTGGTTCATATTTAGAAGAATTGATGCTCATGCTGTGAGTTTTTCAGCTTAATAATCAAGGAATGTTAAATGCAAATATAATGGGGTAGTCTTTTATGTCACAGAAACTATTAAAAGCTGAATAAAAATACTTGGAATTTATCTAATTTGAGTCAATTTATTTTTATGTATTTGGTACAGTGTCTCACTATGCAGCTTGGACTCATAGTGATCCTCCTATTTTCAGTTTCCCCAGCGCTGGGATTACAGGCATGCACCACCATACTCTGGGTGGCCAGCACAATGTGCCCTGAATTCCAGAACTGGCACTGCATGTGGTACCAGGGTCAAATCCTGGTCTTTGCCCTTGCCTAAGCAGTCACTTAGTCCACTAAGCTGTCTCGCCAGCCCTTTGAATCAGCTTAATTTCTGCTTTATTTTATTTTGTTTTTTTGAGACAGGGTCTCCCTGTGTAGTGCAGGTTGGCCTCAAACTCATGATGTTTCTGCCTCAGCCTCCCAAGTGTTGGAATAACAGGTGTGTG
Source organism: Octodon degus (assembly GCF_000260255.1). NCBI lineage: Eukaryota > Metazoa > Chordata > Mammalia > Rodentia > Octodontidae > Octodon > Octodon degus. The sequence continues at coordinate 12,467,116 of NW_004524640.1, read as the reverse complement.
CCACCATGTCCCTCAAATCAGTTGATGTTTGATATTGTTAGGTTAGGGGATTCTTGGATGATCTTTCCATTTTTTTCTTTTTTCTTTAAAATTTAAAAAAATCTTGTATTTGTTTGGTATAGGGTCTTGGTGTGCAATTTGGACTTACAGTAGTCTTCCTGTCTCAGCTTCCCAAGCACTGGGATTATGTGCATGCACCACGATGCCTGGTTTCAGTGGCTGGCTCAATGCAGGTCAAGCACGGCATGTGATACCAGGGATCGAACCCAGATCCTTGCACTTGCCAGGCAGGTGCTTAGACTGCTATCTTCCCCAGCCCCTCCACTTTTTTCTGAAATGCCTTTTAGACTTACAATTTTTGTATCTTCAATAATAATTTTTACCAATGCTCCATCAAAAAGCATTATATGCAGAAAATCAACCTATTTCATAATTAGAAAGTTTTAAAGTGGATTAAAAATGTGTTGTGCTCTTTTGCAAGTGTAGTCTTTCAGTTATGAGCTGATTAAGGGCTGGGTGTGGTGACACTCACCTGTAATCCCAGCACTTGAGAGGCTGAGGCAAGGGAATCATTGGGAGTTCAGCCCTGAGCTGCATAGTGAAACCTTGTCTCAAAAAGACAAAAAACAAGGCTGGGGATATAGCACCTGCCTGGCAAGTGCAAGGTCCTGAGTTCATTTGCTGGTACTAAAGATGGGGGGTGGTGAAGGAGGGAGGAGAAGAGAGAGAGACAGAGACAGAGACAGAGACAGAGACAGAGACAGAGAGAGAGCTGAAAAAAATAAGCTCATTAAGTTACAGAGATCTAGTAACAGCCTGGTGACTATAGTTAACATATGGTACTTAAAATCTTTTCTCATTAAGAAAAAAAGAGAAAGATGGTAGTTTAATTTTTACAACAGTAGCTCATTTGGATGCTTAGTGTCATAGGTTAGAGGATGGGCAAGGCTTGAGGTCTCTAGCTTCAATCCCTAGTACTCAAAAGCAAAACAAAAAGCACTAAATTGTGGGTTTTAAATATAAATATATAGTGTGTGTGTTAACCATTCGTCCATGAAGAAAATTCTTCAGGGGCTAGAGAGATAGCCCAGTGGCATAAGCGTCTGCCTGGCAAGTGCACATTCCCAAGTTTGATCCCTAGTACCAAAAAAAAAAAAAAAAAAGAAAAATTCTTTAGGAGGGATGCTAATTCTGATTTTACTTGATTAACATTAAAATGTTTTTATATATGTTGTTTTCAACATGAAATTTGCATTGTACTTCTTTTTGTTCATTACTATTTTAGGTTATAATACTAACCTCGGGGCTTTGGTTGATACTGGGGTTTTTTTTTTGTTTTTTGGGGGATACCTGGGATAGAACTCGGGACCTTACTCATGCCAGGCAGGCACTTAAGCCACTGAGCTATCTCTCTGGCCCCTTGATCCTTTTTTTAAAAATGAAAATAATTATTAAAATGTTTACATTAGTACTAATGAATTGCTTTATCTGCGTAAATAGCTTTTGAAAACAACATTGTAGTGCATCATTATGCAGAAAAGAATCATTTGAACTGAATCATTTTGTTGAGGCTAACTCAGTGCTGTATTTATGTGTAATAGTAGACTATACATTCCAACCTTTTCACTACAGTCCAGTGAAAAGTGTCAAACAAGATGGTCTTAAAAAAAACGGGTAAACTTGTGTTTAATAGTGAAACATTTATAACACCTTACTGTTTAAGAGTTAAAATACTCATCTCAGTTGCACTTTCCATAGTTGATTTTTAATTAGTTTTTGGCAGGGTATAGTGGCATGTGTTTGTAATCTCAGTACTTGGGAGGCTGAAGTAGGATTGCAAATTTAAGGCCAGTCTCTGCAGTGGAGTGAGTTTCAAGGCCAGTCTGTCTGTACTACATAGCAAGACCCTGTCTCTCAAAACCAAAGAAAAAGGTATTTATGATAGTTTCATGTACTTTTGTAGTAGCTACTATATATATTGTCCAACACAGGTTTTACTATTATTTTATCAATTTTGGCAGAGATCGACAATGAAGGTGTAATTGAGCCAGATACTGATACCCCTCAAGAAATGGGAGATGAAAATGTAGAGGTAAGTTCAGTGACTTATTTTTTGCTTGTTGTAAGACATACAAATCTCCTTGCTTTTAAAATTATTTTGATGTGATTCTTATAAGAAAAATACTTAAGTCTTTCTTTAATTTAGGACATTTAGCCAAGCATTTTATTTTGCTACTCAAAATATTTGTGAAAGTTCCCATGTACTTGTTTTTGTTTTTTTGTCTTTTTGAGACAGGGTTTTGCTATGCAGTTCAGGCTGTCCTTTCACTCACACTGTAGCCCAGGCTTTTTGAATTCTCTGCTTCAGCCTCTTGAGTGCTGGGATCATAGGTGTGCGTCACCATCTGGCTTTTGTCAATACTTTTTTAGTGTGTGTGATACCGGAGATAGAAACCATATTGTCTGTCAGTATTTGAAATCTGTATTTGCTTTACTTGCTCTTTAAATTTTGCTGTAGCTTGACTGTTAAATTATAGAAATCACCTAAAGTACATACCTACAGGTAAAATTACCTTGTAAGGGAGTATCTGAAGCCACATAGTTTTCCAAAATGGTTGCCATGAAGGACCTTTAAAAGGGTGGAAGTTTGTCCTTGAGAGCCTGGAGTTGGAAAAATTACAGTGGTTAGGAGTTCTTCACAGTCACGGCACATTGACACATGTGCCTTATATCTGGTTTTAAAATAGGGAGTTGAAAATTAGAAGTCTACAAAGAATTTCCTGGTAAGGAAATTAGGAAAATACTAATCATAGTTGCAACTTAAAAGAGTTGATGGTATTCTCTACACTTGTTACCATTAGCTTTCATTTTTGCTAGCTTTGTATGAAATAATTATGTTCTCATAGCTTTTAATTTTCATTCTTCTGATTTTTAATTAGTTGGAGCATATTCTCATACATTTGTGAAGTCTTCAATTTTTATAGTAGGTTTGTCTTTCAGTTTGTTAGCTATGTTATATGTCTAGCTTGTCTTCGCTTTTTTTTTTTTTAAGCAAAATATATTTATTGAGGGGGGAAAAAGCTTTTGTTTGAGAGAGAAACAAGGGGTTCTGAATGATTTGCCTTGTCTTTATTATGTTTTCTCAATTAAGCCTATCTTTTTTTTTTGATGGTGAGGACTTTGATACTCAAAACTTTGATACTGAACCTTGTGCTTACCAGGCAAGCACTGTGCCACTGAGATATATCCCTGGCCCAGGAATATCTTTTAATGCAGTTAAATTATTACTTTATGTTTATGCTTTTGTTACCTCAAGGATGTGAGGTTTTTTTTTTCCTTCTGAAAATTTTGTTTGCCTTATACCTGTAATTTACTTACAGTACCATTGTTGAAGAATATTTTTCCTCACCAATGCTAAGATAATACTGTTTCCATATAAGGTTGGCTCTTTTGGGGGCTGTCGCTGGCTTTTTCTATTTCCATAAAAACTTTAGGGCCAGATTGTTAAGTCTCCTTTTTTTCTAAAATTACACCCATCTCCTTTGCTCTTTCATTAAAATTGTAGCCCTAAAACAAGTTAGGGGGATGATATAATCTCAAGTGGACATGAACTTTCTAGAAAATGTATACTTATTTTCTTGATGGTGTTGTTTCAACGTAAGTGTGTCTAGGTTTGTAATAACATTATTCTGTTGGTGATCTGTTGAGTATCTTCAATTCTAGGGTTGTAGTGTTCTTTATTGGGGCATTTTCTTCTTCTTTTTTTTTTTTTTTAGAACCAGGGATTGAACTCAGGCCCTTGTGCTTGCCAGGGAAGCACTTATTCCACTGAGTCATCTCCCCAGCCACCTCTTCTATTACCTTTTTTTTTTTTTTTTTTCATCTCCCCAGCCACCTCTTCTATTACCTT
>NW_004524640.1:12457499-12463038 GCF_000260255.1 Octodon degus | reverse complement strand
TTTTTTTTTTTTTTTTTGGGCGGAGCCAGGGATTGAACTCAGGCCCTTGCGCTTGCCGGGGAAGCGCTTAGTCCACTGAGACATCTCCCCAGCCCCCTCTATTACCTTTTAAATATTCCTGTTCTCTCTGTTCTTTTTTTCTGGTGCCCTGCTTAGGTACATGTTAATCTTTCTTGCTATCAAACTTTACTTATCATACTACTATGTCTGTCTATTGTGTTGGTGATTGAATTGGAGTGTTTATGGTTTTTATTTTGATACTTATGCTTGAGGTCTTGCGTATTTTCCTGTCTGTTGTTCTTTTCTCATTTTCAAAATTTGCATTTACTGAACACATTAAATACTTTGTTGGGCTTTTGTTAGTGTTACTCTAATTTTTACCAACTCTTGTCCACAGTAGTACCTTGTGTATGTCTTTTTTTGATAATGTGTTCCTTAGAATTCATCTGTGGAGAGTTTTTTAGGTTTGGTTAGAAGGTACATTCTTCCCTAAAGAAATCTGTTTGCTTCTAACAAAGCTCAGAATTTGCACTACTAGCTCAAGGGCCATTTAAATTGTTAGCATGATATTTTTGTGTGTTTGTTTGAATGTGAATTTGCAAGTGAACAGTCTGGCTCATGGTTTTGGATTTTTAGGGGAGAATTAAAAACATTTTTTAAATTCCCCTAGGACAGGTTTACTTTTGATTTATAATTACGTTTGCCTGTGTAGACTTTTGTAGTTCAGACTTACAAGGGCAATGGCTGGTTAGCCTGTCTTACTTTCTGTTCACCTGAAGCTGTACTTTGTCTCTAGTGTCCTACATTTCCCTCAAAAACAAAATTTTGAGGTGCTAAGTTAGATGGCTGCTAAAATGATGAAAGCAAATTGAACTCTTGGCTACCTCACTGGATTTTAGCCTTAATTCAGTCTTGTTTGATGAAACCTGTATTGGCAGAGCAAAGATGGCTAGGTTGTTTTTAGATTTGTTCAAGGTAGCATGTATAACCAGTGATTGCAAACCTTTTAGAGACCAAGTGCCAAACTGCAGCCCCAAAACCACTTTTGCTGGAAGAAGTGGTACATTTCCGTAATCTCAGCTCTGTGAGGCTGAGGCAGAACAATCACCACAAGTTTGAGGCCTGACTAGACTACAATAGGGAGTACTGAGTCAGAAGGTACTTGAGTCAAAACAAATAAACAAAACCCACTTGTTTGTCACAAAGTGCTAATGTTGCAGTTAAAGCTAAATAAGGAGGTTTCAGTTAGGAAAACTAAGTCTATGTTAATAGCTTTTGTTTTAAAAGCACAATAACGTATGTACCATAGGTTCACAACTATTAATGAAGAAGTCATTTATTTGTTTTGTGACAGGGTTTCCTTATGAGATTTAGGCTGGCCTTGAACTTATAATGATCCTTCTGACTCAGTACTCCCAAGTTCTAGGATATAGGTGTGTACCACTACAGCTGGATAGGTCTTTTGTTTGTTTCAGTAGTTTTCTAAAATTACCCTAATGCAATAAAACAAAATAAAATTACCCTAACTTGGGGCTGGCTGGGGAGATGGCTCAATAGAATAAGCGCTTCCCTGGCAAGTGCAAGGGACTGAGTTCAATCCCTGGTTCCGCAGAATGAATGAATGAATAAACAAATAAATAAATAAAATTACCCTAGCTTTGTGTAAAATGTCTTACTACCTAGTAGTATTTTTTTCTGTAAAATTTTTTTTAAAAAAAACTTGTCAAAGGGGTTGACAAGAAGTTGAAAGGAATTGATTGCATTTATTAAGTAACATGAAAGTATATTGAAATAGTCACAATCATCTTCTTTTCCTGAGCATGTATATGTATCAAGGTTTCTCAGTCTTTTGTTCTTAAATAGAATTTTAGGTTTTTCTCCCATGGAAGTCTTTATGATCTTATAAACTGTACTTAATAGGTTTAGTTTCTTGTACGGCTACCTTTTTGTGGAATGTGGGAGTTTGGGATTCTGTGTGCACCCATGCCAAGCTACATCCTCAGCCCTGTTCTTTGGAGATGGGAGTCTTGCAAAATTGACCAATTTAGGCTTGAATTTTCAATCTTCCTGCTTCAGCCTCTCACAATGTTTAGATTATAGGTATATACTTCAAATAGGTATGCAGCTAGGAACTCTTGACTTCCATATGTTACTCTTGTACCCAACTTTATTGAATTACCTTACAAGAGCTAGTCACTTAACACTTGCATTGGATTTTGTAGATAGCTTGCACCTTTCCTTTCAATTCTTAAACTTGCCAATTCACTTTTACTGAATTGTCCACCTATTCTGCTTAACCATTTTACACAGTGGTGATGATAAAATGGATATAGTTAAAGGAACTGCTTCTGAACCTAGCATCTCAGACCAGATGCTTGCTGTAAGTTTTTCTTCCAACTAACTTACCCCTGTGCTTTCAACATCTTCTGTTTTGTTTCTTTTCCCCCATAATTTTATTGATAAACAAATAGCAATGAGACAGTTTCAAATCAAATTGGTAGGACAGTTTCAGTAATTAACACATTGCATACATTCTTCCTAGTGGTTAATTGCTGTACAAGATGCGGACATGGTATCCTATTTACAAACACCATTAGAACAAATCACTCTATTCATTAAGAGAATGTAACTATATATGTATCCTAACCACTTTGAATACACAGATACAAAATGGACATTCATCTGTATACCCTTTTTTTGTTAAGTTCCATTATTTGAATATTATAGGTATGTAAACTCAGCAAAATATTCTAAAATAGTCCAGTAGCCCATAATAGTATTGGGTCTTCCGCTTTACTGGCAATGTCAGAACATCCTCTGTTTGTTTTGTCTAGTATAGGTGCTCAGTAGATTTTTATGGAACTAGAGGAATGAGACCTGTCTTTTTTGAGGAGTCAAGCTTCAAAAGAATTAGTTGACATTTTTGTGAAGAGTTGGGTTTGATATGGACAGCTGTGAGGGAGGTGGTAAAACCACAAACTGCAGCAGAACAATATGGTTTGGTGGAGATGGAGCAAAGCAGAGGTCATCGAGGGAAGAGAGTTAAATGTATTTAGTATAAAAGGTTCAAACTCATTCTGTGTACAATCTTACAAGATATTGTAATTATCCTCTTTGTTTTCTGGTGGCAAGTAAATAATAAATGAAAAGTCTTAAATACCTCTTCCTTAAGAAAGTCCAAATTGCTTTCTCCTCTTGTTTTCACCACTACTTTTTTTCATTGATTTTATTACTACAGTTTTAGTATACATAATGGTCCACATTCATCATTGGTAATTTGTGCCTTTGCATTATATATCTTGCCTGGTTTTATTTTCCCCATTTCTCTGCTGTTTCTAAGATAACTCTTTATTTCCTGTCAGATAACTGAGGAGATGATGGATCAAGCAAATGAAAAGAAAGGAGCTGCCATTGATGCTCTAAATGATGGTAATTTTTTTCTTCTTGCTATGTTTCTGTATAGTGTAAATGTTTTATTTTTAAAGAGTGGGAAAGTTGAAGGGAACTTAAACTTATTATTTGAGTATACTAGAGCAGATAGTGCCCTGTTATCTACTCAACCACTTCTTTGTCATTGATAAAGAGGTTGATGTCACTGAGTTTCAGTAATCATTCCTTAGAGCTCAGACAGATCCTGATGTAATTCATAGCCTCTTCTTTCCTGAGGTGTCACTGATACTTCTATTTTAAAAAATCTGTTTATTAATTTGGTACAGGGTCTCACTAAGCAGCTCAGAGTTGTAGTGAGCCTCCTGTCTTAGTCTCTCCAGCGCAGGGATTATAGGTGTGCACCACCATGTCCAGTTTTGGTTCCTGGCTCAGTGTGCTTGGGGTTCCAACACTGTTACAGCATGTGGTACCAGGGATCAAACCAGGATCCTTGGCTCGCCAGGAAGGCGCTTAGATGCCTGAGCTATCTCCTCAGCCCAGTGATGTTAACTTGTGTGAGACGGTGTTAGATGAACAACTTGTAGTAATTTGTAGTAAAAGTACTCTTTTGACAAATGGTATTTCTAGACATTTAACACTTTATAGTTCTTGTATATCAGTTCTAATTTATAAGCCATTATAAAATTTGATACTTTTACTACCACCAGTGTTATTTAGTGTGTATTTTACATAGTGGTATGACTAGTGTGTCACTGCATAGCAGTTTGGGTGCAGTTCAGTAGATGCCATCATGATGCTGATTTGCATTTGAACTTCATGTGTAATGGATTTAGAAGATGACTGAAGTTTATTTTAGGATGAGTTCAGTATTGCTGTTCAAATTGGCAAACACATTCTCTTCTTTTGTAATCCTACCACCTTAATTTAGGGCCTTATCATTTGTTTATTTTTTGCCATTGTGTTAATAGTTGTGCCACCCTAAAATATCTTTATTGCTTTCTGTTCACCCTAAATTCATACTAAGAACTGCTTTTAATATTATTTTATTCTGATCTATAAATGTTTGCATATACATTTTGAAGATCTTCATTTACATGTCAGCCTGCTAATTAGTCATACTCCATATTTAATCTTCTCATCTTTTTTTGAATATTAATCTTCCATTCCTGTTACACTTCACTGTCTTAGGGTGTTTCTTTACTTGTGCTTGTCTACTTAGAAAGCTCTTCATCTCCCTTTCTTTAATTCAAATTCATCCTTTATTCCCAGCCAGTACTCTTCCTAACCAATCCTTTTCCATAATAACCTTAATTTCCCTACCACCTGTGATTACTATTTAATCAACATTATGTCCTACATGCCTGACAGTTTAAGGTAAAATGCACATTATTTCACTAGAACCTTTTGTAGATTGAAAACCTTGAGATTTAAAAAAATTGACATGTACAGGATCTTTGTTGTCACCTCAGTTATATTTTTGTTACTCATTTTAGGCATATTGTCTTTGTTCTATTTTACTTTTTATTGTTTTACCAGTATTTAATGATGAAGTGAGGCCACCACCTAATAAGTCAGGTTTTTATTTTGCAATATAGTTCCAAACTCTTTTGTCTATAAATTTGATCTAGTTCTAGTTTTAGAATTTGCACACAATTTTTATGGTATCTCCTAAGTGATAAAGCAAGCACTGTAAGCCAGAGATTGAATTCAAGTCCCACCTGGAGTTAGGAAGGCATTTTCACATGCAGAGATAGGAATATAATAAGATTTGATTGTGTACCGCTTGGAATTCCAGGTTTAACGCTTAACTATGTCTTCTTTTCCATGACAGCTATATATTTGAGTAGTTATGACAGATTATATGGTCTGCTAAGTGTAAAATAATTATTATATGGCTATTTCAGAAAGTTTGAGGGCTGAGCATTTAGCTCAGTGCCTTCCTGGCAAGTGTGAGGTCTTGAGTTCGATTGTTGGCCCAGAGGGGGAAGGGAAAAAAAGTTAGACAAGTAGCTAATCTGTAGGAAGCTTTTATTTGGTTGAGAAGATATAGAAGGGGAATTACATTTGGAGGTGGGATGAACAATGTTCAATGGTTCCAGTTTTTGTTTTTTAAATAGTTTATTTATTTATTTATTTATTTATTTATTTA
>NW_004524640.1:12449588-12456358 GCF_000260255.1 Octodon degus | reverse complement strand
TTTAAAGTACAGGGTCTACAGGGTCTCACTATGTAGATTGGACTCATAGTGATTCTCCTGTTTATAGCCTCCCAAGTGGCTGGGATTACAGGTATGTGCCATAACGCCCAGTCTCAACCACTATCTCAGTGTGCCCCAGGGGCAGGGCTACCACAGCACGCCAGGAATTCAACCCCAGTCGCTGCACTCTGCCTAAGCAGGTGCTTTAGTCTGCTGAGCTATCTGGCCAGTCTTTTTTTTTTTAAACTCATTTATTGCTATTTATTTAGGTACTGGGATTGCAACTGAGAGACTATTTTGATAAAGGGTCTTGGAGATTTGATACCAGGACGTCAGACTTGTGATCTTTGTCTTAGCCTCCTAGATTGCTGGCATTATAGGCACTCCTACGTGGCTCATTTTATTTTGTATTTGATTTTCAATATTCGAGATCAAACCCAAGGAGCAGTGAGCTGTATCCTCAGCTTGTAGCATGGCAAAATTTAGTGTTATACAAATGAGTATTTGTGCTATAGGGATAAGATATGTCTTGCATGAATTGAAAAGCTCTATACTTCAGGTTTGGCTGGAGATGAGGGCAGATATTTTTGGGGACAAATGTTAAGCAACTGAAATAACTATAGTGATTTTTATAAAGACATGTCAAAGAGAAAGATAAGTTTAAAACTTACTAATGCTTTGTGGGATAGGAAAAGTTCAAATTTTAATTCAGCCTTTTTGAATTCACACTAGTCTTCAGGTGTGCTTTTTGATATAAATAACATGGATTCGTCTTGTTTATTATTTTAATTTTATTGAGAAACAAATATGAATGAGACAGTTTCAAAGCTGATTAATAGGACAGTTTCGATAATCAATACATTGTACATTGTTATCTTGTTAGTGGTTATTCATAGTACAAGAAGGAGACAGGATATCCTGTCCAAACACTATTCGTACACCTTTTCCTTCTCATTGAATTAAGCAAAGGTAGCTGCATAGCTATTCTTTTGTATATAAATACATAATGATCTTTCTTTTGTATCCCCCTTTTTTTTGTTTAGTCCTGTCAGGTGGGTATTCTATTGGCATCTAAATACTATAGGTGCTTGAATTCAGCAAAACAATCCAACACTGTCTGGTAGTTTATGTTATTAGTAGGTTATCCTCAGAAGTTATTGACTTGAGCCTTTTACAGCTTATCGTATTAATAAGGTTTTACTTTATATACCTCGTTTTTATACTTTTCTGCTGGACGGTTAAGACCAAGGTAAAGCAAGACCTATTTAACAATAAATGTAACTTTTGTATCTGATAAGGTCAGTCAGGTACCCTGAGGATTTATCCTGTAGCCCTGTACCGCACTTTGTAGATCCTTTGTCAGTGTCAGCCATGAGGATGAGTCATGGCCATTGCTTGATCAGTTTGCTCTCTGTGAAAGCCTGAAAGAGTGTTTTCTCTCCATGTGACTCTCCCCACGCACACTATACATCATCGATCACATTCCTCGGTGGCTCCATAATCTCCTTGATCAGAAAATTTGGGGCACAACTGAGTTACATGATGTTACAGTACAGTTCTCCTATGTCCCAGGTCTTCATTGATCTTGAAAGGCTAGGGCCAAAATGTTGACTGACCTTGCAGCCCTTCCTTTTCTCCGATTTTGATCTGCTAACTTAGGTTGTTAGCCCTCCAGAAGAGAAGCTTATTATTAACCTGCAATATATGCAGTTTGGTTTACCCTGTCTAAATATCAAACATCTTTGGCATATTATGGAACAGGTATTTTCCATCAAATATTGATATGTTGAACTTTAAGTCCTTACAGAATATGAAGGAAAAATAATTTTATAAAAGTAGAAATAAGCATTTACATATTTTTACAAAGAAATTTAGAAATCTAACCGTATACATAATTGTAACAGGAATGGGCTTGTCTTGAACTGTGGTTGTGGAAGAAGCCATCATTTGTTTCAGTGAAAACTAAGATTGGGAGAGCAAGGTGGATCGTGTTATGTTGTTAGAAATTTAAATTCCTTCAGGTTTTTATAGTTAAGCAACACAGCAGCTAACACAGTATTGAGTTGATTGATGGAATTTTATTAATACGTAACTTATCTAGAACAGTCCTTTTTATATATGGAATAAAGACAACATGCTACTAAAATGAATGTATGAAAGAGTTTTATAATGAATTTATATCTTTTTCAGACTTCTGGGCCATTGGGAAGAAGCAGCCCATGATCTTGCTCTTGCTTGTAAACTGGATTATGATGAGGATGCAAGTGCAATGCTTAAAGAAGTTCAGCCAAGGGTATGTTCATGCAGAGAAAAAGTCATGGCTCAAGTACTTAGGCCCTGGCAGCCAGAATTTACTTAAAATAGATGGAAAGATTAAGAAATTAAAATCTAGTTACTGAGGTTTGTTCTTTTAATCTCAGTAGGATTTTATGATTTTATTACTTGTGCTGTATTAAAATAAGCTGTATTGCTTTGTTTGCAAAACTACAATGGAAATAGAACTAGAGCATCAGAAATAGAAAAGGTAGATTTCAGAAGAAAGAACTAGAAAATCTGTAACATGTGCTCACTTAGGTCATATACTAAAACTGGAAAACCTACAAAATGTAGCCTAGATTATATCTGGTTTGTCTTTCTGTACCATAGGTATATACAGTACAATTACTTTATTTTTTTTATATATTTTTTAAACATTTATTTATTTAGTGTGTGTGTGTGTGTGTGGCCAGCTCAGCCCACCAGGGGGCGAGGCTGGCTGGCATGTGGTGCTGGGGGATCGAACTGTGGTCCCTGTGCTTTGCCAAGCTTGTTCCATGTAGGTGCTTTAGACCACTGAGCCATCTCGCCAGCCCCTACAATTACTTCAACAAAGCACAAAGATCTTAGAGTTAAAAAGATACAGGAATGTCTATAATCCCAGGACTTGGGAGGTTGAGGCAGGAGGATCACTGAGAGTTCAAGGCTAGCCTGGGCTGCATACTGAACACAAGGCCAGTCTAAACTACAGAGAGAGACTCGTCTCCAAAAAACTAAATAAAATAAAAAAAATTTTCCTGCAGTTAAGATGCTAGTTGTTATCCTTGAATTAGGACAGTTGTCTGAGAGTATAACATTTCTTTTTAAAAAAATATTTTAAACAAAAATTAGTAATAAAAATCAGCATTAGAAACAATATAGGCTGGAGAGATAGCTTGACAGTCTAAGCGCCTGTTTGGCAAGTACAAGGACCTCGGTTCAATCCCTGGTACCACATGCCACCCTGGCTCCAGAACCCTGGGTGGGCCAAGCCAGTCCTGAATCCGGGCATGGTGGCACACACCTGTAATTCCTGCACTGGGGAGGCCGAGACAGAATTATGATGAGTCTGAGCTGTGTAGCAAGACCCTGTATCAAATAAATAAAAGAAAAAAATAAATGATATAAAATTTCACTAAACGAAATAATAGTAATTCAATAATGGTTGCTGTATTGCACAATGCTTTCAAATTAGTTATTTAGGTTATCAGAAATAAGTGTGCAAAATTGGTTTAAAAATACACCAACAAAAATTAAGAATAAATTTTTTTTTAAAGCATTAACTGCTCCTTTCTTTTTTTTTTTGGCGGAACTGGGGATTGAACTCAGGCCCTTGTGCTTGCCAGGGGAGTGCTTATTCCACTGGACCATCTCCCCGGCCCTAAAGTTTAGAAGGATTTTTTTTTTTTTTTTGGCCTGTTTTAGGCTGCCTTAATGGCGGGTATGGTGTGGCTTGGGCTGGGGATCAAACCGAGGTACCACAAGTCTGACTGGGTTTGCCCAGGCAGGCGCTTAAACAACTGAGCTAACCAGCAAGCTCAACTGCTCCTTTCAAAAGACCAGCAGAAATCAGCAGTTCAGATATCCAAATTATTGTTTGTGCATATGTACATAAATATCTTTTCCCCATCTTTCTAAGTGTACATCACTTTTTTTTCTGTTTCACAGGATCTTGTGCATTTAATAGTGGTCTTGTTAAGGCCTGAGTTTGTGTTAGGTATTTTTTTTATTCAAATCTGTCATTTTTATAAAATAGCTATACACTGAATAAACTGCACGAAGAAAAGTAATTCTTAACTTGGATTGACTAATTCAGGACTGTATTTGGAATGACTTACGGACTGTGGCTCTTTTCTAGGCGCAGAAAATTGCTGAACATCGGAGAAAGTATGAGCGAAAACGTGAAGAACGAGAGATCAAAGAAAGAATAGAAAGGGTTAAGAAGGCTCGAGAAGAGCATGAAAAAGCCCAGAGGGTAATATCTCTTCTCCCCTCTCTTCTCTTCCCCTCTCTTCTGCTCTATTTGCAGTCCTGGAGATTGAACTCAGCATTTAATTAAGCATTCTGCTGCATTTCTAGCCCACCAGAAACAACTGTGTCTATAGCTTACCTATGAAAGAGTGCTAAAGTAGATCCGAGCTTTAGGATATAATTTTAATTCATTGGTTCTTTATTTAATACTGTTTTTAATTCTATAGGCTGATACTATCTAAAAGGAATCATATGTGTTTTATTTGTCGAAATACTTTGTCTTTAAATTCCGTTTTAATGTTTCCCTAAAATGGGAGAGGATAGAACTTGATAGTAGAGTACTTACCTAGCATGTAGGGGGCCCTAGGTTTTATCCCTAGCACTAAAAATAAATTATATTTTATTTTATTTTTTTGCAAAACTGGGGATTGAACTCAGGCCCTTGTGCTTGCCAGGGAAGCGCTTATTCCACTGAGCCATCTCCCCAGCCCCTTAAAAATAAATTTTAAATCATCACTTCAAATACTTGAAGTTAGATAGTATTGTTAGGTGTTTTTGTTTGTTTGTTTTTTGAGGATGTTTGCTTAGATTTGTTTAGGATTCCTTGTTACAATAGGGGATTCATGTCTGTTAGTGAAAATGTTGAGCCTGGTGATTGGGCTGAGCATAGTGGTGCTCACCTGTAATCCCAGATCTCGGGAGGCTATGGCAGGAGGATCAGTGGGAGTTGGAGGCCAGCTTGGCTATGTAATGAGACCATGTCAACAAAGAAAGGTGGGAAGAATAAAGAGATGGCAGAAGGGAAGAAGGAAGAGGGGAAAGGGAAGGAGAAATTTTTTAAAGGGGGTATATAGGCTGTATCCTTTAGTTGGATATACTTTCTCAATAATCTGGATAGGTTAGGAATAGGCGCAGTCTTCCTTGCACCCACGTTATGTAACTTACTTTCCTTTTGTTTTAAAGGAAGAAGAAGCCAGAAGACAATCAGGAGCTCAGTATGGCTCTTTTCCAGGTATATTTGAAGGGAAAGTAAGACTGTTAGTACTTTTTTTTTTTTTTTTTGCGGGACTGGGGATTGAACTCAGATCTTTGCGTTTGCCAGTCAAGCGCTGATCCTACTGAGCCATCTCCCCAGCCCCTGTTAGTACTTTAAATAGTTAAGATATATTCTGATTTTGGAGGCTCAGATGTATGTTTTTATCTGTGTGTATAACATACCAGTTGATTTATGTATTACTAAATATATTTAATTCCTTTGTCCCTGGAAGACTGAGAATGTTAGCATTTATAATTTTATACTAAAATTTTTATGTTAATGAAAATGCAGTGCATTTTTCTTCACAATTTGAGAGGTATATGTTTATTTTTGGTACTGGGGATTGAACTCACGACCTTGCACTTGCCAGGCAGGAGCTTATATTGCTGAGCTATTTCCCTAGCCCTAGAGAGGTGTACGTTTTAGGTAAAATTTTTTTTTTGGCAGAACTGGGGATTGAACTCAGATACTTGCGCTTGCCAGGAAAGCACTTATTCTACTGAGCCATCTCCCCAGCCCAAGAGGTGTATGTTTTAAATAGTTTCCATTTTGTTATTTTGTTAGGATGTTACCTATTTCAGAATTGCCATTATTGACTTATGTTCTATTAAACAGTGATACTCATGAGGACACTATGTAAAATACACCATATGGAGACTATGCAATTATCGAGCATAAAAAAATGTAACTTTCTGCTGGGCATGGTGGTGCATGTATGTAATCCTAGCACTCATTAAGGCAGGATTGTTTTGAGTTTGAGGCCAGCCTGGGTCTGCACTACATTGTACTACATAGTGAGACCCTGTCTCACACATACACATACACACTTACAAAACAATGAGACCCTATCTCACATACATACACACACCCAAAAAACTCCACATTGTTAAATTGGGCATGGTGGTGTAGGCCTGTAATCTTAGGATTTGGGAGGCTGATGCAACAGGATTCCCTTGAGTTGGAGGCCGGGCTGCCCTACACAGAGAGTGCAAGGCCAGCCTGAATTACAGAACATAGACTCTGTCTCAAAAAACCAATAAATATGGGGTGGGAGAGATGGATCAGTAGAATAAGTGCTTCCCTGGCAAGCGCAAGGGCCTGAGTTTAATCCCTGCTTCTGCAAAAAAAAAAACTAAAACTAAACCAATAAATAAATAAAACATTCTTGTCTTCCTTGCAAATGTTAGGATCAGAAATTTTTAGCAAGATGACCGGGTGTGGTGGTGTATGCCTGTAATCCTGGCACTTGTGAGGGAGGTGAGACAGGAGGATCATTGCAAGTTTGAGACCAGCCTGAACTGCATAGTGAGACCCTGTCTCAAAAGGACTTGAAAAAAAAAAATTATTTGGATAATATTCAATAACGGAACTTAGAACAAATGGGGTATACCGATGAGTGTCCATTTTGTATCTGTGTATTCAAAGTGGTTAGGATAGATATATAGTTGCATTCTCTTAATGAATAGAA
>NW_004524640.1:12445801-12448923 GCF_000260255.1 Octodon degus | reverse complement strand
GCACCACATGCCAGCCAGCCCTGCCCCCTGGTGGGCTGAGCTGGCCACACACACACACACACACACACACACACACACACATAAATAAAATTAAAAAAAAAATTTTAACTGTTGCCTCTAGTTATAATGATACAATCTTCGTTAAGACTTACAGTTGGGCATGATGGTGAACACCTGCAATTCTAGCACTTGAGCGGCTACAGGAGGAGAATTTCTCGGAGGGAATTGAAGGCCAGCCTAGACTACATATTGTTTAAAACCAGTCCACACTACATGGTGAGATCCTGTCTGAAAAAACAAAAGGTTTATAGAAGCCATTTATGGTTATATGCCACTTCGTAGAACTAGTTATTTGGTCCAAAGCTGCAAAATGTAAACTTTATTCTACGAAGATTATACACTCAGTAACTTAAAAAACATAACTTTTTAACTCATACCTTGTTTTTAAAATAGGCACTTTTGGTTTGAACAGTGATCACTAATGTGGACTAGGACTAGAGATAATTTTTTGTTGTATTTTATTGTCTAAATTTGGTAAGTCTTGGCCCAGTAATTTTGTTACGTTTATGAACTAGTTTTTCAAAGTATTGACATCAGTAGGCACTGCTAGAGAGGATAGAATTTTTCCTGTCTCAGATCCCCCCCCCACCCCCAGAACTGGGGAATGAACTCAGGACCTTGTGCTTGCCAGGCAAGCGCTTATTCTATGGTGCTATCTCCCCAGTCCAAAGACTTTTTTTTAAAAATGTTTTTTATTTATTTATTCATTTATTTTTTGTGGTACTAGGGATTGAACTCAGGACCTTGCACTTGCCAGGCAAGCACTTATTCTACTGAGCTATCTCCCCAGCCCTGTTTTAGATTTGTTTGTGATTATTTATGGCCACATTTGAATTACTTTGAGCTTGATAGAATGAATGTTACATTTATTTTCTTTTTAAATGACTTTATTTGTAGTATCTCTGGCTCTGTAGAATATATTGTTACCTGATTTTCCTTTTAGGACCTCTATGTTAACATAGTGATGATTTCAGAATATTTCTAGTTGACACATAAGTTTGTGGTACCCTAGAAAAAGATAATGTGAAAATATAATTTAGAAGTAACTGGAAGTAATGAAAATCCTTTCTACTAGAGATTTGTTCTCTGTAAAGGATAGTTAACAGGAATACACATTGAAAGTGCTGATTTTCCGCCAGGTGTGATGGCACAGACCTGTAATCAGGAAGCTGAGGCAAGAGGATTCAAAGCCCACCTGGGCTAGATAGTGAACTGTCAAGGCCACCCTGAAATACATAGCGAGACCCTGTCTCAAAAACAAAACAAAACAAAACAAAACAACCAAAAACCCAGTACTGATTTCCAGTATTACATTGAGAGATTATTTCTGGATAGAAATCAAATCCATAGATTTTTGTGGCATCTATTAGGTAGTTCTGGGGGTATAATTCTTGTAGATCAATATGCACAGAAATGATGCCATTTAACTTTATTTTTTTTTAAACATTTATTTATTTATTTATTTGTGTGTGTGTGTGTGTGTGTGTGGCCAGCTCAGCCCACCAGGGGGCGGGGCTGGCTGGCATGTGGTGCTGGGGGATTGAACCGCGGTCCCTGTGCATTGCCAAGCTTGTTTCAAGTAGGTGCTTTAAACCACTGAGCCATCTCTCCAGCCCCGCCATTTAACTTTAAATTGAAAATGGCAAATATTCAAGAAAGCAAAACTGATTAAAAAGATTTTTTTTCCCCCCTCAGAACCGGGGATTGAACTCAGACCCTTGCACTTGCCAGGCAAGCACTTACTCTACTGAGCCATCTCCCCGGTCCCGATAAAAAGATTATAGAGATGCTTTAAGTTAGTGTCTTTTACCTATAATCAGATTAGAATATTCAGATTACTTTGTGTGTACTTTAGTGTGTGCATATTTTTAAATCAGAAGAAAACAGTGTATATCAGACTTGTAAGCAGGTTCTTTCCTGTATTCTTGGTAGGTGGCTTTCCTGGAGCGATGCCTGGTAATTTTCCAGGAGGAATGCCTGGGATGGGAGCGGGCATGGCAGGAATGCCTGGACTCAATGAGATTCTTAGTGATCCAGAGGTCCTTGCAGCCATGCAGGTAAGACTGAAGAAGAAAGTAAGACTTTTTAATCACTTAAGCATATCTTTTACATTTATGTTATGACAGAAGTCACTCTTAGTCATTCTTTTTTAATCTAAATTTGCAAATTGCTAATTTTGTGGGTGCAACATTGTTTTGGAGCGAGTAGGGTTTTTTGTTTTTGTTTTTTTTGTGGATCCAGGGATTGAACTCGGGTCCTTGTGCTTGCTAGGCAAGTGCTTATTCTACTGAGCCATCTACCTGGCCCCTGGAGTAAGTGAGGTAAGTTCTTTTTTTAAAGTTTTTAAAAATTGGTCTTAGTGGTCCGGGAGATGGCTCAGTAGAATAAGTGCTTGCCTGGCAGGTGCAAGGGCCTGAGTTCAATCCCTGGTTCTGCAAAAAAAAAAAAAAAAAAAAAAAAAAAAAAAAAAAATTGTTTTTAGGAAATAGTATTTGGTAATTTTATCTGTTTATTTTTGTTATCAGTATTGAATGTGCTTTATTTTGTTATCTAGTTTGAGTGAATTTAATTTTGAGAAATACACATTAATTAATACTTCAGGCTGCCTAAATTCCAGTTGATTTTGCCATGACAAAATTATCAGTCTAAGGAGATTGGATTTGGGATACTTGTAATACAGTGGGATACTTCTTAAATGCTAAAAAAAATTTTTCTTTGCAGGACCCAGAAGTTATGGTGGCCTTCCAGGATGTGGCTCAGAATCCTGCAAATATGTCAAAATATCAGAGTAATCCAAAGGTTATGAATCTCATCAGTAAATTGTCAGCCAAATTTGGAGGTCAAGCATAATGCTTATCTGACAAAGCCCTTCCTAAAAGAAAAGCAACCTGGATCACTTAATGGATGTTGCAATAATACGAGCCAGTGTACCTCTGACCTCATCAGGAGAGCTGGGTGCTGTGGAGACGATCCCTTCCCTCCTCACCAGATGGGGCTGAAGTGTTTCACAATGGTTTTTCATTAGGGTATTCATTCAGATAATGTTTTCCTACTAGGAATTA